>NC_056740.1:337020942-337620942 GCF_019279795.1 Protopterus annectens | reverse complement strand
TGCTTTTCAACTCTGGTGAAGTCCCTTATGAATTTTATGGGACAAAAGTGCTCAGTTTGGTTTGTTTTTGCATTAAAATATTATAATTTTAGTTTGTCCTAGTGGTCAGGATTTGTTTTATATCTTGTTTGAAGTACGGAGTATGTGTTTTATTGCTCATGGTTAATTATTTTGTGTCCCGATTCACTAGGATGTCCTTTTCGAATACTGGGAGTTTTAATTTATTTATTTATTTTATTTATTTGACATTTGTTTCCTGGGATGGTCTGTCTGGATCAGAAGAACCTCTTTTCAGCAGACGCCTGGGGAGAAAATCTCCAACAGTATAAACAACAATATACATAAGAAATTATTACAGTTACATGAGAAGACACACACACACACACACACACACACACACACACACACACACACACACACACACACACACACACACACACACACACACACACCAGTATTTAAACATTATCAGAGGAAATCAAAACATATATGCATATGATACATGTTATACAACCTGACCTTAGGATATCATTAGAATCTGTTGAAAGATCTCTATGATATAGTAAGTAGTTACAATTGTTATACAATATTTAATGTTCCAAAGAACATACTGCCTGGTGATCTTACTATTTTGTTACAACAGTTGACAAAATTTGTGCTTATGAATGATGAAACAGACTATCTGGTAACTCCTAATTGTTTGGGTGGTCGAGAGGGAGCATTGCATCCAGCAGCATTAAATGATACCACAACACGAATGGACTGCTTAATTGTACAGTGCTTTGGCTTGCTGAGGCTGACTATTCCAACAGAGATTTTGATTTAGTATGATGACTCCAGACAATGGAGTTTAGTTTTGGGATTAATAAACCCTCAACTTCAGTGAGAGGTTCCTTAGGTGTGCAACTTCAAGAATTTGAGCAAGGGTTAATCCAGTTCCATTTTCTGCAGTTAGATAACTGTTACTTGGTGGAATGTGTTCGGCTTAAATAGGTACTGAAGTAATTGAGGTTTTGGAAGTACTCTAATGGAGTAGAGACAAACTCCTTCTTCCATTCGGAGTTGATGGAACTGTCTGATCATTCTGGGGTATGAATTGATGAAATTAATGATTAAGGAAATTGAGAGGGAAAATAGCTAAGTTTGGTAAAGACATTAAAACCCTTGACCATCATATTCATGAGGATCTCCTTTTTCAGAATTATGAGCAAGATTATTCTGTGTTATTTCATAAAGTTGACCAGAAAGTAAGCCAGAACAAAGATCGTAAGAAAAGAAAACTGGACACTCAGGAATATGAAAGTAAAAAGGCTTATCCATTGCCTTTGGCAGTACGGAGATGAGGTTCTAGGAAGTTGGGCTTTGAATAAGATAATACAGCCCAATGATATGGACACCTGAACTGATGACCCACTTTGAGATGAAGTTTTTATTTAGAGAATCCCATATTAAGAGGATATAAAAGAATTGCCAACCAGCCCATGCCCCAACACCAGAGGGGCAGTGATTGGAATGGATATACTACCAGTTGTCGGGGACAGAAGACAGGCAAAAGCAGGAGGAGATAACTCACATGGAAGTTCGAAGTGAGGATCGTGTTACTTCAGGTAATATTAATCTGCTCGATTTAAGCTCCCTAAATTTGGATGGAGGGTACAGTCTTTGTCAATGAAAGGTTTTACTTTTGTGCCCAGTTTTAGATTAAATGTGGCTTTGACCCTGGTTCAATTAAAGTTATTCACCAAGGGTTTAAATTTAAAGTTGTTCTTTGTGGCACCTAGAGAAGAGCCAAGGGATCTACTTGTTAAAAGGAAAAGTGCTTTCATTTTCCCCAGCACCCAATGGTAGCAGTGTCTGAGAAATTCTGTGATCAGCAATTTAAAAAATATCCTCACAGAGACATATAGATGGAGACAATTTAACTAGGAAAGAGTGGTTGCCCTGGATAATCTGGTCCACAATAAAAATGTATGCATTATGAAGCCAGATAAAAGACAGAAAGTGGCTATTACTGATTCTTTAGATTATTTGGCAAAGATGATGGATGGATGTAGCCACGTATTCTAGGGTGTCCAAAAATAAAATTAACATCACATAAAGGAAAATTGACTATTATTTGTATGCTATGCTGTTGCAGGGCTGTATTGACCATGAGCTGCTAGATTTTGCAACTGTCAAAAGCCCTGTGATCCCCACTATTTTGGCATCCCCAAGATTCATAAAAATTTAATGGACCCCCTCCTCAAGACTGATCATTGTAGCCAAGTTGTCCAAGACAGAGAGTCTAGCTGTTTATACTGACATGCTTGTTAAACATTTATTTGAAAAAAAAAATTATATTTTACGTGATCCTTGGAATTTGCTGGAGAATATTAGATCTATTGAAATTATGTCTGACATATTGTTTATCATAGTGGATGTTATCAATTTGCATTCAGTCATACCACATTTGGTTGGGTTCAGGAATTTTACCACAGGATGGTAAATTATGGTGAATTCTCCAGTCAGGAGATGAATATCTTGGAGTGCTTTCTAGATCTGGTATTAAACAACAGCTTTGTCTTTTTCGAGGTGGAGTATTATCATCAGACAGCAGGGGTGGCCACAGGAGCTCCTGTACGCTAATGTGGTCCTCGCAGCTTGGGAAGACAAGTACAATTTTTCCATCTGAATATTTTGTTAATGTGTATGCTTATTTTAGGTTTTTGGATAACATTTTCATCTTATGGAAAGTAGTGTTGGTCAGCTGAGTACCTTTATTAATTACTTGGAAAACACCACTGGTTTCCTGAGTTTCACCTTCCAGCCCTCCCCTAGTTATATTAATTATTCGGATATAATGTTAGGGAAGGATTTTGTGAATAGACAATTTGCATCTAATTTATTTAGAAAGGATACCTTTTCTAATGTATACCTACATTATGAAAGTTGTCATCCAACATACCAGAAACTAGCCATTGTTAAGGACAATCGGTAAAAGCTTCCAGGCTTATTAGTGAGAACAATTGTTTTTTTTTTGCAAAGGTTAAATATTTGGAGATGTTTAAAGAAAGAGAATATCTGCAACATCTTTTGGATGAGGTTAAAGTTGAAGTTATTGACGACAGAGGTGGCAGATTCAAACCCATCTTATAAGCTCAAGTAATGGGGAATAATAAGGTATTGTGGAAAGCTTCAAGGGAGAAAAACTTGACTTTAGTTCTATTTGCTATTGACACCTATAAATATGGTAAGGTAGTTAAGACCACATGGGATATGATCTTCACACAAAACCTAAAGGAAAGAATAGGAGAAACCGCTGCCATAGTGTTTGGCAGAGGCACAAACATTAAAAATTGGTTAGAAACAGCATCTAAAACTGAATTATCTGTTAGGAGAATTAGAATGATGAGTAAATGTGGGGCATGTAAGTTTTGTAGATATGTGAATGATGGTCCGTATGTAATGTCATTCATTACAGTAAATCTATCTATAGCGTTTCCTGGAATATGCAGTTGTGGGACAACAAGAGCAGTTTATTTTGCTACTTGTACCTCCTGTCTAGCTTTTTATGTAGGGAAGGTCAATAGGAGGTTGAAGGACAGGATAAAGGAGCACATTTATGATCTGAAAAAGAAGAGAGCTACTAATGCCCTGAGAAGGCACTCTACCAACTGCCACACATTTAACTAATCTATTTTCTTTATAATTGACAAGGTAAATCAACAACAGAGGGGGGGTGATATTGAAACCATGCTGGAATTTATAGAATTGATTTGGCAGTTGAAGTTGAATGCCTGTGTTAAACCTGGCATAAATGATTTTATTTCTATTACCAGCATATTGAAACATAGGGCTAATATTTTATAGGAATGTTATTCCTTATAGTTTTTATTAGCAATGAATTTGTTTATATATATATATATATATATATATATATATATATATAAAATCTTTCGGCTTTTCCCGTTAGGGGTCGCCACAGCGGATCATCTCTTTTCATTTCTTCCTATCCTCTGCATCTTGCTCTGTCACACCAACCACCTGCATGTCCTCTCTCACCACGTCCATAAACATTATCTTAGACCTTCCTCTTTTCCTCTTACCTGGCAGCACCATCCTTAGCATCTTTTTCCCAATATACCCATCATCCCTCCTCAGCACATGTCCAAATCAACGCAATCTCGTCTCTCTTGCTTTGTCTCCAAACTGTCCAACATGAGCTGACCCTCTAATATACTGATTCCTAATCCTATCCATCCTAGTCACACCGAGTGCAAATCTTAACATCTTTAACTCTGCCACATCCAGCTCTGACTCCTGCCTTTTTGTCAATGCCACTGTCTCCAACCCATATAACATAGCTGGTCTCACTACCCTCTTGTAGACCTTCCCTTTCACTCTTACTGGTACCCGTCTGTCACAAATCAATCCTGACACTCTTCTCCACCCATTCCACCCTGCCTGTACTCTCTTCTTCACCTCTCTTCCACATTCCCCATTACTCTGAACTGTTGATCCCAAGTACTTAAACTCGTCCACCTTTACCAACTCTACTCCCTGCATCCTCACCATTCCTCTACCCTCCCTCTCATTTACACACATATATTCTGTCTTAGCCCTGCTGACCTTCATTCCTCTGCTCTCTAGAGCATATCTCCACCTCTCCAGAGTCTCCTCAACCTGATTCCTACTCTCACTACAGATCACAATGTCATCTGCAAACATCATAGTCCACGGGGCCTCCTGTCTGATCTCATCTGTCAACCTGTCCATCACCACTGCAAATAAGAAAGGACTCAGATCTGATCCTTGATGTAATCCCACCTCCACCTTAAACGGATCTGTCACTCCCACTGCAGTCCTCACCACTGTCACACTACCCTCGTACATATCCTGTACCACTGTTACATACTTCTCTGCCACTCCCGACTTCCTCATACAATACCACAACTCTTCTCTAGGCACCCTGCCATATGCTTTCTCCAAGTCTACAAAGACACAATGCAACTCCTTCTGATCTTCTCTGTATTTCTCCAATAACACTCTTAGAGCAAACAATGCATCTGTAGTGCTCTTGCCTGGCATGAAACCATACTGCTGTATATATGCAAAAACTATTATGCTAGCCAAGAAGCTGCAGCTGTAAGCATGCCTATGAAATGTGATCATTCTAAAATTTCAACCACTAGAACTGTAGCATCTGCTTACTGTCATTGTATTGTTAATAAACGTGTTAAATGTCATATTATGGTATAAAGAAAATATATGTAAGGATTGATAGACTCAGAACATGGCTACATTAGTTAAATCAACCCATGTTTGCAAGTATAAAGCAACTTGTAAATAGAAAGTTAAAGTAATATATGTAAAAGGAGACAAAAGGGAGCACCCCATAACACAGGTAGAAAGACAGATCTTTCTAGGCAAAGTGTTACACCCAGTAGCTTTAGTGCCTGACTTAGCATATCATATGATTATTGACAATTTCCCCAATTCAAAGAACTACGGAGACATGAATAAAAATTATCAATCTGAAATATTGTCAGAAATACATAGCCCAAATAAAGAAAATATACAAGATTAGAAGAATAAAAGAAACTCATATTTGGATCTATGTACACGATTTAGATATATCACAATCGCACTCTCTCAACTCTCATTTTAATACTGGGGTTATTGAAATGTTATCATTCAACCCAGGAAAATTCCTTGCATTTAGCTCATAGGTGATTACTAGGCTAATGTCACAAGATCCTTTATAAGCCTTGCCAATAATACCCAGGATATGACAATATTACATCTTAATTCCCCAAATATGGGCTATACTCCAAGCTATTTTCCCAGCTGCCTCAATTTCATTTTTCAACACATTTTCCAACATAAAAAATCAAATCTCATAAAAATGTTCAATTTGTAGAATGTTTGAGCTGAATGGTTTTGTATCTTTCTTTGACAAACTATACACATGCTTTTAAATATGAGCCTATAATCTTCTCTGCATTTTTATGTGTAAAATACATCACATTTGATGCAGACAGCAATGTATACCATCCCTGATTAAATGCAGGGAATTTTGCTGGTTTGAATGGCAACATTTCAATAGCCCCAGTATAAAAATGAGATCTGCTAGATTGTGATTGGCTATTTAGTGGTGATCACATAATTATATGGGTTTTAAAATGGTTGGAGTGTTCATTCATTTTGTATTCTGAAAAAGTATATGTCAATTATAGGTTTAAAGTGGTAAAGAAATCACAGTTCATTATGTTGACACTACGTGTTTTAGTTTTATTAATTTGCATATTTTACTAATAGCAGATGTGCTTTTTTGGAGAATATGCAGAGAGCTCAACAAACACAACAAGGGGCATATAATAAAAATGTTTGTCTCATTGAGTTCAAACCAGGGGATAAAGAACTTGCTTTAGTACCCACTGCTAAAATATAAATTCCTCACAAAGTGGAAAAGTTCTTTTAAAATTGTAGAGGAAGTGCAGTAAACTGTAAAAATGAGACAGACGGGAAAAGGAAAGCAGAACAGTTATACCATGTACATTTTCTGAAATCATGGAGAGAAACAAGAGATTCTTTTTTAAATATGTTCACAGAAGAAGTTAAGGCTCCAAGCCACAGCATGCCCAGAAGTCAAACGGGAGATATTATCAATGTCTCAGAAACAGAAAGTGAAGTAATCTATACTCAGGAATAAAGTCAAATTCTCAGAGCCTGGCAGAACTAGTTTAAGCTAAAAAAACACAACACAGTAACTGAGCCTGGTGAGAAAGTAAATTTGAAAGTAAGCTAAATTCCAGAATCCCAGCACTCCGCAGTTGAGAAACAGCTACATGGAATTCTGAAACGTGGGATTATAGAGGAAATCCAAAGAGAATGGAATGGTTGCATAATACTTGTTCCCAAACCTGATGGGCCTACAATGTTTTGCAATGACTTCAAAAAGTTAAAGGCTATATCAAAATTGCATTCATATCTCAAATTCTAAGTGAAAAAATATTTGAAAGGTCGTAGTAGGGTTGTGTTCTATTTTAAACAGATGGACTTTTTCACTAGAGAGTCCTGCCTTATACTCTCCATGGAGCACACGTTGCATTCCAAAGGCTGATGGGCAAAATTCTTAAAACCACATGCTAGTTATGCAGCAACATAGCTGGATGGCAAGACAGTGTTTTTGAAGACTGAGAAAACCATCATCCTAAAGTCCAAGCTGTTTTAAATTCCATTCATCAAGCTGGTTTACTGCAAACCTAGTTAAGTGCATGTTAGGTATAGTAGAAACCTGTTTTTGGGATATGTAATAGACCAAGGGATAATGAAACCACAGGCTGAGCAAATGTTGAAGCCATGAAAAATTGTTACATCAACTACTAAGAAATAAATTAAAGCTTTCTTTGCCTGGCAAGCTACTATAGTAAATGTATCCCTATCTTTGATACCATTGCTTGCCCCTTGACTGATCTTATCAGGAATAAGGCCCCTAGAAAGTTAAGTGGATAGCTGAATCAGAATAAGCCTTTAAGCAACTGAAATATATGTTGTATTTTGAATCAATACTAATGTCTCCAGATTTCTGTAAACAATTGTTGGTGCACATGGGTGCCTTTGAAGTAGGCAGAGGTGCAATTTTATTTCAAGTTACAGAGGGTGATGGACATCACCAGGTTCAACAATGCAGAAAATGCTGTTTGATGATTAAAAGAGAGTGCCTTGTAATGAAGTGGGCACTTGCTACTCTACAATATTATTTGTTAAGCAGGAAATGTGTCCTGATAACTGAAGCTGCCCCTTTACAGTGGCTCTACAGACAAAAACAATGTAATCTGGAATTCTAGTATGGTGACAGACAGTAATTTCCTGGCTTCCCTGCTCCAGCCACAAGTATGAGAAAAAATAATAAAGTTACTTGAAATAATATCAGGCTTTGTAGTGTATTTTTTATAGCCAAGGTCAAAAACTCTGGGGGATTTGCATGTCAAAAAAGAGAAAGGCGACTATCAGGAGTAGAAGTAAAAAGAAGACAAACAAAAAAAGGCAGTCAGCGGGACCTGGAGATATGAAAGTAATGGTACAGAAGTGGATGCAGGAGAAGATGGGCAAGACCAGCCCTTCTATTCAAAGAAATAAAAAAACGAATAATAAAACAGACAAACATATAAATGTACATAACAAAATGTTTGCATAGGTAGATGAGGTCCTGTCAAACCAGGCTTAACTATGTAAAAGCTATGCTAATGGTCTATGAAGACAGGATGAGGAGAAAGGATATAAGGATAAACTGGGTCCCATAAATGTTGGTGGGCAGCAATTGCAAAGCTTATGTAAAAAATGGTTGGTGTAATGGACTGGTATCTTTGAGGAGGAAATCAGAATCAATAGTTCCAACAGAACCACATGACATCCCAGGGAAGAGAGGCTTGTGGTTTCCTAGACCTATAATAGCAAGTTTTGAGATCTATAAAAAAGGGAAGATACTGTCAAGAGAAGGCTGGTAAGAAGAGATGTAAGGATCAGTGAAGAACAAAGGGTGCTGATGAATCAGTGGAGGGGAAAGCAATAGATTGTTCTTGCTATTTAAAACCAAGAAAGAAAGCAATAGAGGTTAAACCTATACAGAAGCAAGAGAAGCAGTGAATAATGAACAATGCCAGGATTTCAACATGCGACAATATAAGTGTCTAAGACTGGGGAGAAGAGGAAAATAAAAAGAAGTTATGTACTTACCATAACGTTCCATGTGAGTTCATCTTGCCTTCATTCTTACACATGGGTTCAGAGCCAATCCATCGGCTCCGAGTCAGCCGCTTTCACAAGCTCAAGATCTTAGATTAGCTTGAGGCCAAGTCCCTATCCCATAAGGCTCTCTGTCTCACCTCAGATCTAGTTTGCTGATCCCAGCATGTAACATATATAATACATAACACGTACTCCAGCCAGAGTAAGAAGTCTTATAACAAGACCCACCAGACAACAAGTCTACTCATTCTTTGAGAACCTGGAGGGGGAAGGCCGGTGGGAATGTAATAATGAAGGCGAGATGAACAACTCACATGGAACGTTATGGTAAGTACATAACTTCTTTATGTGAAGTTGTTCAATCCTGCCATTCATTCTTACACGTGGGTAGCGTCCCAAGCACCCTAATCCTGGGTGGCTGACGGGAGTATATTCCTGAGGAAAGTGGAACCAAAGAAAGCCCTGTCCCAGTAGGCCCTGTCCACTTTGTAATGAGTGACAAAGGTATGTGGCTTAGACCAAGTGGCAGCTGCACATATAGTGTCCAAGGGCAATCGAGCCATATAAGCTGAAGAAGTAGAAACAGCCCTAGTGGAATACACTTTCATGCCACGTTCTAATAATTGGTTCACTGAAGAATATGTGAATTTTATGCAGTCAGTTAACCATTTGGAAAAAGTAACTTTAGACACTGGTAGCCCTTTCTTATTGTCAGCATGAGAAACAAAGAGTTGTTCTGATTTCCTGAATTCCCTTGTTCTGTCCAAATAGAATCTCAACTGCCTGTGAACATCAAGCTTATGCAACATATACTCCAACTTGTTAGAATGGTTACCGAAGAAAGTTGGTAGTTCGATAGTTTGATTCAGGTTAGCTTCCGAACACACCTTTGGAAGGAAGGAAGGATTAGTCCTCAATGACACTCTGTTGGGATGAAACACCAAATATGGGGGGTTTATAGATAGGTCCTGAAGTTCGGACACTCTACGTGCTGAGGTAATGGCTGCCAAGAAAATTGTTTTCCAAGAGAGAAATTTTAAATGACAGGATGATGCAGGCTCAAACAGAGGAAGAATAATCCGTGACAGCACAAAATTCAGAGTCCAGGGAGTAAAAGGTTGTCTAACAGGCAGTCTAAGATGAATGGTACCCTTTAAGAAGGCCCTACATAGTTTGTGAGAAATTAGGTTAGAACCTTCAGATCTGAGATGGAAATTCGAAATTGCGGCCAATCGAACTCTTATAGTGACATCGCAGCACCTTCATGAAAAAGCTTAGACAGGAATTCCAGAACACTAGCAATTGGGGCAACGTAAGGGTCAATGTTATTCTGGGAGGCCCAAAAAGCAAATCGCTTCCATTTGCTGGCATACAACTTTATGCGAAGAAATAAGAATATGCTGTACCTCAGAGGAAAAGTCGTGTGACCTAGCTGGGGTGGGAATCGGAGCAGCCAAGCTGTCAGTCTGAGGGAATAAAGAGAGGGATGAAGTGCCCCTGACGAATGTGTCAGTAGATCTGGAACTGGGTCCAGAATCCAAGGTTCCTCCAGTTGATAGAGCTGAAGGAAGGGAAACCAAATCTGCCGAGGCCAAAACAGGGAAATTAGGATTACAGTCCTTCCCAGGGCTTTGGCTTTCTGTAAGAATTTTGGAATCAGGGGAGTTGGTAGGAAGGCATAAAGGAGTCCCAGGGGCCAATCATGTATGAGCAAGTCCCTTGGGCTGTCCCCTGGTGGTGGATTTAGAGCAAAGTAGCTTCTGCACTTGGCATTCATAGGGGATGCAAACAGGTCACAGCAAGGCTGGCCCCATCTGTGGAAAATCATCTCTGCAACCTCGTCTTTGAGGGACCACTTGTGCGGCAACAGAATGGCTCTTCTCAGTTTGTCTGTGATCACTTTGGATTTCCCCGGGATGTGCGTTGCTATCAGAAAGCGCCCGGTGGACGCCCACTGCCAAATTCTCAAGGCCTCTCGACATAAAGGGTAAGATTTGGTTCCCCCTTGTTTGTTGATATACCAGACCACAGACATGTTGTCAGTCAGGATCGCAATCATCCCCAGAGGGACAGAGTCGTGGAAGTGCTGCAATACCAAAAGCACCACTTTCAACTCCAGAACATTGCTGTGCAACTGTGACTCTGTTTCTGACCAGGTGCCTTGGGCTGTTCTTCCCTGAAATACTGCCCCCACCCTATCAGGGAAGCATCCGTGGTCACCATGGCTGATGGCAGGGGGAGAACAAATGGGTGACCTACTGTTACCTGGTGGCTGGTCAACCACCAAAGAAGATCCTTTCTGCAAGAATCTGCGATCATTATCAAGAATGACATCGGAAGTTGTTGGTAAGACTATTGGGTGAAGAGCAACTATTGAAGTATTCTCATGTGCATATGCCCCAGAGGAACTGCTATGAGCATAGCTGCCATGGTACCTAGTAGTTTCAACACTTGAGAGGCTGGTACTTTTTTTCTCATTAGAATGTCCGATACCTGGTTTCGAAGAGTGGCTATTGAGAGTGTGATACCTAGACAGAATTAGTTGATGCCTGGAGGTGGCAGTAAGGAGCCAGTCATCCAGATACGGAAACACTCAGAATCCTAGATGCCTCAGGTGAGCCATAACCACTGCCATGCATTTGGTAAAAACTCTGGGGGCTGTTGTGAGACCAAAGGGCAGAGCTCGGAATTGGTAGTGACTGGCTCCTAGCCAGAAATGCAAGTGATCTCTGGATGGTCTGGCCATTTTGATATGATATTGCACATCCTTGAAATCTATAAAGCACATCCAATTGCCCTTTCCTAGGAAGGGAAGGATTAATTTAAGCGTGACCATCTGGAACTTCTCCTTCTTTTTGAAGGTGTTGAGTCTCCTGAGGTCCAAGATGGGCCTCCAGTCCCCTGTTTTCTTTGGAACTAAAAAGAATCTGGAATAAGTTCCGGATCCTATCTGGTCTGCTGGGACTGGCTGGATGACTCTCTTTTTCTGTAGCCTCTGGATTTCTATGGCTGCTTGATCCCTGAGACTGGGTAGAACATCTGGGATTTTCCTTCAAACTGATGGGGTTCTGAGAATGGGATGATGCAACCTCTGGTAACAATGCTTTGCACCCAAGAATCTTTTGTAATTCCTAACCAGGCATTGCAGAATGGGTGACCTCAAGGTTTTGGAGACCGTCTCCAGTAACAGGGACTGACTCTAAAACACTGGCATGGCTCCGAAGACTGTGGAGCCGGTGACCGCACTTTAACAGCAATGGTTGGAGCCGATGACTTGGGCTGCACTGAAGCTTTAGAGGACTTCGACCCCTTTGACGACTTGGAAGCCTGGTCAGCCTTGTCCAAGGACTCCTGTAATTCTGGTTTCAGCAAATCTCCATCCACCAGTTTGCTCCTGCACTCCAGTAATACCCTGCTACTAAAAGAGTGGCAAATGGAGCAATCCTCCTGGAGATGGATTGGCCCCAAACAATAAACACAATTAACATGTAAGTCCGTAATTGACATCTTTTGCCCGCACTTAGGGCACTTTTTAAACCCTGACTTTTGTTTTTCCCTCTGATCAGCCATAACAACAATAAAAGCTATGCACCAATCTGAAGCAATCCAGAAAAAAATTATGTAACCCGCACTAGTAGGTAACAGTTATAAACACAGCACACACACAGCAAACTTTATTGAATCTAAGAGCTAGCAAGCTATATAGATAAATGTATATATATATATATATATATATATATATATATATATATATATATTTCTAACACTAACTACAAATTTCTAACATTAAAGGTATCGAATACCAAAACTACCAAGGATAGGAAACACACTGGTTAAAACTAAGGCACGGCCAAAAGGCCTAAGAGCAGCCGATCTTAAAAGATGAAAACTCATCAGAAGGAAAGACAAGGAAAAAGGCTGAACTAAAACTAAGGCTAACTAGCCCAAAAAACATGCTCTAGTTAGAGAAAAAAGACAAACTCTTTGATTTAAAGATAAGAATAAGAATACTGGCCCATCTGTTGTAGCAGCAAACTAGATCTGAGGTGAGACAGAGAGCATCATGGGAGAGGGACTCGGACTCGAGCTACTACTCTAAGACCGGCTCCGAACCCGTGTGTAAGAATGAATGGCAAGACTGAACAACTTCACATCACAATTTTATTTAATAGAAATACGGTGACTACAGAAATGAATGTGTGGGAGGAAGATGGAATGACACAGGTAAACAGAGACAGATGGATGGGGGGATTGTTTTGCCAATAGGTCATTGAGTTTTGCTCCCTTCTTGTCATACTGGCAGGAGGAAGACAAGAACAGGAAAATGAGCAAAAAAGGAAAGCTGCAATGGTTTTGAGGAAAATTGCAACTGCCAATATGAAAGTTTCAGTAAATGCATTGGAGAAAAATATCTAATCTAAAGGGGAAGAGGATGGATTTGGAAGTGAACTTTAGCAAGTGTGCAAGTTCACAGACAGCACTGATGGGTTAAACTGTGGTGAGTGTTACTTCTAATCAAAGGTCAGGGTTTATTCACATATTTATTTTATTTTATTTACAGTTTGTTGACCAGGGTAGAGCAGTGACCACAAAAGACCAATTACATGTTCAGCTCAGTTTACAAAAACAGTAGCAAATAATATAGTGCCTTTACGGCACGCATATATAGATGTACAACTGCAGGATAGATTTACACCAAGAAAATACTGAGGTTACAAAATAATAACAGCATAAATATAGTTATAATAAGTAAATATTTACAAGTAAGAGTAGTAGAAAAAGCAAAGGTCCACAGTATCATTGTGTAGTTAAGTACATGTTATGGAGTAGAAAGACAAGGCTTGTGAGTGCCAAATAAGAAGTTTCTCGAGTAGAAGAAAAGGGAATAAATTGTAATATGAAATGAATTGTATATAATATCAGATAGCTATGTTATAATTACAAATAAATCAGCAGTCAACGGAACCGAAGTTAAATGACAGAAAATAAAACTACAGCGGACATGTTTAAATAGTAGATCTGATACTGACTCATTCACTAATACTCATTATGAAGCATGTGGATGTTACTTCCATCTATCTGTTTCATAAACAATGTGTTCTGTAAGACTGAGTATTGAATATAAATGGATTGCTGATCAACTGCCAGAAACGTACTTGTTTTTTTTTTCTCTTTCTTTTAAATTAAAGATCTTCATCTACAAGAGTTATGTTGTACATATGTTGAATATCCATTCAGGCAGTGGCCTTATTTAGTTAAAAGTGTTGTAAGTGTTTGGGTTAATCCTAGAAGGTCACTATGAAGCCTGATGTTGAGGAAGATGTTATATAAACAAAAGGTGTGATATAATAACACAGGAAGAACAGTTTAGCTATGAAAATAAATATGTGGCTAAACTGCATTAACTGCTTGATAAAAAAAGGAGGATTGAAAGTAAGGCTGTCAAAAGCTGAACTGGGATAAAATAATAGTGAGGTTGATGGCAGAAGGACATGGCAAGGGGGAATAGGTAACCTTGCCAGTAAGTGAGTAAGAGCAACTGCCATTGTATCAACAGAGACATGGCAAGGGTGGGGGGTCTACACCAGGAGAGCAACATGACCCTGACTTTGGAAGGAGATGCTTTATGTATATAATTAGTAAAGTTCAGGAGAGCTGTTTAATGTGAAGACTGACAGAATAGCCATAATAGTCTTAATACAGTGGCAGCAGCTCAATGAAACAGTAAGAGATGGGAAATTGTCAAAAAGGTGGTAACTTCAGAAGTAAAAAAGAATTTAGCAGGAGTTGTGTATGGGCAGGGGGAGGGGACTGAAGAAAACAAGAGAGCTGCAGTTAAGCAAAACAAACCAGATAGTAAAATGCATGGAGATACAACAAAGGAAAACATGGGAATATACAGGCAGAAAATCTTAGATGACTTAAGGGATGGGTGAAGCCCATTTCATGGAATGTAAATGGTTTTCCAAACCCAGTTAAAAGGGATAGTATATTTTCTTTCCTCAGTAAGTCAGTGCATGGAATATTAGCATTACAAGAGCTGCAGCTAGGGTGGGAGGAAAATGAAAAATTGGCAAGGGGGGGGTGGGGCACAAGTGGTTGTGGAATATTTTCATGTCATGCTCCCCTGCAACTCAAGGTGATTATAGAGGAGGAAGAAGAACAATTGCAGAGGTACTAAATTTTCTATGTTGTCTACTGTAATCTAGAAAAATAGAGTGGATGGCTGGAGGAACTGTTAGAGCAATGGATGCAGGAAATGCAAGACATTACAGGCAATAAAAATAATAAATCAATGGTTAAAGGATATTAAGTTTCATAGGATAGAAGAGCAAGAGATGATAGAGCTAGTGAGTCTGGTAGCAAGGGAGGAGGTTTGAAGAGCAGGAGATGATAGAGCTAGTGAGTCTGGTAGCAAGAAAGGAGGTATGACGGCCATTAATTAGAATACCTTGAGGTAAGTCTCCAAAATAATATGGGATCCCATTGGAAGTATAGAAACACTATATTGGTAAATTTGTTTAATATAATTATGGAGGGAGATGGAAGCAATAATAAATGTCTTACCAAATTAATGAAAGGATCTCTCTATCTTTCTTACTATAGACCCGTATCTATGTATAAACATGAGTACAAGCTGTTTATGGCAATATAAGTAAGAAGAATGTCTGCTATAATGCCACAAGTTATCCATGGGGATCATTGAGGGTTTATGGCAAGTTGGAGGACAAAGAACAGTATCATTAGACCCTTAATTATAACAGAAGTTGTGATGGTAGAAGGAATACCAGTTATGCTGCCAAAAAGGCATTTGACAATGTATCATAGGACTATTCATTTAGACAGTGAAATGTCCAAGTTTTCCCCTGGAATATAGGAAATAAAGGGAATTGGCTGAGGAGCTGTTAGATCAATCGATCCTGGAAATGAAAGACTGAAGAAATTGGTAAAAGTGAACATGGAAGGCTATGCATAGAAATGTGCAGAGAAAGAACTTGCTGTTTACTGGTGATGTACTAATTACTTAGGTAAAACCACAAAATGATATTCCAAAATTGTGGGAGATGCTGGAAAGGTTTGAGAAATGCTTGGGTTATAAAGTGAACTTGGAGAAATCAAAGGCCGTAATGAAAAAACATCAATCATAAGAGAGCTAAAAGAGAAGTACCCTAATTTATGAGGGTAAAAAGTTATAAAATATCTGGGTTGTGGTTGAGAAGCACAGTGGAGGACCTCACTCTGCAGACTTATAGAAAGGTACTAGGTGGAAGTCATTGGGGTTAGAATTAGATTAGGAAACCCAGGTCATTCAAATGCATGTGTTCACATTTATTATATGTGGATGAGGCATTTTTTATGACTTCCCATTGGCAAATGATTTAACAACAGTGAAATTAGAAATGAGAAAATTATTATTGGAGGGAAACAGCAAAGGTAGCATGGGGCTGGTTGGTTATGTCCCAGGAATATGGAGGTCTAGGTATGCCAGATGTGAAAGAATACCTGAAAGCATTCTACTTATCCATGGCTAAGAGGTGACAAGATGAGAACAAATGGACAGAATGGAAAATTATGATATGGCAAAGGTCTAATCTACCACAGGGGTAGACCTTACGGAATTAATAATGGGGAAAGAGGGCAAAAGGTTAGATCACTTCATATTAGACAAGATCCAGAAACTATTTATCCACCTATTCAATCAGGATGAATTCCAAGCATGGGTAAAATAAATTAAATATGTTTTGTTATTCTGTGTTTGATATTATAAGAGGAAGCAACATAAAGTCTCTAGGAATAGATGGCATTCAGGTGGAAGTTTGGAAGCTAAGAGGGAAGAAAGTGGTAAAGATCTGGAAGATTCTATATTTTAAAAGGGGAGGGGGACACCAACTTCCTGGAAAAAAGCTGTGGTGGTTGTAAAACTTAAAGATGGCAAAGACACATCTGATCCAGTTTCATGTAGGTCCATGTCAATTTTAAACCATTATTATAAAGTTTTTATGTCTATAATGCCTAAAGGAGTGGCAACGGTGATGCCAAAATTATTAGATATGGACCAATGTGGTTTTGTGGAAGGGAAGCAAACATTTCACTATATTAATAGAACAATGATGATCCAGAGGGAAGCAGAATGTAAAAAATACTGCCGTTACTGGTGAGTATTGATGAAGAGAAAGCATCTGACAGAGTTATCTGGGATTCTATGAGCAGTGCAATGGAAGCCTTTGCATGTCTTGATACAATGATAAGGTTAATTAGAAGGATGTGTGAGGGATAGCCGACAAACATCAAAGAGAAGGAGTTCCTCTCTGATAAGTTGTGTCGGAACAGAGGAACCAGGTAGGAGTGTCTTCTTTTCCCTTTCTTATTTGTGTTATATTTAGAACCATTGGCAAATCAAATAAGGGAAACAGAAATTCAAGGATATAATTGGTATGGTGTTGAAGAAAAGTTGGCTTTATTTGCAGATGCTACTATTTTGTACCCAATGGAACCAGAAGAGGACATCCTACTGTTTTAGAATATTCTGAGGCAATTCCATTTTTTTAAGGACATAAAATTAATGAAGATAAAACAAAGGCTATAACTATAAACTATGTACCCTCACATGAATTGGTCCGTCAATGCCCATATTTATGGGAACATAATAAAATGAATTATGTAGAAGTATGGATTAGAAAGGATTCAGTCATTGCAGCTAAGGATATGTGGGAAGAGACTAAGCAAAAGATAATACAAAAACTGAGAAACTAGAAGTAAATGATATAGCTGGCTCAAGAGAAAGTCCTAGGTATTTTATTCACTCACACCTACAGAACTGCTTGTGCTGTTTAGTAACTTCACCCCTACAGCACTTCTTATATTGGCTGCCTTGTCTCATTCAAGCCTACAGCACTTGAAAGGCAGACCACCCACAGTGCTTCTGTTACAGTGTAACTTAACCACAGTATGGCATTTGTGATACACAGCAGCATGATTAAGCAGTCTAAAATGTGAGAAAACAGTTTTAACTAAAGTTGTAAGTTTAAAAATCTACTTTATATGTTCAGTTGAAAAGATTTTTCTCACATTTAATTGTCTTTCATTGTGAGCTACAAGCAATTACTATTCACCTGCCAGCAGTCAGGAATGTAACATCTTATCAAATGACTCTCAAAAAGTGTTTATGAGTTAGAGGTGGTAATATTTCCATTGGTTAACTATCTAATGTATAATTCTGTTTGTTTTTTTAAGATGCAGGTTTCAAATAGCATGCATTCAGCCTTGGATGTGTTCATAGGTTCCTAGGTAGTTATTAGGTATGCAGCCAAGGAGCCACTAGAAAGTCTAGCCTAGTGTCCCAACTGACCCAGAGCGCTGTTTGGTTAAGTCACTTACTCAGGGTCACATAGGAGGCAAACTGAGGATGAGGGAATCCAAACCTGGAGTGTACCATGTGAACAACTCACAGAGGTAGTCATGTGCAATGTCACACTAGACTTTACTGCTAATCAGTTTCCTTTCTACTCATAGTATAATGTAACAAAGTCTTCTGTTTCATATTTAACTGAGAGTGTTTTTACTGATAAAGCATTAGTAAATAGCAAGAGCAGGAATCCCAGAATGCAGCTATGTGGGGCCCTTGTCTTCATTTTGGTGGCTGAGAAAAAAAAAGTTTAATCTTTACTTTAAAGTTCCTTCTGGCAAAGCAATTTGTGAACAAAGACAGCACAATGTTACCTGAACAAGCATAACAGCTTATTGAAAGGAATCACCATACATTTCGCAGTCACATTCCCCCAGCATTTTCTGAAGAAAAAATGTTTTAAATTGCTAATAACCCTAGTAACCAACACACAATTCAAACAGGCCACTGGACTCCATTTAGACAAATGAAAGAGTCGATCTTTGTTTTAGCAAAGGGATCAAAGAAAGTGTTTCTGTCGGTCAGCTGTGCTCAGTGCTTTACATACGTTAACAGTTTCAAATAATAAACAAATAATTGCAAATAATAAGTAAATAAACGAGTCATAGTAGCAATGCACATTCAAGTTACTTTTGCCATTTAGTTTCATAATATTTTACTCTCCGCATTGCCTTCATCAATTTTTATGCCAACAAGTTTATTGAGAAACAAAACAAAAATGGACAGAGGCAGCTCCTAAATGCTTTATCATATGCATGGGTGGCCTCAAATTATCTGCGGTATGATCCCAGTTATTCTCATTAGGAGTAATATGTAATTATTCACCATGGGATAGGTAAGGTAAATCTCGAACCAATTGGGAAATGTTAATTCAAACGCAAAAAGGGAAATTGGCTAGGCTTAAAATGACCCAGAAGGACAGCTAGCCTAGTACATACTATGAAGCTATAAAACAATAATCAATATGTACAACAATCACTCCTCCAGGGGTGTTCATCACTCCTTCCAGAAATTATCCTACACAATACCTTGAAATTTAAAACAATATTGACTACCCGTCAAAGAAACACATCTATATTAATTACCCCATGCAATTCAATGTTTTAACTCATACATATGCTCTCTAATACAGTCATATAATTTTCTGTTAGCATTTTCAGTCCAAAAGCCCCCACATCAGAAGGTCAATGACAAGCAATAAAGTCTGTATTGCATACAAAATCCCTTTACAATCATAAAACATATCAATATTAAGGTATCTGAAGCATCTGCTGTTCAGTTTTTTCATGATGTAGGACAAGATGTTGATGAGAAGTGTACACAGTTCTTGTTTAATAAAGATACTGAGGTAGTTTTACAATCTTGTGTTCTGCTTGTTATCAGATTTTGGACTGCATTCATTAAGATCTTGTGATATTGCCTTAATGTGAGAAGTATATAAACAGCCCTTCAGAAAACCAGATAAACTGAAGTACAGTAGCATCCAGCTGTGTAGTATACAGGGATGGAGCCCTGACTACTACCGACCTGACCTGAGTGTGACAAGTGGGAAGTGGGGGGGGGGGCAGGGATGGAGCCCTGACTACTACAGACCTGACCTGTCATAAGTGGGAACTGGGGGGGGGGCAGGGATGGAGCCCTGACTACTACCGACCTGACCTGAGTGTGACAAGTGGGAAATGGGGGGGCAGGGATGGAGCCCTGACTACTACCGACCTGACCCGAGTGTGACAAGTGGAAACTGAGGGGGGGGGCAGGGATGGAGCCCAGACTACCTCCGACCTGACCTGACTACGACAAGTGGGAACTGGGGGGAGCAGTTTTTTCCCAGATCACCCACTCCAGGCGGTGGGATTGTTTCTCCCCACATGTGGACAAATCCCCAGTGATAGGGACTGTAACAGAATGATGAAGTAGTTTGCCAGTAGCATTTCAGCATTGAAAATGGGACTGTAATTATTTCAGTACTGAAAGAGGGCCTAGAACTAATGACATTACATGTGTTGATACATGTGATGTCAGTAGCTCTGGCCATTTAGGGCATATAGAAGACCCCCTGACATGGAGGACAGCATGTCCTGCCACTGACTGCTCTGCTTCAGTCCCCCTCCCCTTTCCAAGCTGCAGCCCCAGGGAATAGTGCTAGGGTCATTAAGATAAAATGAGCTACAAGAATAGCCTTTGGCAGCAACTCACGGTCAGCTGAAAAAACATACAAAACGGGCCATAACAAATGCTGAAGTACGTTAAAATAACTGGAGTGGATGACTGTGTCAAATGTTCTGGTTAGGTCAAATGATATGGTAACACTGAAAAGACCATGGTCTCTATTACTGTAAAAAAGTATTTGTATGGAGACAAAAGGTTGCAAATGTACCTCTACCAGCTTTAAACAATTGCTTCTGTTTATGAGTTATACCAGTTATAGCAGTTTGATAAGGAAGTATTGTAGCTTTTGCATTGTTCATTTCTGTAGCATTTTGTAATCTATGGGGATGAACATTTTTTGTAGTATTCAAGTATAGTTGATAGTTTTATTTTGAGAGTGATTTTGTTTCAACAAGAAAGGAAATATGTCTGATGTCATAGATATAAGGGTCAAAATTATAGTGAGCTTTTCAATTAATTTTAGAGATTTCGTGTCAATGCTGTCTTAAAGTGATGTCTTATGATCAGCCTAACCAGGTAATGGCTTGTGCACCTGACATAATGACTTTAAACTGGGATGAAGGAGAGAGCAAAGATCATTTCGATTTTCAGCTACGGGTTCTTTGACTTCAAAGTGAAATACTCTCTAGGGCTGTGGTTCTTAGTGAGTTCTTGGACCAATAGTTTAGAAGCATCAAATTAATCAGTTACAATTGTGTTTTCAGAGTGTAGGCAGACTGTTTGGCTCTTAATGGCCATGCTGATAAATGTGTTTGCTTGGTTCCAGAACTTTCAGGGCTGGCTGCACTAGGTATTTAGGTTACTGCATTCTAAGCTATCCAGGTCTAGAGCATAATGCAACTTGACTACTTAATTCCCCTTAATGTAATGGAGTGCTCCCTGTCAAAGAAAGAGTTACTTTGTCACCAAATAAATCAATCTGAATCACAAAGATTCATAATCAGCTTTAATTCAGAGCCAGAGGTTAACTAGTTTTTACCATCTCTCCTGCATCTACATATAACAACAGAAAATGCTTAACTATACACAGACTTTATAGACTCTTCCAGTGTCTTCTTGGGTTTTGCTGAGGGTTCCACTTTCCTCTTACATCCCAAAGACATGCCATTAAGTGGACTGGTGAACCTTTAAACTGATAATCATACATATGCCCATGATGTGTCTGTTTAACTTGTGTTTTAAAAGTGTATGCGTGTCTATATATTTTGGCAAAGAACAGTCTATTCCACCAGTTTTCTATCTTTAAGATGTTTAAATTAGTTATGTTGGATTTTGTTTCATACACAGGCTTTATCACTATAAGCATGAATTCCTTTTTAACAGTTTTTTAGGGATTCCTTACAGAACAACGTTTATAACAAGACTTTTCAAAGTTCACTCCTTTTCACTAAGTTTTACCCTTTAACTTCTTCATTGTAAGCAAACAGATCCATCTAGGTATGTCAGGGATGCCATCACCTTTACAGATGCATAACCATCTTGAGAATTCCCTGCTGAAACCTCTCTCACCCTAGAGGTCAGGTATTTGACTCATAACAGGGGTTGTTCCTCTGGTATAACTCCCCAAGCAACTGATTCATATTAACTTCATCTCTCTCTCTCTATCTCTCTCTCACATTTTTTTTTGTTAAAGGGCAACTATACCTCTACTATTTAGTACCACAAATGACCAGGAATTATACCTCCAAGTTCTTTTATTTTAACAGCAAATAAAAAATGTCATAAAACTAAAAAGTACAGAAGTAAATCTCTCTTAGCGCCACAGCTTAAATCAGCCTTTACAGAGTAAAGTTTTAAATTTGGATGTGCTTTCTCAGGTTTACAGCCATCTGGTAGGAATATAACCAGCCTTTACAGAGTAAAGTTTACTCTGTAAAGGCTGTTTTAAGCTGAGACGCTAAGAGAGATTTACTTCTGTGCTTTTCAGTTTTATGACATTTTATATTTCCTGTTAAAATAATAGAACTTGGAGGTATAATTCCTGGTCGTTTGTGGTACTAAACAGTTTTCTTGTCTTTGGTGGATATACCTCTACTATTGTTGTGTGTGTGTTTTTAATTAAGTCTCTGCTTTGCAGTCATGATGCTACATGACTCCCCACCCCCAACTCCGTACCAAACCACTGGTTCTATTCCTACCAGATGGCTGTAAGCCTGAGAAAGCACATCCAAATTTAGCAGACAGTGGCCACGTTGGAGGTGGATCTTAAAATTAAAAGTCTGACTGGTTAACACCCATAGTTACAGTTTTGGATTCCATTTTTTACCATAGTCACTTTATCAATAATCATTTCTATTCCATGAAACAGTAAACATTAAGCTTAAGACATTTCCAAATCAATGTTTAACCATCATAAGCATTGAGTAAATCAACCTTATCTTAACAAAATTAAATCTCAAAACTTGACAATGTGTTACATGAGGATGTCCCGCCCCCTCTCCTGTGTGAGTGGCAGTAGCTTACTTCTTCAGCTGCACTAAACCTTCTCTCACTGATTCTCTTCCTTGGATCTTTCCAAATATTTCAACCAAATCATCCATTTACTCAGATATACATTCTTCCCTTTTTGTATACATTTTTTTTTCTTCATACATTCTAGGCTGATCAGTTCTGTGTTAGTAGGGGGGTCATGTATCTTCCATTTCCTGTTACCATTTTTTGACTAAAGAAGCACCACTCAAAGCAGTTATTGGTTATATCTGCTCAGCCGTTGACAATTTACTAAAAGTAAAACCCTTCTTTCCCTCTACATGTACCCTCCATACAGCGTCAGTTAGCACTGAAATTCCTCCCCAAACTTTAAACATAGACAATATTCTAAAATGACAGTTTTAACAGGAAGGCACATATTGAGAAAACGAGGAAGCAGATTATTAGGCAGTGTTTTATCTCACTGCTGAATACACCAGTTTTTTGATGGTTTAACTCTTGTCCCGTGCATCATTTAGTTGTTTGTCTTTTATCACATGCATTCAAGATGCATTAAGAGCTGATTACTTCCAACACGGTCTGATGCTTAAATAAAGTACATTGTGCATTGCCCGAGCTAATCTAAAGAAGCACATCTGCCCTTTATGAAGCTATCCCACAAGACTTGCAGTATAAGCCATTGTTGTAGCAGCTACACAAGAATACAACACATTTTTCTTTGGCTTCCATTTACATAATGTAGACGCTTATGACTGGGGTTTTGATCATAACCAGCATATTATGTGTTTTACACATGGATGCCAAGAAATTCACCTTGAGAGCAAAGATCAAGAGGTGAATCCTGTCATCCTTTGGAGAACACAGATGGTTATGATCATACGCACTTTCATAATTCTTTGTAGTGCATGGAAATTTAACTTCTCCGTGTACTACCAGTTACAGAAAAAAATGTAGGAGCAGAAAGTGTTTTACCAGCTTTCAAAGTCTTTGAAAGCTAGTAAAACACTTTAGTGCTGTCAAAGAAACAGTAGGCAGAAACAAAGTGTCCCTCTAAAGAATGAAGAGCTTTATAAACTATTATCATATTCATTCAGCCACACTTTTTGTTTCTAAGTGTGGCAGACTGAAGCTCTAACAGGTTTTAAAAGCTGTTTTACCTTCTGCTGCTGTTCTTTTTGGGTCTATATTAGAAACCTGAAAGGTGATGTCAGTGAACATTCCCATGAACGAAAACGCTGGACATCGAAAGGGTGTTTGTGGGTTCGTGGTACAGTGAGGAGTGGGATATTTGCCTTTCCTCACTGTAGTGCAACCTCGGAGTTGGAATATATAGTTAGCGGACAGCCCCCCCAATAAGGAATTCGATGTCCAGCGTTTTCGCTCATGTTGAGCGTTCGCTGACATCAACTTTCGGTTTTATAATATAGACCCCGTTCTTTTCCAGCCGGCAATGTCCATAGCACAAGACCAGACTGAAGTAACATTTAGGGTTAATTAGCAACCCCCTAACTGTTATTACAACTGCTATATATTTTTGTATAAATATTTTGTAAAACTATCATCATGTAAATAATTATCAGGCTTTCTCTAACACCTAATGTGTACCCTATAACTATTTTTATGATATCTTTTTAATTTGATTATTATGTTTAAATACATTATGTCTGTTATTGTAACTACTGGAGCTTTTCTCCCTGGGCCTCCTCTGAAAATGGGTTTCTGACCCAGTTGGACTTTCCCGGTTGCCAAATGTCAATAAATAAATAGGTTCATAGATTCATACTAGGCTAACTACCCTTGCGAGCCGTTTTAAGCCTAGCCAATTATCCCTTGTGAGACTCAAACTCTGCACCTTGTGTTTGTAAGGCAAACACCTGAACCATTAGGCCACTCTCCCAACCCCTTATAAATATATAAATAGGTTTCATAGCAGGAAGGCACTTATCTCTTTTATCATTTCCCTTCTGTTGAAGTGTAATCTAGGTGCACCATACATTATACTGGTAATTTTATACAGCTTTATACCTATGAACCTATAAAACAACAATCAATATGTCCAACAATCATTCCTCAGAGGGTGCTTATCCCTCCTTCCAGAAATTATCCTAAATAATACCCTAAAATTGAAAAGAATATTCACTACCATTCAAAGAAATGAAATAGACAGACAAAAATAAGTAGAAGAGAGAGGAGGTAGAGCTTGGGTTTGAAATGAGAACTGAATGTTACTACATACATTCTACAGCACTTGAAGCAACTATTTTCTTTATTTTTTGCACAAATACATATTAGTTTGAGCCTTAGCTGTTCAACACATACTGTAAAACACAATAAATAGAAACCCTTAAGTAATATTGCTGAATTGCCTCCTCTGTGTTGATAATACGAACACAAACTGTTCTATCATCAATATCAAAACGTTGTAGCTTTCCTTATAATTTTCAATAGCGACAAATTAGCCTTGCATACACGGGAACATTAAGATGGAGCTGTGTAATTGTAGTTGAGATGTTAAAAACACACAAAGACATACATGAGTATTCACAAAACACAGAAAGATATTACACTCTGGTTGTTCATGAAACACCTAGACTTACACTGAAACAACGTACTGCACTACTGAAGTAATTTCTACTGCTTATAAAATGCAGAAATATCTATGCCTTAAAATTAATGCAAGTGAAGAAGGGACTGATATTTAAAAAAAATCAAGTGTGTCAAAAGAGGTACTAAACAACTAACAAGCCTCCTTCCTTTGTAAATTGTGTTTTAGTAATAAAAATTGTTTTAATATAGAAAATAAAGATTAACAATTAATAAAGATTAGAAGGAGGAAACTAGTAACAAAAAAAGCAAATCCAAAGAAGGAAAGACATCCCTGATCAGTATCAGTAAGAAACTAAGGTCCCTCATGAAATCATCCAAGTCTAACTTCAAAAAAAAAATAGCCAAGGATACAAAAGATAACCACAAAGCCTTCTTTAGCTATGTTAAGAATCTAAGTGGCAACTCGCAGATATGCACTGAACTAGTGCAAAATAGCACAAACTATATTGAACCTACTGATATTGCCAACATCCAGGCAGATAGATTCAGTGCAAACTTCACCCCCCTCTCACCTCCAAAAGGGCCCACAACAATACAGGAAAAGTGTAGTGTCCCAAAAATCACAGATGAACAGATGAAAATAGCCCTTTCAAAAGCCAAAAATTCAGCATCGATGGGACCAGATGGTGTCCCAGGCTGTGTCTTGCACAAACTACAGAACAAACTAACCCCCCACCTAAACACGCTGTTCACCCTCAGCCTCTCCACAGGCTACATGCCCATAGAATGGCGCACAGCAACTGTTATTCCTCTTCACAAAGGAGGGGCCACAACTGACCCTGGTAACTATTTCCCCATAAGCCTGACTAGCCTAGTCTGCAAGCCTATGGAGCACATCATCATGGAACTCATTAACAAAGACATTGGGAACCTCCAAACACTTGAATCAACCCAGTTCGGCTTTAAGGGCAGATCATGCCTACTAAACCTGGTTGACTTCTTCGAGACAGTCACCAAGGCCATAGACGAGGGAAAGGTGGTTCACACAGCCTACCTTGACCTCTCCAAGGCTTTTGACACCATTCCCCACTCGGGTATTACAGAAAAACTCACCAGCCTGAACATAAATCCCTACGACATGAGATGGGTTGCCAACTGGCTTACAGACAGAACTCACACGGTAAGAATAGCAGGCTCCAGGTCAGACTCTAAACCAGTCACAAGTGGTGTCCCGCAAGGCTTGGTCCTGGGACCCCTATTATTCGGCATATACTTCTCAGAAGTACTGGCAAACACAGGAGGACTATGGCTAACCAATTTCACCAATGACTGCAAACTGGGAGCCATAATTGACTCTCCAGCTGACACAGACATCCTCCAAAAGGGCCTTACTGAGACGTTCACCTGGTGTCAAAGTCATGGCCTCAAGCTAAATGCAAAAAAATGCATAGTCATCCCATTTGGGAAAAACAAAACACACATAGGTGGCAGCCCCCTTAATACAGAAGAGGTAATAAGAGATCTGGAGACCCAGGTAGATAGCAATCTCTCCTTTGACAATCATATTGCCAAAGTAGTTAGGAAATCCTTCTATGTGGCCCATCTAATTACTAAAGGGTTCGCATCTAGAAATAAAGAGGTTATAGTGCCCCTCTACTCGTCACTCATTAGACCCATCATAGAGTACAATGCCCCATTTGGGATGTACCTCACAAGACACTTCCAACAGCTGGAAAGACCAAGAAAGTACTTCACCAAGAGGATTACTGGCCTCAAACATGTGTCCTATGCAGCCCGAGTGAAAAAACTCTGGCTGTACTCAGTGGCTTATCGCTTACTCAGAGGTGATCTCTGCCTGACTTACAAAACCATGTCCAACACAGAATTGATAGACATGCTCTACCTAAAGAAATCCAAGTCACTGCGAGCCACACGCTCTAATGAGCTACACCTCACCACAAAAATAAATAGAACATGCTGGCGGGATAGATTCCTGTCACAGAGACTCCCCATGCTTTGGAACAAAATTCCAAATTACATCAGGCAGAGCCCCTCACTAACACTCTTCAAGAGAAACCTTGACGAGTGGATGGGTAACAGAAAATACACCCCTGGGATCACTTCATTGGCTCTGCTTGATAGAGGATCAGTTAATTAATCAATGGGGCGGCGAAAGCCAACACACTCTGGCTAGGCTTATAAATGCCCTTGGGCAGATAGCCTAGTACCTACCTATGAACCTATGAAGCAACATAAAGCATTATGAACTCTATAAAATGGAAGGAGTGAGACAGCTTCCAGAAATCTCCTGACATTTTGTCTGTTTCATAGTACTGCAGGCTTTTTCAGCTGCAAACATTTTCCCTTAGCTTTTTGACAAGTAGAATGTAAAGTTATCCTACCTATGCATTCAAGAATGCAAAACGTTCTTGCTTTGCAGTTAACAGTGGTGGGAATGCAATGTGCAGAATATGATTCCTGATAAAAAATACCTTGCTCTTACAGGTACTGTACTACAGCATGCCACAGTAAGACATAGTTGACAAATATAACTACCAGGAATATTTCAGTTATAATTTGGAGTTATATTTGCATGTGGATATGAGAGTTGGTATAATGGTAAAAGTGCTTACTTCAAAGACACAAGGCACACGGTTTGAGTTTCACCTTTGACAGAGAAATTGACAAGACTTAAAATGGCCAATAGGGGCAGCTAGGCTAGTAATTATCAATAAACCTATAAGGATTTAAGGAGGCAAGAAAACCTGCTACTTGAAAATCATATATTTTCTTCTGTAATTCTCCTCTGAAGGATCCTGTTGCTACCTATGTATCTGACTTCTAATCCCACTTAAATAGTTGTATTAATAAAGCAGTCACTATCTGCAACAAATATAATAAGAATTTAAAAACAAACTCTTGTGGTATAATACTCACATAAATAAATTATATAACAAGGAAAAGAAACTGCTTAATGCTTATGAGAGGTCTCATGCTACCTACATTAAGAGCACACTTAAGCAAAGTAACAAAGAGCTTAAGGGAACCACTAGGAAGATCAAAGCTGAGTATAAACTTAAAATCACCACTAAAACCAAAAATAACTTCTAATCCTTAACTATGTCAGGAAGTTAAGAACTAACATCCAACAGTCTTTGTAACTGGCCCACAGTAATACTACACTCTCTGACCCAAAAGAACTAGCTAATATCATAGGTAACAAATTTAGTGCAAATTTTACTCCACCTACACACAGTTATCCCACAGGTTCCACAATCTCAGCCAACCCTTTTAATTACAATGGAACAAGTTCTTTCAACTCTTTCAAAAACTAAGAATGCTTCCTCCACAGGCCCTGACAACGTATCAGGTTACCTGATTATTAGTGCTAAATATGGCCTTTCTGAACCCCTGCTTAACCTCTTTAATCTTATGTAAAGCCATGCAGTGCATTATCTCAGACTTCATTAATCTGGACATTGAAAATCTATCAGTCCTGGACCCTTATCAATTTGCTTTTATCAAAGAAAGGTCCTGCCTCTTTAACATCATTTCTTTGAAAAAGTAACTGAAACAATGGATCGTAGTTATGCAGTGCATGCAGGATATCTAGACCTAACCAAGGCCTTTGACACTATTCCCCATGTAAGCATTACTGACAGACTTGTAAATGTGAATATATAAATCCTTATATTGTGCAGTGAATAGCTAACTGGTTGTCTAACAGAATCCATGTGGTTAGAGTAGCAAGTGTTAATTCTGAAAGCAAAACAGTTACCAGTGGTATACCACAGGGCTCAGTTTTGGGCCCTCTCCTATTTGGCATATATTCCTCAGACCTTTGGTCTTGCACTGCTGGTGTATGTGAAAAAATATTTTGATCTTACTTGCTTACTTGCTTGGAGTGATGGATCTGCATTGTTCTTATGACACTCAGTCTTGCTGGCTGGATTCTGCTAAAATTCAAAGTCTGATTATATTTGCATTCACAGTCTGTTGCATACAGAAACTTGCAGAATATACACTGATAAGAGAATATACTTTGCAGCACTTGTCTTTAAGAGCAGTAACCAATAACTTTTATAATAAATAAAACTGGACAAACGTTGCAGCTTAAAAGTACTGTTCCAACTTTACTTCTCATATAGTACAGATGATGTGAGAGATATAACATTTACCTTGGAACACCAAATGTGTTCCTACCATACCCCTAACCTAGCTGGATTTATACAGCTCTTTATATACTCTTTTTAGTCATGCATAAACATATTTTGGAGAATTGATTATCCTGTAGAAACAATACTAAACTTCCTTGTTTAACAATGTCTTGTAAGAGACCAGCTTTTCTGACAGTGTGAATATCCTGTAACAGTGTCCTGATGTCCATGTAGAAAAACATATTTTTGAGGAAACACATTGTCCTGTGTTCTATTTGAATCTGTGTATAGAAACATGTGTTCTTATGTCAATGCTGATAAGCATATCCTGTTTTTTATGAAGAAAAACATATTTTTGAGAAAACATATTGTCAGAGATCAGCTTTTCTGACAGTGTGAACATCCTGTATTTTATTTGGATCTTTGTATAAAAAACATCTGTTATCCTGTTTTTCCATGCAGAATAACATGTCATTGTTCTTTAAAAGCAGATTTTGCATTTTTGTTCTTGCATACATCCTGTTTTGAGTCTGTAAGGGAAAAATGTCCATTCTTTAAAAGCAGATTTTGTATTTTTGCTCTTGCATACATCCTGTTTTGAGTCTGTAAGGGAAGAATGTCCATTCAGCAGATTCCTTTTCCAAGCCATGGTCATTTAGTATGACTGCTGATCACATATTACTTAAACTTTGTTTCTGCATTTAAGCAAGCCTTTTCTTTCAGCATATTTACAACATAATTAATTTCAGATTTATATTCATAAAATCTAACAATTCCCTCTGTTTTTAAACATACTCAAAACATTTTATATAGAAAACACAAGAAACAAACCTTTAGTTTGATACAACAAATCAAAATGCAATTTTACATAGTTAATACAATGATATTAAAGTATTACTACCAAAACTGAATGTATTTAACAACTTTTTCTTTTCATTCTGTGAAAATATTTTATCAGTTATGAGCTGTGCCTGCTTTAATGTTATTTATTTATTTTTTTTAACATGATCAATTTATTCTTTTGCAATCACAAAATTTAATTTATGACTTAGAACTGTTCCATTAACTCTTTGCAGCTGTTAAATTAACTATGAGACAATAACTATGTGCTACTGCAAGCATTTATACACTACTGAAAACACACAATTTCAATGTCATTTTAACCATAACATTGTGGTCATGTCTTTGAACTGCCCATTAACATCTTGGTAAAGTAAATGTCATTTTAACCATAACATTGTGGTCATGTCTTTGAACTGCTCATTTGAAAGCAGTTATTTTACTGGGGTAAAACCAATGATATTACAACTTGACAAATTACTTTTGAACTTATTACGATGTATCCTGTACAGTATGTATTTACACAGACTGTTTGCTATTTATGCATTTCAATCTAGTAGGTACCTTGGACCCATTTTTTCTTTAAATATGTTTTTTTTTCACACATATTCATTACTAGACATTAATTTAATTTGTACTGAATTTTTCTGTATTTGTACATACAAAGACCATAAAGTACATTTAGTCTAATCTTACAAATTTAATAACATTAATATTAAGCAAAATCTTGGAAAATGTTTATGTCTCTTTAGAAATATCTAGTGGAACTGGCACCAAATGCATATGTCATGTTATTTTAAACTACATACTCAGCAATTAGAAACATTGATGCTTTTTTATACCAACATTGTTTTGCCAAAAACATATTAAAAATAGTGACCATTCTTGCTATTAGAAACATTTATGCATTTTGCATATCTTATTCTGTCTTGTATAGTTTTATCAATTTTAAATCATCTCTTGTTTTTTAAACCATCTCTTGTATAGCTTTACGTTTAACAGGCTGTAAATATAATTTAATTCTAAACAATACAATAATAACCATTATGATAGCTATTAACAACTTGTAAAATATCTTATCCTGTCAGGTTTAATCCAGTTTACCAGTATTTCTAATACACTAATACCTGTTTTTTTCCTCTCCCTAAAAGAGTATTGTCAAGAAGGAATGAGATATTTTTTCCTGTAGCTTGTTTATTTTTTCTGTAGCTTTATTTTAGACCCTTGTGCAGTACTGCTTATACAGTCAGTGTAAAACTGAGAAAGTGCCCCTCCCCCTGTAGTACTGTTGTTCCTGCCCTATGCTGTAAGAATAGAATGTATGTCAGCCTAACGCTATGGTTATACATTTATTTTATTAAATTATGAACTTTTGTCTGATTTGATAATTTTTTATAAAGCTTTTGCTGTTTACCACCACTAGTAGGCATTTACACCCTCCTGCATAATTGATTTGAACTGTATATATACTATAGCCCATTTGCTGGCTGTACTTGATGCAACTGAGGTTTTTTTTTGTCCTTTTAACATTTACTTGCAAACAGATTATCAGTGACATCTATGCACAATTGTGGCATTTTATGACAATTACTAAATAGTGTTGCCTGTAAACATTTTAACAATTATGTTTTAATAACAATGATGCTTTAGAAAAACTCAAGCTACTTATCTGGCAATCAGTCTTGTTGTTTATCTTATCTTTCCAGCATTTCCTGTAACTATTCATTCAGTCTAGGAAGGTCTGAGCTCACATTTCATACTCTGTAAACTATAGTTAATTCTTTTAGCATTTTTCCTTTAATGTGATTGTGATTTGCATAACTATGCATTTATACAACATAAATAGACATTATTTTACAATTACCTTACATGGATTTCAGTATTTTTTATTTATTTATCTATTTAACTGTCCTGCCATTAATTTTACAAAAACTGTTTGAATAATACCATCTGTGATTTTCTTTTTAAAATTCAGAACTTTAACTGTTTGGTGTTACTATATAATTATAAACAAATTGTAAAAAACAAAATAGATATTAGTTTAACCAACACATTTATATTTATATTATTTATATTTGCTGTTGTCTGCCTGTTATTCTTGTGTATTGTAACAGATGTACTCTAAATGAAAAGAACACACATGCATGTCTGTCTTGTATATGTATATCTTTATACAAGCATGTCATGTCTTGTGACTTTAAATTTTTACTCTTATTAACTATTTTTATTTAATTTTATACACTAGAACAGTTTTGTTTACCTTATGACTATGCTAAGAATGGCAGTCATATTCTTTACTTTACTGTAGTACTGATAGATGTCTTGCTTTAACTGAATGAAAGTAAAACATTTAAGAATGATTTGTCCAGACATCAGATCCTACCATCCTACCATGTATGTTTAACCATTTTCAAAACATAAACATATTATAAAATATATTTCTTTTGCACAGATTAGCTGTGTATGTAGGAAGTTCCCAGTCTCTGTCAGTTCAGCTAATTTATTTCCTTTATCCTGCAACTTCTGTTGAATTTCCTTATAGTCTGCTTGATATGTCTCAGGAGCCTGTTCTGCTGAATCTGAAACTCCTATGCACTTTTGAAAAGATGTATGTATAACTTGTCTAAGCTTCCTGAACTCATTGTGTCTGTTTTTTAGAAGTTTACTACATTCCTTTGTAACAAAATGTACTAGGGTTTCTATCAGTAACTGATTTGACTCACATGTGGTGACAGGACATAACTGTTCAACATCAGAATGTAATGGAAACACTTTACCCTTAGTTAATTCTTTAGATCTGTCTTTACAGTCTATTTTTTTAGCAATATGATGCAATATTATTTTATGGCATAATACACAAAATGCAGTTTTTGTTGAAGCACACAATAAACATTTGTCATATTTCACATGATTTTCTTTGAGATACCAGTCAAATATTGTAATACATTTGCATAATGCCTTACTATGAACCTGCCCTAATAAGGTTTTACATTTACTAATGTGCTGTGTATACCAACATTGCAATTTACTAACGTTTAGTTTACTCCTGCATGAATTATAAATAATATTCATACTATCTAGTAATATACAACCTGTCTAGGAATACAGAAACTATATATGAATATACAAACTGTCTTAAGAATATAAAAACTCTCTTAAGAATATACAAACTGTTTTAACATCATCCACACTAAATATGTGACACAGAAAAAAGTCTTACCAGTTAGCAAGAAAACAGGTGATCAGGCTGCTATTGCAGATGGCTGGAAATTTTTCAAAGTCACTTGAGAAGCTGGGAAAGCACAACAGGCAGTGGACTGATGGGCTAGTGGATATCCCCCTTTTCCTGAAGAATTTATGGCACTGCGAATTTCTTGAACTAGTCTCACTCCGGATTGTAGACGTCTAAAAAACTTTACTACAGAAAGCTGCATAAACTGGAATGCTTCTGTTCAGAATTGACACATACGTACAAATGTTAGTTACTGCAATTTGACTGAAGTGACCCTCTGCAGGGCTTACCATCACTCCTTCTGTGTTTGAATGCAGATTGTAGGTTCAAATGCAGGCTAGCTTGCCATTGAAAAAATTATATGGAGCTAGTCACTCAGCTGCCTCGCCATTGAAAAAATATTTTGATCTTACTTGCTTACTTGCTTGGAGTGATGGATCTGCATTGTTCTTATGACACTCAGTCTTGCTGGCTGGATTCTGCTAAAATTCAAAGTCTGATTATATTTGCATTCACAGTCTGTTGCATACAGAAACTTGCAGAATATACACTGATAAGAGAATATACTTTGCAGCACTTGTCTTTAAGAGCAGTAACCAATAACTTTTATAATAAATAAAACTGGACAAACGTTGCAGCTTAAAAGTACTGTTCCAACTTTACTTCTCATATAGTACAGATGATGTGAGAGATATAACATTTACCTTGGAACACCAAATGTGTTCCTACCATACCCCTAACCTAGCTGGATTTATACAGCTCTTTATATACTCTTTTTAGTCATGCATAAACATATTTTGGAGAATTGCTTATCCTGTAGAAACAATACTAAACTTCCTTGTTTAACAATGTCTTGTAAGAGACCAGCTTTTCTGACAGTGTGAATATCCTGTAACAGTGTCCTGATGTCCATGTAGAAAAACATATTTTTGAGGAAACACATTGTCCTGTATTCTATTTGAATCTGTGTATAGAAACATGTGTTCTTATGTCAATGCTGATAAGCATATCCTGTTTTATGAAGAAAAACATATTTTGAGAAAACACATTGTCAGAGATCAGCTTTTCTGACAGTGTGAACATCCTGTATTTTATTTGGATCTTTGTATAAAAACATCTGTTATCCTGTTTTTCCATGCAGAATAACATGTCATTGTTCTTTAAAAGCAGATTTTGCATTTTTGTTCTTGCATACATCCTGTTTTGAGTCTGTAAGGGAAAAATGTCCATTCTTTAAAAGCAGATTTTGTATTTTTGCTCTTGCATACATCCTGTTTTGAGTCTGTAAGGGAAGAATGTCCATTCAGCAGATTCCTTTTCCAAGCCATGGTCATTTAGTATGACTGCTGATCACATATTACTTAAACTTTGTTTCTGCATTTAAGCAAGCCTTTTCTTTCAGCATATTTACGACATAATTAATTTCAGATTTATATTCATAAAATCTAACAGTATGCTTAACTAAGTTTGCACATGACTGTAAATTGGGTGTTTTTACTCAATCTTTATCTGACTCACACTTGCGCCAACACAGCTTAGACCATGTTAACAGTTGGCGCAAGGACAATGGTCACAAATGAAATGTACAAAAATGTAGCATAGTTAATTAAACAAAACAGTTTCACTTACCATATAGGAAATGCACCCCTCTAATCAGAAACTGTTGTAAGGGATCTGGGTACTCTTGTTGATAATTCCTTTTCATTTCACCATCATGTCTCCACAGTAGTTCAGAAAGCCTTTTATCAGGCTGATCTAATTTCCATTGGCATCTCCACTAGATTCAGATAAGTCTTAATTCCCCCTTACTCATATCTTATCAGGCCTGTCATTGAATATGATGCACCTTTTTACAGACTCATCCATGGAGATCTATGTCTAGCCTTCTGTGTCATGAAAGATCCAAACCTATTCGCTCACCTTTTCCTTCCCAGAGCTAATGGTACATCAAGTACTCAGTTAAAGGAACTAAACCTTCATCAGGAGATAAATAAGACACATTAGCATGATAGATTTGTTTATCTTTTCTTGTCCCCTTGAGGCTAGAAGGAAATTTTGATTTTTTTTTTTTGGCTAGGATTGAAATGGTTTGCAGACTGATTGCCTAGTACTTACCTATGAACCTAACCTATTAACCTGTAAAAATTGTATTGCTTTCACAAGTCTGACAGAAGTATTACTAAAAAATGTAAAATGAGTTATCCCAAATTAAGCTAAGGCTCATAGGTTCATAGGTAGGTACTAGGCTATCGGCCCTGAGGCCTATACAAGCCCAGCCAAAAAGGTACCCTGGCTTTTGCCACCCAAGAAAATTATTTTCCTGTGCCACTGTCGAGCAGAGCCGCAGAGGTGATCCCCGGGGTGAATTTCCTATTTCCCATCCAATCATCAAGATTTTTCTTGAAGAGTGCTAATGAGGAGCTTTGCTTGATATAGATAGGTAGTTTATTCCAGAGTATGGGAAGTCTCTGGGACAGGAATCTATCCCTCCGGCATGTTCTGTTTATTGTGGTGACAAGGTTTAGGTCCCTAGAGCGTGTAGCTCGGAGGGATTGGGATTTCTTTAAGTGGAGCATGTCCAACAGTTCTGGGTTTGACATAGCTTTGTATGTTAGGCAGAGATCACCTCTGAGTAGGTGATATGCGACGGAGTAAGCTGGAGCTTTTTGAGGCGGTCTGCGTAGGGTATCTGTTTGAGGCTGGTAATCCTCTTTGTATGGTATTTCTGTGGCCTTTTCAGTTGTTGTAGATGTCTTGTGAGGTACATACCAAAAGGGGCGTTGCACTCTATAATGGGTCTAATGAGTGATGAGTAGAGGGGGACAATGACCTCTTTTTTTCTGGATGAGAAACCTTTTGTGATGAGGTGTGCCACATAGAAGGATTTCCTGACTACTGTGGCGATGTGATTATCAAAGGAGAGACTACTGTCCACCTGTGTCCCAAGGTCTCTTATCACACTTTTGGTGTTAATTATACTACCGCCTATGTTGTAGTTCATGGGTACAGAATTTTTACCAAAGGGGATGACAATGCACTTTTTGGCATTGAGCTTGAGGCCATGGCTTTGACATCAGGCATCTGTCTCAGTGAGGCCCTTTTGTAGAATGTCCACATTGTTAGGAGTTTCAATTACATTCTTGATTTGCAGTTTTCTAAGATTAAAAATAAGATTGCAGTTGTAGAAACATTCTTGTTTTTTGATGGGAGAGTAATATATATAATTTAGTTCTTAATAAAAAATATTTTTTGACAAGCACTGTTCTCTGATACACTGCAATAAAATGATTTTCATATGTGGGTAGCAGGAATGCTTCACTTTATTTACACAATTACAAATATAATTTAGGACATCTGCAACAAGCAGCATTTTTAACTACAACAATTCTAATGTTGTATAAGAAAAGTAAAGAAATGTAAGTGATTACAAATTACAATTGAAACCCTAAAAGAACGTCATAGCAACAACAAATTTTCTTCCCTGGCTTTGTTTGGAGAATTTCTCTACTTATACATTACTAACCTGCTACACAGAAACACTTTTGTTTTCTAGTTTATGATGGTGGAGAAGGAAGATACATAATGTAGTTCTTGAAAAAATAAATAATTAAAAAATTACATTGTTTTCACATGAGAACCATTACCTGAAGCCCCACAGCATAATCTCTAGCTCTAGCATTCCTGTCATACCACACCTTTTTCTGTTGTTGGGCTTCCGTCAGGTTTTCCTGGGCCAAGCCCATGAGTTCCCTGAGCCTTGTCCTGAGGTTTAGGACATATGCCACAACAGTCTCCTTGTGAGACTCGCACTCACCTTCCCACTCATCTTGAATTAAATCTATTTTGTGAAAACAATTCTCTCTCTCTCTTTCAGCTTTTACCCCTAACCGGGAAAAGCCGAAAGAGAGAGAGAATTGTTTTCACAAAATGTGTTCCAATATTGAAAAATAATAGCCAAATACAGGCAAAAAAGAATATTTGCCTTTGATTTACATGATTGTGAATTTAATTTAGAGCATCTGGATATTACAAAGAGTTAAGACTGGAGGTGTAGTTCCTGTGGCACATGGTTGGATTCCCTCAGCCTTCATTTGAGCAAGTAACCTAACCAGACTTTCCTCCTGGGTTATCCCTGAAAAGGAGCTGTAAGTCCAGTGGGCCTACCTGGTTAACAAATGGGTATTATTATTATTTACATCAGCAACAGCAAGCAACATTAAAAAAAAAAGAGGAAAAAATTGTGTATCATAAGAGAAATAACAAACTGTAAGTGATAATGATTTGCTAATAAAAACCTGAAAAAGAGCTGCAGTGATTCTTTTGACAGGTTATTTACTAAAGCATAATGGAAATCAGTCATGCTACTGTCTAGAACTACTGTGCTGCTGCAATTTGAAAGTCTTTCTACATCACTCAAAAGTGGTGGCACATCAATTTTGAAAGAGTTAAGGATTAGAAGTGACAATAAATTGTGACTAAAACCCTGAAAAAGAGTCACAGCAAAAAGCAACTTGATAGGTTTATAGGTATGGCCTTATAAAAGCATATACAATCTAACAGAAAGCAGTTGTGATGGCACCTGTAACTGTCATATGCCCACAACTTCAGAGGCATTCTGCAACATTTATTATTTGTGCCAAACCTTTTTGAAATTTTCCTCATTTGCATGCAAGCTACTTTACTAAATCTGCTTACTGCTCTTGTGCATACAGAAGCCAATGCAAAATTATTATATCAAGAAGACTCAAGTAATATACCATTTGCCAGGAATTAGTACCTCTGCACTTTATACAAGTTAAGAGCATATTTATGTACTGACATATTGTGGCTATATATTCCTAACTCCTGTCAGTATACACAGTAATCTCTTGTACCACAACAATCTGTATGTAATGAATGCAAAGCTAACAGAGAGTCTAAAATGTAGTACTTTTCTGCTTTTTTTAATAAGGTAAAAACCACTGGGTACAATCACCTGTTTTCTTGGGAACCCAGAAGCACTGTCAGGTTAAGTGACTTACTCAAAGTCACATAGTAGCACAAGGAGACTGCTGGAATCAAACCTTGAATAACAGTTCTGAATTACACTGAACAGTATCAGTGGCTCTATGGGTATCACACTCACTTTGATGCGGAGAAGATCAAAAGGCTGTGGGTTCTATTACTCCATGAGGTTCTTGAATTCATTTTCCACTATGGACACTGCAGTGCAGCATAAGGGGGAGTGCTGTACTCTAGAGTGTACCATCCACTGAATTAGGTTTTGAACTGAGGCCACATTGCCATAAGTGGTAGCTCAGGTGGATGTAAAAGACCACATGGCATTTATCAAAAAAGTAGAGGAATTTTCCCAGTGTTGTGGACAAATTCCCACTTCTCTGCTTGAATAACACCTCACATCTACCCTGAAAAAAGGTTATACCTACTGGGACTGACCAGGTGAACAAAAAGTAAATAAAGTAAATACAGGGTGAATCTTATAGAGTTAGCAACTCATAGCCATAATACGTTGTGCTAAAGTACCAGACATCATTATCATAGATGCATAGATTCATAGATTGTTACTAGTTTAATAACCCAGAATGCCTTTCTAAGCCTAGCCAAGTCTTCCCAAAAGAATAATGATGTACTTGTATCCAAATAGTACACTGAGGGCCAGGCATTTATAAGTTACCTCTGCCATAAGAGATGTGGGTGCCAGGCCCAGTGTAAATTTCCTATTCCCCATCCACTGATTTTGGTTGTGTGTTAAAAGAGTAATAGACAAACTCAAATTCACATTGATGGAAAGCCTGTTTCATAGGAGGGGGAGTTTTTGGGACACATATCTGTCTCTCCAAAATGTTCTGTTTAAGTTACAGACAAAATTCAGGTCCCTAGATTGTATATCTGGTACCCTTTGACTTACAAATTTGTAGGAGATTCATAAGTGTGGGGTTTTCGTAAGCCAGGCATACATCACCCCTCAACAATCTACAGAAGGCTGAGTACAGAGAAAGGGCTTTAAGGCACTCTGCATGAGGCAGGTTTGTCATGCCTTGTATTCTTTTTATAAGGAACCTCTAAGATTGCTCTAGTTGCTCCACATGCCTGGTTAGGTACATACCAAAGAAAACATTGTACTCTATGATTGGTCTGATAAGGACAGAGTACAGTGCGATAATCACCTCTTTAGACTTAAGTGCCATGCTCTTACGTATAAGTTGTGCAACATAAAAGGATTTCCTCATCACTGTGGCCATGTGGCAGTTAAAGGCAAGGCTACTGTTTACATGCGTACCTAGATCCATGACCACTGGGTCGACTCTTAGGGACATATTATCAACATAGTAATTAGCCAAGATGGTTGACTTTTCAAAGGATACAATTATGTATTTCTTAGCATTGAGTTCAAGACCATGGCTTTGCCACCATTTGTTATTCAGAGATAGACCTTCTTGAAGAATGCTAGTGTCTGCTGGGGAGTCATTGATAACTCCCAGCTTGCAATCATCTGCAAACTTAGTTAGCCAGAAATCTTCAGCATTTGCTTCCATTTCAGAGAAATAGATGACAAAAAGGAGTGCCCTGAGGGACTTTGCTAGTGACTGGCCTTTTCTTGGTACAGATGGCCTCACCTATTTTGACCTCCTGAGTCCTGACAGTGAGCCAGTTTTCTATACAGCAGGTGACTAAAGGGTCTATACCTAAATTAGTGAACTTGTTTGTAATGCCTGAGTGGGGTATCATCTTCATCGCACATAAACACTTATACAAAAAATTAGCATTTGTAGTTACCTTCAGACAAGCAACCCTCACACACCACAGAGAAAGTCAATGTTCACAGCATCAACATTTCTGTCGCTCGAATAAAACCATTCAAGATCAAAAGCACACATCAGTTCACTTGTCGATAAAAGCAGTTATGACAAAGTGAAGTGTAACCGTACAAGGAAGGTAGTGAAGTAAGGCAAGCAAGGATTGTACATTTAAGCAAGCATTATTTATCACCAATAATATTGCTACAAGTTATTAGTTTTACAAATGTGTTGCAGCATTACAAAGAGCGTAAAATGCAGGCAAAAGATTATACTCAGTAGGTCTGGTACAAAAAAAGCATATGGTATGGGACAGGCATTAGGAGTCTCACAAAACAATCTAAAATGGAATGAACAAGTTGATTACAGCAGTGCTTTGACCATAATAATTAGGAATTGATTTTAGAAGATGACCTTAACTGGGATGTAGATTAAATGCAGTGTAACCAAGACCAAAAGGAGGCATTTGAAGTTTTAGTTAGCACAAGAAGGAGGACACAAGGTGACTGAATCAAAGGAAAATGTTATAGAGAAGACAACTGCATGAACTGTGTTACCTGCTTTGAATATAGTTCATTGTCGTGATACTAAAGGCAGTGTAGCGCAGAGGTTAGTGCACTAAGCTGCTACTCTGGAGACCTGCTTATGAATCACATCCATTCCTGTCAACATGTTGTGTTATTTGTTTATCATCCTTCTGCTCAGCCTTATGCCTAGAAAGGGACGTCAGTTCTCAGTTGGCCTAACACATAGTCATATCACTGTTTATTTTAGTGCAAGACAGTCAACAAATCTTAGCCTTCTCTCAAAAGAAGTTCCAGCTCTCGGTATTAATACTTGGTTACCCAACCAAAGTGCACTGCTTTAAGACCTAAACATTTATTGCTTCAGAAGGTAAACCACAGGGCTTTGTATTACCACTGTGATGTTGACAGGTGAAGTATTTGTAATAATGAACAAAGAGGAGGCTTATACAGCATTCAAAATAGTTTCCTAGTTAATTTAAAATCTGTTCTGTATAAATATACATTTTTACTTGCTTATGCTAATATTAGATGTTAATAGTCTATTTCTGGGGACAAGCAACATTTTTTTAAGTGACAGCATTGAGCGGACTGTGTGTGTGTGTGTGTGTGTGTGTGTGTGTGTGTGTGTGTGTGTGTGTGTGTGTGTGTGTGTGTGTGTGTGTTTGCATATGCAACTGGACTGATAGTTCACTGCATATAAACAGGAAAATAAGCTTTTAGCTTAAGCAGGCAAAAGATTAAAGGAGATATCCAAGCTGAGCTTGAAGAGTTGCAACGAGAGAAAGATTTATCTGCTCTAAATCCCACATAGCACCTGTTGAGTGTCTGTTTAGCCTGCCAGCCATCCTGAAAGTTGTGTGCCTACTCACAGAGGAAATGGGAAGTGTAGCAGAGCAGGCCTGTAGCATGGATGAGGAATATGATGTGATAGTGCTGGGTACAGGGCTAAAGGTAAGACCACTCATTTACTGCATTGTATTTATGTAGCTGTAAAGGTATATTTAAGGGTTTGTGTATGTGTGTGTCTGTGTTTATGTGTGAGAGCAAAGTCTGAAAATAACTCTGAAACAGCTTTTAAAATTCAGAAATGTGTCTTTAAAGTGAAGTGAAAAAAGCATCAATGTGTAACTTAGTTTAACACCTGTATGAAAATTATTGTATACATTTCTGTTACTACATGAGTGATTTGAAGTATCTGTGTAGTAATAAATACCCAGTTTTTCAAGGGGCAAATTGAACTCTGAAAAAGAGAGAGAGAGAAAATCATGGGAAAACATTTGTCACACTGACCAAGGGACAAAACAAAAATCTCTGTATTCATATTTGATGTTGCACTCTGTCTGAGCTATGTGAGCAACTTAAACAAAGCTTTAATGTTTCTTTGTGCATCCATACAAAATTTTCATCACTAAAACATAGAGAACTCGTATATTGAGTGCTGGTATTATTTAATCCATGATATTTGTTAATGATTACCTGACTGCACAGATTAATTGATACATGTTACCCAAGAATATAAACTGCTGTTGGCTCCTGGAGTTGTTGTTTTGGAGAAACAAATCAGCATTGTACATGCAAATTACACTGCTACACATAAAAGAATATATATTGCTGATCTGAAGCAGAAACACCAAAGAGTGTTAACTCTAAAGGATTTTTTCAGTGTCGGAACAATTCCTCAATATTCATGTCTTTTTCAGCACCATTCACTATGACTGCATCTGTTATTCATGCAACTTGTCTACATGTTTGTTTAGAAAGGCTGCTGCCTTGTTCAACATAGTTTTAACCATATGGAGTAAAACCTGGTTAAGGCATAATGTTCAAGGTTATGAGCAGTGATTATCATGCTTTTTGCACGCATAGAATTTAATTTCTTCAGCCTTCATGTGCATATTCTAAAACTATAAATATGCATAACTGCGAAGAGTAAACCTTTCAAATTATTCTTAACAAGAGGTGTATTTTTTGGCCGGGTAGATTGTTCCTGGTCAACAAAGACTTATTTCTAATGAATAATAATAATCATAGTAAAATGACTATGACAGTTGTGTATGAACATGCATTCTTGTCATATGATAAATGAGTGACTTAAGAAGTGACATAATCTTCTATCAAATATTTGAGAAATTTTAGTACCACATTGAAGGTACATAACAGCTTGTCAAAATGGATTTCATGCACCCACTGCAGGAGATCTGGTTGTTGGTGTGTAGGGATTTTTGATTGATCTTTATCTTGACGGAATATGCCTTTTGGGGTCTTCAGCAGCTATGAGAGTCATAGTTTTATAATGAGAATGATTTGTTTGGAAAAGTTGCAACAAATGAATAAAAAAGACAGATTTCAATATGGTACATTTTTTCCGTGCCTCTGTAGCTAATCAAGTATCACTGCATCTCACAATAAAGGCAAATTCTAGGAATCCATATCTTATATATTTTGACGAAAGTGTGCCATGAGATTCCATTTTGCAGTGTTCAGTTATCCACTGTGGGAGTAAGCAGAAATGCAAGTCATGATAGTTAATGTAAAAGTTTACAGGAAGCAGAGGTGCCACTAATGTAAATGTTTACAGGAAGCAGAGGTGCCTCTAATGTAAAAGTTTACAGGAAGCAGAGGTGCCACTAATGTAAATGTTTACAGGAAGCAGAAGTGCCACTAATGTAAAAGTTTACATTAAGCAGAGGTGCCACTAATGTAAAAGTTTACTGGAAGCAGGGGTGCCACGTGTTACTATTCATCTTCTCTGGAGAGCATATTATTGGCAACATTTAAAAAGACTGAAGCAGAGACTGTCTCCTGTATACCTCAAGTCTGTTTTCAAAGCAGTGTCAGACATTTGCATTTCTAGAATACATGGTGCTTAAAGACTCTAAATTCAATTAAACAGTACATTTGTACTATTATGCTAGGTAGAATATTCTGCTGATATAATATTATGTCAGAATTTTTAGACGTGGCTCTCTGTGTAAATCATCATAATGAATTGTGCAAAGGGATATTTGCAACATTTAGTGCAATGCACATATTTTATAGGATCATAGGATCATAGGACGCTACTAGGCTAATGGCCCTAGGGCCCTTACAAACCAAGCCTAGCCAGGTTCTACCCTTATTTCCATGATCGGCACCTATTGCCCTTGTTGAAGAGAGACACATGTGGAACCCTCAGGGTGAGTTTACAGTCACCAGTCCAATCGTCCAGATTGCGTTTGAAGAGGGCCAATGAAGTGCTCTGTTTGACATGAAGTGGGAGTCTGTTCCAAAGATGTGGTAACCTCTGGGAGACAAATTTGTCTCTTCAGCAGGTTCTATTAATGTCACATACCAGGTTAAGGACTTTAGAGTGAGTAACCCGTATACCATTTAACTAATGGATATGCAGCATTTCCAATAAAGCAGGATCAGAGATTGCCTTATACAGAAGGCAGAGATCGCCTCTGAGCAGTCTGTATGAAACAGAGTAAAGTCACAGTGATTTCAGTTGCTCCGCATAGGACAGATGCTGAAGACTTTGAATTTTCCTTGTGAGGAACCTTTGTGGTCTCTCCAATTGCTGCAGTTTCTTGGAAAGGTACATACCAAAAGTGGTGTTGTGCTCAATTATTGGCCTGATTAGGGAAGAGTACAGGAAGGTTATAACTTCTTTTTTTCTGTAGGCAATGCCCTTACTTATAAGATGAGCAATACAGAATGATCTTCTTACCACTGTGGAGACATGGTGATCAAAGGTACGGTTGCTGTCAAGTGTGTGCCCAGTTTTCTCACCACTGGGTGCATACTTAGGGTGTTGTTATTGATGTGGCAGTTAGCAGGAACATCGCTCTTACCAAAAGGGATGATAATACATTTTTTGCATTGAGTTAAGGCCATGACTTTGGCACCAATCATTTGTTTGCATAAGAGCCTCTTGTAGAATGTTGACATCATTTGGAGATTATATGACCACTCCCACTTTGCAGTCATCAGCAAACTTTGTCAGCCACAGACCTTTAGTTTTTGCTTGCACTTCAGGGAAATAGATTCCAAACAGTAGAGGTCCCGGGACTGATCCCTGTGGAACACAACTGGTTACGGGTCTGCTGGTGGAGGTGGATTTCCCTACTTTGACTGTATAGGTTCTATCAGTAAGCTGGTTAGCGACCCACCTAATGATTTAAGGGCTGATACCTAGCTGGGTGAGTTTATCAATGATGCCTGAGTGGGGAATAGTGTCAAAAGCCTTGGCTAAGTCTACATAGGCTGTATGCACAGATTTCCCCTCATCCAGAAACTTGGTGACAGTCTCAAAGAAGTCCACCAGGTTTAACAGGCATGATCTCCCTTTCACAAATCCAAACTGAGTAGGGTCAAATGTTTGGAGATTACCTATATCTTTGTTGATAAGATCCATGATGATTCATTCCATGGCCTTGCAGATAAGGCTAGTCAGGCTAATAGGTCTATAGTTCTTTGTGTCAGTGGAAGCACCACCTTTGTGCAAGGTGATAACAGTGGCCATTTTCCATTCGGCTGGGGCAAAGATGGTGCTTAAACTATGACTGAAAAGAGTACGCAATGGTGTTGCTAATTCTTGTTGGAGCCCATGTAGGACACAGCCTGGGATGTTATCAGGTCCCATAGATGCTGTGTTTCTGGCCTTAGAGACGGCACTTACGACCTGCTCTTTAGAGATACAAGGTAAGGCACAGGCGGTAGGGATGCCATGAGGTATGTGTGGTGGGGACATGAGAGTGAAGTTTTCACAGAACCTGTCAGCTAACAGGTTAGCTAGGTCCACAAGCTCAGTATATGTGGTATCATTAACTATCAGTTTGGTGCAAATCTTGGCCTTTCCTTTTATGTTATGGATGTAACTAAAGAATGTCTTATGGTTGTTCTTAGTTGAGGAAGCTAATTTGGATTCATGGTTTGCTCTGGAAGACTTCACAAGAAGTCTTATTTGCTTGTTTAAGCTGAAGGGGGAGTTTTCCCAGTTTAAGGCCTGCTCCCTATTACTCTTAGACAGCAATTTCTTCTTATTATTGTAAAGCCTGTTAATGGCAGTTGTTGACCAGGTAAGTTTGCTCTTCCTTGAAGAGCTTGTTTTGGTCCTGTCAGGAATGGCCAAGTCAATGCAATTATACAGGTGTTTGTATAAAGCATTGGTGTAGAACTCAGCATAGTTGCCAGTTCCATCTGTGGGGGGAGGTACAGTGAAGCTATTTATACCATCCCATAAGAGGTCGTAATCTGCTTTGGAGACGTTTTTTAGTCTAGTTGCTGCTGGGGGGAGGGGGGGTCAGGTGTGATAGTTACTTCGAATAAGACTGATTTGTGGTCATATATCACCAGGGAAGACCTCACAGTGGATGTGCTACATTGGTCCCCCATATTGGTAAGCACTAGACCCAGGATGTTGACATCACTTGTTGGGTTGTCAACCAGCTGGTCCAGGGCATTGGAGTTAACGAAGTGAAGGAACCTTTAGTAAGTGAGTTTGAGAAGGAGTAATTTACCCAGTCAATGGAAGGGTAGTTAAAATCACCCAAAACCATGGTGTTAGATGTATCTTGATAGATTCAAGTAGATCCAAATAGGCAGAGTGGGTGTCCTGATTCATGGAGGGGGTCCTGTAGCTGGCAATGACTTGAATATGTGTTCAACCAACAGTTAATTGCACCTGAAGTATCTCCAGGGAATTATATTGTTTAACCAATCTGGAGGTGCATTTATCTTTAATGAATATTGATACACCATCTCCTTTAGTTTTCACTCCTTCAGTTTGTGGTCTGAACATATGGAAGGAGGTGTAACCCGGTATGGCTGGGGTGCTCTCCACAGCCTTGAACCAGGTCTCAGTGACTGCACAAATATCTACATCTTCCAAGGTAAGGACTGCTTCCAATGAGTGCAGTTTCACGTTAAGACTCCTGGCATTTAGCAGCATAACCTTGAGATTGCTTATAGATGGAATTTTTACATCGGGAATTTTTTGTTGTGACACTGTCTAAAAAAGGCACTATGCGGGTGGTGAAAGCCTTTGCCAGTAGCCAAAATCCCAGGGGTGACAGATGAAGACCATCTGTGGCAAAGCATCAAGGTCTGTCGATCATGTCATCCCAGGCTGACAGATACTAGATCCCTTTAGAATGACGCCAGAAACTAAACCAGTTATTGAAGTCAGTCATTTTCTGTTTGTATTGAGGCATCATCCTAGGTCAAGGCAAAATGCTGCTTTTGGCTAGAGACATACCTGCCTGAGATACATAGTCCGAGAGTTTAGTGATGTCTCTCTTCATATAGTCCAGAGAGGTACATCTCAAGTCGTTCACACCAACATGGACTATGAGAGAGTCATAACAGTACTTGTTGTTGAGAGACTTGAGTGCATGTGTGATATGGCAGATCCTGGCACCTGATAGATGGCTGACCATGATCTTTTCCTTATCCAGCCTGGTGAGAGGGACATCTGTGTGTCACAATGGAGTCACCTATGACTAATATGTTTAGTTTTGTGTTTTGCCTTATGGGCTTGACAGGTGAGACACTGGTGCATGAGCTATTACATGTACTGTGTTCTGTAGAGAAAGTATGTGTAGTGTGCTTGTGTTTGTGCTTGGGAGGTCTCTGGTGTTTAGGTATGCCTCTGGTGAGGACCTCCACATATGTAGGCATGTGTGATGTGGGTTTGGGTGGAGTAGGAGGTAAGGTGTGCATGCTGACAACCTGGTCAGTGTCAGATGTACTGAATGGTGTGTGGGAGATCATGGATTCAAGGTTCTTAATATAGTTGTATCTCTCACATGTTGAGTTTGTGTGGACTAGGAGTAGAAGGTTGTCGGTGTACATGAGACAGTTGCTACACTGCCTCAGGATGCCCATGTCGACCAAGCTGGTTGGGGAATCTGTGGGAAATTGTCCATCCATACTGTTAGGTAAATGTATATGGTCAGAAACAGGAAGAAGTCAGGAAAAGAGGTCGCACTTAGGAATGGCTAGTGGTTGAGAAGTGTGTTGGTACTTCAGAGCCTAGGCATAGTGTTCCACTTCACAGTAGAGCAGGGCCACAAAAAAACACTGGAGGACCACAAGCAAAGTGCTAAGGGAAAATTTAACAAGCAAAATGTTTGTCTATAACCACCAACAGTAAACACCTCTGCATGGCAGTGTGTGATGGTGCACTACAGGCAAACTCTGGGCTTAAATAAAGCAAGAAATTGCCCTTTTAATTCAAATTAGCCAGTAAGGACACTCCCTCTGAGCTCTAGTCCAATCATCCCGAATTAGATGGGACCCAGACACCACTCTCCTCTCACAAAGGTGCAGAAGGGCCTTCTCCAGCAAAGATGGCTTGAATGTGATACTCAGAAGTTATAAAACAGACCCAGGAACAGCAAACCTGGATCTGGGCTATGTTACAGCTGAACTAGTACAGTATACAATAAAATGTGGCAAAAAAAAACAGTTCAGGCAATTCAAACAGACAGTACAATGTAAATACAAATTAAAAGTGCAATATAACAGCAAAAGCAGACACTTATAGTTAGTTGGGAACAATGGATGCCTCAGATCTTTCGGTATCTCAGTGAAGAGCTGGTTTTAGTGCTCCAGTGATACCAAACAGTCTAGATTCAGCAAGTCTGAATCTAGCCTATGCTATAAAATGCAGAAGTACTTGAAATTCAAAGTGCAGAAAATCAGTCACAACAGCAAAAACAGTTTAAATAAAGCAGCAATTTAGTAGAATACTGTTCTCAAAATGCAATGTAGGATTTAAAAATACTTTTCAGCAGATTTCAATGGATGCCTTGGATTTAGTTGTGATTTGCTTCAGATCTCTGGCTAAAGTCACTAATCTCTGAGCAGCTCTGGTAAACTGACCACAAACCCGTGCAAACATGACAGTTAATTACAAATTAAGTTAAACGATTTTAAACAAAGTAACCAAAGGGAAAGCCCAAGACTGAGCTTTATTCCAGCAATCCCCAACTCATATGGGTCCTTGGCTGCACATTTCTGCCACAAGGTGCAGGGGTCTTCTTAAAGTAAGATGCCTGGTTTTAGTGTTCAAATAATACCAAATAGTCTAGATTCAGTAAGCTGAATATTATAGGATAATTATTTTTGTTATGTTTCTGGGCAGTGCATTAGATTGACATGCTAATTACTTGGCTCCAGATGCAGAAATGCTCTTTGTGCTATTAATTTCTTCTCCATACCCTTTTGTCTCACAGATCTGTAAATTACCCATAAGTCCTTTCAAAGGTCCTTCTTTCATACCATCTCCTACTTATCCTCTGCATCATCAGTTATACCAGTTCATTGGTCTCTTTCCCTGTCTGATTTTGTCTCTAGCACACACACACACAAAATGTTTTAGGCGATATTTTGTCTTCATAATTTTGTGTCCTGCCTAATGCTAAAATAATATTATTGCCTCTGTATTGCCTCTATTCATTCTCTCTGCTTTCAGGCCCAAGTCTTGTTGCTATATTGGTAACATTGATATAATAAATTCCACTTTTCTATCAGAACATTACTCACTAGTTCGATGATAACTGTTTCCCAACACACTCCACCCTCTGCTGAAGTCTAGTGCAGAATTCTGCCTTAAAGTAATGAGAAGCCATCCCTGGGCATCCATACTTATGGTCCTTCAGAGACAACAAATGGTGCAGACCAAATCACATCATCTCTGCTGTACAATACTTGACAAAGTTTTACTTTGTCATAAAGTGACCGGAGTGCACAGCTAAAAGCAGTGCACTGTGGAAAATGTCCTGTACTCAAGAAGCACATTTCTTGTTTGTTTCACTGAATAGTGGTCTTTCGAAGGCTGTGTCACTTATCAATACCTTAGTCTGTTACTGGCAGATATCACAGAGGTGGAATTAGGCCTCTGGTACTATAGAATACAGGGTCCAGTTGACTCCAGTGGGTAGTGAACTGTGGGGATTTTAGGGAACTGTTGTTTGGTGGGGGCCCCTTTCTGAAGGATTCAGTGTACCAATAATACTTCATAGGTTGTTTATATCCATTATGTATAGGAATAGGGTTTTAGGGAACTGTTGTTTGGTGGGGGCCCCTTTCTGAAGGATTCAGTGTACCAATAATACTTCATAGGTTGTTTATATCTATTATGTATAGGAATAGGGTTTTAGGGAACTGTTGTTTGGTGGGGGCCCCTTTCTGAAGGATTCAGTGTACCAATAATACTTCATAGGTTGTTTATATCCATTATGTATAGGAATAGGGTTTTAGGGAACTGTTGTTTGGTGGGGGCCCCTTTCTGAAGGATTCAGTGTACCAATAATACTTCATAGGTTGTTTATATCCATTATGTATAGGGATAGGGTTTTAGGGAACTGTTGTTTGGTGGGGGACCCTTTCTGAAGGATTCAGTGTACCAATAATACTTCATAGGTTGTTTATGTCCATTATGTATAGGAATAGGGTTTTAGGGAACTGTTGTTTGGTGGGGGCCCCTTTCTGAAGGATTCAGTGTACCAATAATACTTCATAGGTTGTTTATATCCATTATGTATAGGAATAGGGTTTTAGGGAACTGTTGTTTGGTGGGGGCCCCTTTCTGAAGGATTCAGTGTACCAATAATACTTCATAGGTTGTTTATATCCATTATGTATAGGAATAGGGTTTTAGGGAACTGTTGTTTGGTGGGGGCCCCTTTCTGAAGGATTCAGTGTACCAATAATACTTCATAGGTTGTTTATATCCATTATGTATAGGAATAGGGTTTTAGGGAACTGTTGTTTGGTGGGGGCCCCTTTCTGAAGGATTCAGTGCACCAGTAATACTTCATAGGTTGTTTATATCCATTATGTATAGGAATAATCTTCTTATTTGTTTGCCCTATAATTATAGCCACAGGTATTCTTGTACTCTGCATTGTACCTACACATGCTATAATGTTGTTGTGTCTTTCGGCTTTTCCCAGTTAGGGGTCACCACAGCGGAATTCCAGTCCGCTAATGATTGGCAGTAGATTTTTACGTACTGGCTTGCCTGGCCTAACGCACAACCTTCAACGAAGGAACACCCATTCACACATGTCGCCACACAGAAGACGCTCTAACTGAGAATCGAACGGGTAATGTCTAACTGTGAGGCGATAACGCTACTGCAGCACCACCACTACACATGCTATAATGCTGATTCTTATTTTCATGTATTTTTAACCTGCTTTAGTTATTCTATGTATGTTTCTTGCTGTATTACTTGAATACTAAGTCAACTTTATTGTATGTATTTACTGTGGAGCTTTGCTCCCTGGGTCTCCACTGAAAAAGGGCTCTGTCCCAACTGGATCAACCCGGTCAACAAATGTCAAATAAATAAAATAAATAAATAAATTATTTAATGGAAATATTATATATCTGAGAATATAACTGAATATATCAAGTAAGTGATTTAGTGCTGAGTGAGATATCTGTACCACACAGAGCGCTGGCTACCAAACCCAGAGGTACCAGGACATCTGATTTAATGTATTAATCACAGTACTGGGAAGGGAGTGGAATAAACTCAGTGTTACAAACACTGCTCTGTAAAGCAAGCTTAATTTATGGGAACCTTCTGCTTTCCTATACCAGCAGGCAAGTCTTTCCAGTGGACTATTTGACCTGTTTGGGCAGTATTTGTGTCTGTCTTAGGTTCATAGGTTCATAGGTGTGTACTAGGCTAATGGCCCTGGAGCCTTTACAAGCCTAGCCCATAAGATTACCCTGGCATTGTGCCACCCGACCTTGGTTCCCCAGTGCCTCTGTTGAGTAGAGTCAATGGAGTGATCCCTGGGGTGAATTTTCTATTTCACATCCACTCATCAAGATTTCTGTTGAAGAGGGTCAGTGAGGCGCTCCGCTTGACATGTATGGGAAGTTTATTCCATATCATGGGCAGCCTCTGGGTTATGAACCAGTCTCTCCAACTTGTTCTGTTGATTGTGGTAATGAGGTTGAGGCCTCTGGAGTGTGTAGTCTGGAGGGATTGGGATTTCTTTAGATGTAGCATTTCTAACAGAGCTGGGTTAGACATGGCTTTGTAAGTCAAGCAGAGATCGCCTCTAAGTAGGCGATATGAGACAGAGAATAGTTGGAGTTTTTTGAGTCTGTCCATATAGGACAAGTGTTTAAGGTCTAGGATCCTCTTTGTGAGGTACTTTTACTGCCTCTCCAATTGTTGCAGGTGTCTAGTGAGGTACATGCCAAATGGGGCATTGTACTCAATGATTGGCCTAATGAGGGAAGAGTAGAGGGAGACAGTGACCTCTTTCTTCCTGGATGTAATGAGATGTGCCACATGGAAGGACTTTCTGACCACAGTGGCAATGCGGTGGTCAAAAGAGAGGTTGTTGTCAACCTGTGTTCCCAGGTCTCTTATAATTATGTCTTCTGTGTTCAGAGGACTACCATCAATGTGGTAATTCATGGGAACCACGTTTTTCCCAAAGGGGATGATGACACATTTTTTGGCATTGAGCTTAAGGCCATGGTCCTGACATCAGTCGTTGGTCTCAGTGAGGCCTTTCTGTAGGATGTCAACATCACCTGGGGAGTTAATTATGGCACCCAACTTGCGATTGTCTGCGAACTTTGTTAGCCAGAGTCCCTTTGTGTTGGCCTGGACTTCAGAGAAGTAGATACAAAACAGGAGAGGACCCAGGACCAAACCCTGTGGGACTCCACACGTAATTGGTCAGCAGTCTGACTTAGAGTCAGCTACTTTCACACTGTGGGTTCTATCTGTGAGCCAGTTTGCAACCCACTTAGTGATATAGGGGTTGATGCCTAGCTTAGTGAGTTTTGCTATGATTCCTGAGTGGGGAATGGTATCAAAGGCCTTGGCCAGATCAAGGTAGGCTGTATGAACCACCTTGCCTTCATCCACAGCTCTGGTGACTGACTCAAAGAAGTTGACCAGGTTGAGCAGGCATGATCTACCCTTCACAAAACCAAACTGTGTGGGATCCAGAGTTTGGAGATTCCATATATCCTTGTTTATTAGGTCCATAATGACGCGTTCCATAGCTTTGCATATCAGACTTGTCAGGCTAATGGGGTGATAGTTCCCAGGGTCTGTAGTTGCTCCTCCTTTGTGGAGAGGGATGACTGTATCAGTGCACCATTTGGTAGGCACAAAGCCTGAGGTGAGGCTGTGATTAAACTGGGTACATAGGTGAGGTGCCAGTTCACTCTGTAGTTCATGCAGAACACAGCCAGGAATATTGTCAGGTCCCATACTTACTTTTTGTATTATACAAGTAATCTTTCTCATCTGTACTGGAAGGGGGAGACCAGCTGAGCTCATTCTTCAGAAAATCTGATATTTAAAATTATATCTGAAGTAGGAACTTCATTTGTCAGCAACCTTTGGGATACGGATCCGATCTCGGATCAGAGCCGGCAACTTCTACCACAGCATAGATCCGAGCTCCTAGCTCCTCTCTTTACCCATAATCCCCTGCCTACCCTGACTGACCTCAGATCTAGTTTGCCGCTCTTCAAGCAACAGCTAGATTCCAGAGCTCTTGGTGATTTTGTGAGAAAAAAAGTTTTTTTTTTTTCTTCTTCCCTGATTGAGTGGTTGTGTGTGAGTGTTAGGTTTACCCTTAACGCTAAAACTTCTTAATTTTAGCTTAAATTTTAATTTAAATTTAAATTTTTTCCACCCTCCCCGCTGGTCGTAGAGTGTGTGTGTGTGTGTGTGTGTGTGTGTGTGTGTGTGTGTGTGTGTGTGTGTGTGTGTCTTGAGTGTAGGGGCCTAGTGAGTGTGCTTACTTTAGTCATGTCGGAGGCCCCTAAAGCCATTTTTTCTAAATGCACCAAGTGTGGTCACAAGCTTTCACTGGCTGATGGCCACACTCGGTGCGTTAGGTGCCGTGGGGTTGAACACCTCTCTTCGGGTTGCGCAATTTGCGTGGCGTTCAACCCCAGGGCACTTAAGGATCGGAGTTCGAAGCTGGTTCTGGCGGGCCTTTTACCCCCAGACTCTGCTTCGGCCTCCGGTGCTTCGGTGACCGCTACCCCCCCCGGTAGCGATCACTCCTGCCTCCCTTCCTCCGACCGGGACTCAACCTCCCGCTTTGGCTCCGGAGGATAGGGAGTCCAGGAAAGAGAAGCAGAGGGAGAAGCACCTTAAGCGGCGGGCCGAGGACTCTTCATTGGCCCCGCCCGCCAAGAGGGCTTCTCCGTCTAAGTCCTCAGTCTCCTCCTCCTCGGATCCAATCCCCTTGTTTCTCCCCGGGACCCGAGGAGGAGATGACCCGGTCCCCGTCGAGGTCATCGAGGTGGCACTCCAGGTCGGCCTCGGTGGCCTCTTCGAGGTCCACCTTTAGCATGTCAGATGTGGACATGGACTGGATGATGAGGAGATTCATCCAGGCCCAGATGCAGATGGGAGTGCTCTTGCCTCCCCCCTCCGGGGGGGAGCTCGACCCCTTTTTTCACCCCTATTGCTCCTTCTCCGACCCGCATTCTGGTTTTGGAGGGCTTGGAGCCGAGCCACGTTGGATCCGGGGGTGGGTCGGAGCCGACCGTGCTGGGCACGTCGGCTCCGACGGCTCCCTTGAGTTTGTCGGATCTGACCTCTCGGAGCCGTGGGCCGAACTTCGGATCTGAGGGATTTGGTGTACTTTCAGCTCCATCCCGGTCGGAGCACACTGGTCCCTAGGATCCGACGTTCTCGGCGCCGGGTCCGATCCCCGCTTCGGATTCGAGTGGGAGTCGGGTCTCGGATCTGTCAGAGAGCAGCTCCCCCTCGGCTTTCGCTGCAGTGGAGAGGGCACTGTCAAGTGCTTCCAGGCCTCCGGTCCTGGCTTCGGCTCCCTCCCGCACTCCTTCTCATCTGGTCCTGGCTCCCCTCATCCGACCCTCGGGGCAGCCTACCTCAGTGCCTCTAGGAGTTCCAGTGGAACAAGATACAGCCCGTGAGGACTCCTCGGACAGCCCCCCCAAGGAGGTTCCTCACAAGGCAAAGTGCAAAAGGAGACACACAGACTCCCCTGAGAGCCTCATCGAAGATACAGACTTAGATGAAGGGGAAGGCTCCCCTAGGTCACCCCCCGAGGATGTCTCCTTTGGACACATCATGGAAATGCTCAAAATCAGGGGTGGGTGGTCTGCTCCAAGGCTTCCTCTGATGAGTCCGTATTCCTTGAGGCATTTGAGGCAGGACCATCTACCTCTTGGGTGTCCCCTCCACCCGACCCCTTGGTGGATCTCATATCCACTAGGGCTTGAAAGGAACCGGACACCGTAGAGCCTATCCCCAAGCGCCCGGACAAAATTTTGAGCCCCCCTGCAGAGAGATCACACTGGAGCAGAGGTTTCCCTGTGGATGCCATGTTGGTGGCTGCAGCCACCAAGAAAGAGTTGGCTCAGGAGAGCCCCACGGTTCATCCTCCGAGCAAGGAGTCTCGTGCGATGGGCCGTCTTGGGAAGCAGGCCTTCAGTTCAGCGACCTTCTCTATGAGGGCCTTGAACTACATGGCACATGTTATTTGGATGCAGCGGGATCTAATTAAGGAATACACTGCTTCCCCCCCCAGGGTCCATGTCGGAGGGAGACAAGGATCTGTACTCCTCCCAAATGGCCACCCTCCGCTCTATTTTTAACACCTCTATGCGGCTGTTGTCTCATGCTATGGAGGGAGCCGCTAGAGCAGGCGGAGTCGGGCTTGTCATGAGGAGACAGGCCTGGCTCCGTCACTGTGACTTCTCGGAACCCTTTAAGGCGTCATTCGCGAATGCCCCTTTTGATGGTTCTGCACTGTTCAGCAAAACCATTCGCGACACTCTTGTCCAGAGCGAGAAAGACGGGAAGACTTTGTCTGCTGTCGGAGTCTGCTTCTCTGTGCCCCAGAGGTCCTTTTCCAAGAACCAAAAGGGTCAGAAGAAGATGTGGTTCCGAAAATCGCATCAATCCCAATCTGCTCAGGACAACCAGTCCTCTCGTGGCAGAGGAGGACAGGGAGGATGCCGCCCCAGAGGCAGAGGGGGTCCCAGGAATTTTAGGTCCAGAGAACCGTTCTCTGAGAGGCCCACACAGAACCCCTGAGGGGTTGCCTGGCTTCTCCACTCTGGAGGCAGTCAGGGGGCGTTTTTCGAGGCACCTAGCAATGTGGGAGTCCATAACAACGGATCGCTGGGTGCTTCGTATTATATCCAGAGGTTACCAAATTCCCTTTATCGTAACCCCCAGAATCAGAGGCCTCCCCGACGTATCACCCAGTCAGAGGGAGGCGGCTGCTGCAGAAATTCAGCAGCTTCTGCAAAAAAGAGCCATCCAGCCCATCCCCCCAGATCAAATTGGATCAGGGTTTTACTCCAGGTTCTTTCTGGTGCCAAAAAAGACAGGGGACTTGAGGTCCATCCTCAACCTCTCTCTCCTAAACCTGGTGGTACCCAAAGAAAAGTTCAGAATGGTCACGTTGCAATCCGTCCTCCCTTTATTGCGGGAGGATGACTGGATGTGCTCCATAGACCTCAAGGATGCATACTATCACATTCTAGTGGACAGGCTGGGAGCCAGTCACTTTCAATTCAGGGCCCTCCCCTTCAGCCTCACCTCAGCCCCCAGGGTGTTCACCAAAGTCCTGGCCATAATAGCGGCCCACCTGAGACTCCAGGGATTTCAGGTCTTTCCATACCTGGACGACTGGCTCCTTACGGCCCCAACAAGGCATCTACTTTGTTCATGCAGGGATTATTTCCTCAGTCTGGCTCCACTATTAGGATTAACCATCAACATGACCAAATCCTCTCTGATCCCTACGCAGGTGTTGGATTTTATAGGGGCGAGACTGGATTCCAGACAGATGCTTGCATTCTTGACTCCAGATCGGCTTCAGAACCTGATGTTGCACGTACAGGCCATCCTTCAACTGCAAACTCCCTCGGCGGAATTGGTCCTGAGGGCTTCAGGATCTATGGCGGCTGCAATCCCTCTGCTGCCTTTGGCCCGGTTGAACATGAGGGTCCTGCAGTGGACCCTCCAGGTACAATGGTCCCTGTCTCGCAACCCCCTGTCTCATCCCATCTCCTTAAGCAAGTTTTGCAGAGAGTCGCTCGTGTGGTGGCTCCAGTCCCCCCAATCTCCACACGGGACGTCCCTTCTCACTACCACCGCCAGTCGACACAGTGACCACGGACGCTTCTCGCCTGGGGTGGGGGGGCATTATTCAGACCTCTTTGCATATCAGCATCCTAGAGATGAGGGCGGTGCTTTTGACGTTGCAGGCACTTCACAGCTCTCTCCCAGTAGGGACGATTGCAGTACAGACAGACAACATGTCAGTCGTCTGGTACATCAACAAACAGGGGGGAACCAGGTCTTACCCCCTTTGTCGCAAGGCCATGAGAATGTGGGAATGGGCGATTTCCACCAACCACTTTCTCATAGCAATGCACATTCCGGGACGGTCCAACATTCTAGCGGACAGGCTCAGTCGTACTATCCTGACTCCTTACGAATGGTCTCTCAACCCTCGAGTTGCAGAGCAAGTATTTGCCCGATGGGGGCAACCTTATTGCGATCTTTTTGCCTCTCCTTCAAATACCAAATGCAACGATTACTTTGCTCTGATCCCCCCTCCGGGGGAGTCCCCGAGAGACTCTCTAGTTCATGCTTGGCCTCCTGGTCTACTTTATGCTTACCCTCCTCTTCCTCTGATGTTGAAATTATTGCAGAAAGCCAGTCAGTTGGGGAGCAAGATCATCCTCATTGCGCCATTCTGGCCTCGTCAGACGTGGTTCCCTTACCTATGGTCTCACCTAGTGTATCCACCATGGATTCTGGATCCCCTCCCGAATCTCATTTCTCACCCTCTCAATCTTCCGACTCCGAACCTGGTCAACCTCAAGCTGATGGCTTGGTTGCTCCAGTTCCACTCCTCATAAGGACTCCTGGGATCTCATCACCTGTCAAAGCCATTCTTGTAGCAGCTCACAAGCCTTCCACCAGGAAGGTTTATCGGAGTAAGTGGAAACGCTTCTCCATCTGGGCAGAACTCCATCATTTAGACCCTTTTATGGCCCCGATAGCATCGGTTCTAGATTTTCTAACCTCTCTCTTTCACCAGGCATCTAGTTCTTCCACAGTCAAGGTACAACTTGCAGCAATCTCATACTATCACGTGGGGCAAGAGTCTGGCCCTCTTATCACTTCCAAACTGTGTAAGACCTTCCTCAAAGGTACCTTCCTCCTTAGGCCTCCAGTCAAAGAGGTGGTACCTCCATGGGATTTATCCTTAGTCTTACAGGCCTTGACTAGTCCCCCTTTCGAACTGGCGGCCACGGTTGATCTCAAATTTCTCTCTTGGAAGACAGCCTTTTTGGTGGCCATAACTTCAGCCAAAAGAGTATCGGAATTGCAAGCTCTTTGTTTCAAACCACCATATCTGGTCTTTCAACTGGATAGGGTTTACCTCAGGATCAATCCGTCCTTTCTACCTAAGGTAACTTCAGAAGCGAACATTAATCAATCTATCAATCTCCCAGTGTTTTTCCCCAACTTTCAAAACAAAGGAGAGTACAAGCTGCATTCCTTAGATGTACACAGACAACTACGTTTTTATATTCATAGAACTGCTGATCATAGGCGATCCAATCAGTTGTTCATCTCCTTTGCCAAAAGTAATTTCAGAAAGCCAGTTTCAAAAGTATCTCTCTCTCGATGGATCTCGAGTTGTATTCTCTTAGCATATCAGAGCTCGGGAAGGCCTGCACCTCTAGGAGTCCATGCTCATTCTACTAGGGCCATTGCCACATCGGCGGCCTTTCAAGCTAGGGTTCCCGTAGATGACATTTGTTCCGCAGCCACTTGGGCTTCATCTCACACCTTTATCAGCCACTATAAAATAGATGTTGTCTCCCGAGGTAGGGCGTCCTTTGGCTCTGCGGTGCTCCGGAATATCCTTCCAGGAAGGCCACCCAAGATTTAGGTAGCTGGGGACTCTGTCCCAAAGGTTGCTGGCAAATGAAGTTCCTACTTCAGATTAAGAAGTTATGTACTCACCATAATGTTCCATCTGAGTAGGTATCTTCATTTGTCTGCAACCATCCTCCCCCCTCCTTCCCCCTGGCCAAAATGATCGTTCATGAGGTTATTAGCATCTGTTCCCTTTGGGACACTTTTATCAGCTGTGCTATGGGGCAAACTTGATCTGAGGTCAGTCAGGGTAGGCAGGGGATTATGGGTAAAGGGAGGAGCTAGGAGCTCGGATCTATGCTGTGGTAGAAGTTGCCGGCTCGGATCCGAGATCGGATCCGTATCCCAAAGGTTGCAGACAAATGAAGATACCTACTCAGATGGAACGTTATGGTGAGTACATAACTTCTTATTTGCCCTTGTCAGAATTTAGGTAAATATTTCCCTAATGCGTATCTATCAACTGTTCAGACTTCAGCTGAATGTCCAGATTTATACCTCTTATTTCTGATCAAACCCTCATAAAATTTATAGTTTTCTGTTAAACCATTGAGGATTGAATTCACTAAATAATGGCAGACATTTGAGTTTCAGACTTAGAAAATGCATATTAATACAAAACCTGTTATTCTAGCAACTTTTAAGTTTATAAGAGCAATATTTAAAATCTGTCCCTATTTTGGGGCCTTTGTCCCCCTCCCCCATTATTTTTGACTTTGTCCATATTTCTTGTGTCAAGAGGTTGAGAGGTATATAATGTGTCCTTACCAATTATTGGAATCTTTCTCCCGAGGTATATAAAATCTGATTTATACAGAACTGTTTGGTTCTTAGTCTTAACCCTGACCAATGTATCATTGCAACTGAAATACTAAATATAGTTTGTCAGCTGACTCTACATGTAGAATTATTGCATTTCCTTTATAAATTGATTCAACAGATTTTTTACAAAGTGGCAACCTTCATGTTATGCTGCTATCTGACCCAAGCTACGTTTAGGCTACAGCTGCATTGTAAATTAAATTTAAGTAGAGAGTGATCCTAGTGGTCAGTTCTGTAGTTCACTTTGTTATCACATTCTGTGATGGCTGCAGACTTTGGGACTCCTGTCTATATCAAGGCTCATAATGTGAACTACAACTGGTAACCTTCAGACAGAAAATATATGCCTAATAAGTAACCTGGATTGTAGTATAAAATTGTAGTATAAGAGTAACTACGAAGCAAGCACATCTGACATCCATGTACACCTTGCTAAAATGCATCCTCAGGATGTAACAGCTGCTTCCAGGAGGGCAAAACATGTCAGGCCAGGAGTGAACTTGTGGGTACTCATCCAATCTCCAAGGTTAGCACTGAAGGAGGCAAGGCTGTCACTCATAACAATCAGAGGCAACTTACTCCGGAGATAGGGCTACCATTCTATCCCTCCAATGTGTTTTATATATATATATATATATATATATATATATATATATATATATATATATAAATATATATATATATATATAGAGAGAGAGAGAGATCAGTGGAGGTTGAAATCCTTACTTTGAGTGTTTATCTGTTTGTTCTTAATTTGTGTAGGGCTCAAGAACAAGTCTTCTCCCTCTGATTAATAAGGAAGCTTGCAGTGGGTGTGTGTTCACTTGAGAACATTTTCCTAACTTGAAGACAGTGTTATATTCCATTCCCATTATAGTACCCACAATGGTCCAAAATGTTGTCTCTTCTTCACAGCTGCAGTGTAGACTGTGCCTTAAAGTGCTCTAGGAATAAACTGCATCACTTCCAGGCTCAGAGCATGACATATAACATTAATCCTACTGTCAATTCTTGTAAATTACAAGCATTCTTAAAAGGAAGAGCTTGGGTGAAGAAAAAGTCTAAATCAATGGTCGATCCACATGTGTGACAATAGCCTTTTATGCTGCTTGTCATCTTTGAGATCACAGCTGTTGAAAAACTCCAGGAATCCTGTGCTGTAGAAATAATTTCAGGTATGTTGTAGACCGCATGTGCCATGTCTTAAGGTGACAGTTAAGTTGCTAACCAGTCAGTGTTTAATCCATCTTCCTCTGCCGCTCTTCATGACATGGTAACAACATCAGCTGCTGTGGAAATTATCGGCATTAATTTTTTTCAGGAAAGGGATTTGTGATAATATAGCAGTTCTATTTCTAGTTGGGCACACAATGAAAAAAAAAACAGGGCATTGGTAAAAAGTTAATTTAAAACAGAACATGTACAATCAGTATCCTACCCTCCAGGATACGTGTGTGAAACAAGAGCAGGAGGCAGCATCATACAAGCCGCAAATGTAAAACATAAGTTATTATTCACTGATATCACTTGAGTGACATGCCAAGTTAGTGGAGCACATGCAAGCAAATTGGAAAGCAAGTACTTAAGATGGAAGTTTAAGCTAAGACATCCACAGTACTATTTCAACATCTTTATGTGCATTTGGACAAAGAGGTACCTCAGTTGTTTGTGAGTTAATATGGCACAGGCACAGTGAAATGCATTTTACAGCTGCTCTGAGGTTAGTTCTGTTGCAGTAATGCTGGTCTAAGATGTGCAGTCTACAACCTTTGTATACGTTTGTTCTTCTCAAGATTAAATCACACAAAACAGATGTCATATAATTAGAAATCAAATGCTGTGGCATAGGCTAGTTGTAGTTATGACCATTTTGTGTGTGTGTGTGTGTGTGTGTGTGTGTGTGTGTGTGTGTGTGTGTGTGTGTGTGTGTGTGTGTGTGTGTGTGCGCGTGTGTGTATGTTGTACTAGACAGACCTGGCCTAGAGTACTGCATGCAAATCTGTACACCCCAACTTTAGGGGAGGAGAAAATAGCAAAATGAACGTATTTCAAATAAAAGCACAAACATGAATCAGGGACTTTATTTCGTGACCCTGCAAATAAAGATTTTTAACAGTTATGCACATTCTCACTAAAATTTAGAGGTAAATAAACCAAATCACAGGGTATATCTCCAAGACAGAGCAAAGTGAGCAACATAGGTATTATTCTGAGCAGAAATAAAATGTTTGTAAATGAGAGAAGCATAATGTGTTGAGAGGTTTAGGAAAAAGGCGTTTTATTTTTGGAGTTTGTAATTCATGTTTGGATACATTCATACATTTTTTCTGGTATGGGCCAGTGTTGTTTAATGGTAGAACCTCAGACTCCCACATACAGGTATGTGGGTATGAGGCCATCAGGCGCAAACTACTTGTCTTTGGAGTTTGGTATAAACTGTTTATGTATTTACCTTGCAGACACGAGGTACAGAGTTTGATTCCTACTTTTAGTCAGTATCTGGTTATTGTCCATTTATATAGCAGTGTTTGTGATTATTATAATGGTCAAGATGTTTATGTTGCAAACAAGAGGTATAGGGTTTGATTCTCATTAAGGGAAATTGGCTAGGCTTAAAATGGTTCACAAGGGCAGCTAGTTTAGTAATTACCTAGAATTGCATGTCAGACATTAGACTTTCATTTCCTTTTTGCTCAGAAAATGCATGTTGATGCAAAACCTGCTCTTCTTGTAACTTTTTAAGTGAATTAGAGTAATATTTAAATATTGCCCCAAATTCAGGTCCTTTGTTTCCCCCTATTATTTCTGGCATTGCCCAAAATTCTTGAGCAAACAAGTTGAATAGTAAGCATGGAAGCATTCAAGTTGCATCCTCGTAAGATGTCAAAAATACTTAATTTGGCTTCTATTGATCTAAAGGAACAGTGCTCTACTCCAAATCTGTTCTGGATCTTCAAGTTCCTCATTCTGCTGTGAAAAGTAAATATAGTGAGTCTGCAAAGAAACCTTATTTCTGCTGCTTCCAGCTGCAGTCTCAAAGTGTACTCATTAAAAAAACAGAAAAACAAATGGTCTTGAAAATTTGTTGATGAGCTCAGTCACAGTAATTTCCAAAAATCATGAAATACAGGTAGAGTTCCAAAGCAGCGACCTTTATTTGTCACAAGCAGAGATCCTCAGTAACAAAAAATCAGATTCTGACTAGTTTTTCTGTTTTTTATTTTTTCCTCAACACTTGTGTTGGTCAGGTTGGAACTAGACAGATTCCTGTGCTTGTTCATTTTTTAAAATCCACTCCTTACCTGCATAGTATGACAGCAGGCGAGGATGAAGACACTGACTTGCCAGTAAAATAAGTGCTTTGTCCAAGACCCGTTTTCTTGGTTCGCCAACTTAGACTGGGGTCAATACCTGGAAGATTGTGTCACTGATCCAGTCAACTTCTCAGTCTCATCTTCCCCCTTTATCATTATTCATGAACAAGATGAAAGCTACTGAAGTCCTTAAAATCTCTTCCTACTCAATGGGCACCATGCCGTCAGTTTTGGAATGTTGATTCTAATCCTAGCAAAGAGTAACTTGAGGAAATGTAAGCAGCCAGAAGCACATTGTCTGCCAGTAATAGAGATGTTAATTCTAACTCCTCAAATTGAACACCTTGGCAGCCTCAGCTGTGCCTTACAGCCTGTCCACAAAAATCAGGAACAGGACTAGTAGCATAATGCAGTCTTGGTGGAGCCTGACACCCCTCTTGAATAAGTTTTAGTTAATATCAGCAGTACAGACACAAGTCTTATTGACTTCATTCTGGGACTCGGTACTGTACAACAGTGGTCCTGATAGCCTATATTCCCACAGGGGCTCTCGTAGCATATGCCAGGGCATGCAGTCATAAGCCTTCTCCAACTGCACGAAACAACTGTAGAACACATTAGCAAACTCCACCAACTCCTCAATCAACCACATAATTATTAATAGTTGAATCACTGCTCCATAGTCTGGTTAGAATCTACATTGTTCCTCTTGAATATAAGGTTCCTTAGCCTCATTGCACTTTGTATTTTTCCCAGGGAAGCTGAAGAATTGGGTCTGCCTTTATTTGGGACATACCTTCTTTTCAATTTCTTAAAGGTGAGGACTGCCACTCCAGTTTACTAGTCAGAGCTACTGTCCCTCCCTTTCATGCAACACTGACCATGCTAACCCAGTGTCATCCAGTGTTTTCATATCCCCAGCCATTTCTCAAGCCTTCCAAGCATTCTTCTAACTTTACCTCTAGGAGAGCCTCCTGCACTCACGTTGACTTCAGCTATAGTGATGGACTGAAACCCAAAGTCTCCTAATAAGAAGGAAAGCCTACCACATTAAGGAAGCTCTCCAAATGTTTATTCTACCAACTATCTTCTAGTATCATTCAGCTGTTCTACACTCTTGCTTGGCATAGCCTGAGTGAGGTGCAATCCAGATATAAATATATATATAGGTTTGCTATCAAAATCTTGAAGTGCAGTTACGCTTTTATTCAAATAGCTGAACTGCAATGTCGAAACTGAATATACAGTTCTGTAATGAATGTCGAACATCATACACACAATGTTCAAAATTCAACATGCCTGACTTCCAGTTTCAAAAGAAGACGTGTCATTTTACATTTTTGCAGAGGGTTAAGTCCCCTGCACCCCCATACCCCCTGCAAATTATATATATACCAACTACAAGATCACAATACAGTGAAGAAAACAGTAAATTCCCCGATCCTCACTGTACTGTGCTCTCCATTCACAATGCCAAACCCATAATAACAAATGAAGCTTTTTTTCGTTATTATGGTTAGTAATATTTCAGTTCGGCATTGTAAAACTTTAAAACCATGCAATCAATTAAATAACTTTCAAAGAAGTTCATTTCTTGATTTTGATAGTAAACCATATTTCTCTCTCTGTATATATACATATATATATATATATATATATATATATGTGTGTGTGTGTGTGTGTGTGTGTGTGTGTGTGTGTGTGTGTATGTATATCAGCTGAAGAGTTTATTAATATGTACAAGGACATTCAGACAATAACTAGATGGCTGAAAGAAAAGTAGATATCAGTGTAACACTAGAAACAGCAAGATACAAAGAACTGTTTAAGTGTCTATGTTTCTGTGTGAACTCTATCCATGTCTGTGGAAACAGCTAGGTAACACAGATGTGGTTTTCAAAGGTAATGGTGTGATTTCTGAACAATAAAACTAAACGTCTTGTGTTAAATATGAAAAATAAAAGCTGCTAACTCTAAAATTAATAAGGATAGTACTGCTGCAGTTCTTTCCATGATAGTCTGGAAACAAAAACAAACTAATGAGAGAGCTCCTTCTACTTCTAATCTAAAACTAAGCTACGTAAGTACAACAGGTGGCTTCTAGCTGCACAACAGGTGGCTGCTAGCCATACAATAGGTGGCTGCTAGCTGTACAACAGGTGGCTAATAGCCGTACAATAGGTGGCTACTAGCTGTAAAACAGGTGGATGCTAACCATACAATAGATGGCTGCTAGCTGTACAACAGGTGGCTGCTAGCCATACAACAGGTGGCTGCTAGTCGTACAATAGGTGCTAGCTGTACAACAGCTGGCTGCTAGCTTTTACTTAGCTTAATCTAATTACAGAAACAATGTACTTTAACCCCCTGCATCCTGAGTCTAAAAACTAAACTGCAGTACTTAACAGTAACAAATTATGTACAGGAGCATAAAAAGTTTAATTCTAAGGCAGACTGTTTCATACATACAGATGAAATCCCAGTGTAATGCAATAGGTGGTCTTCTGACACATTTAACATTTAACTGACAGAATTTGGTAGGGGGAGACTGAGAGACAGCAATTTGTGAAGCTATTACTCTCTATGTTTCTTATGATCTGTATACAGCTGTATAGATACAATAGTATCCATGTAAATCTATTATGGCAGAATAGCAGGAGATCAGTGTACATAAAAACAAATATCCAAAACTGGTCCCCCTAAAATTGTTTTATTGCATATGTTCTAAAGCAATACATTTTTCTGTTGCTGAATGGGTAGCCCATCTAAAATTTGCAGTTCTAAATTGTGTGGATATTCTATTAATGTGTACAGTTCTTGTGAAGTTTTGTCTCCTGTGTTATTGATTTTTTTAATTAAATTGCTACTGTTGTAATGGTTTCACATTCTCAAAGGGTCTCCATCTTAGAAATTAGCTTTTTTAGGCTCTAAGGGAATCTTCTATTAACAAGCTTCATTCCTTAAGAATTATTTATGTGTTCATGAGCTCACAACATCATTATGCAATGTGTATGAGTGTAGTTCTGACTGTTAGAGTTTGTCAACAATTTATGCCCTGCTTTAGGGTATGTTGTTACTTGGTGACAGATAAGAGAGCAGTGACAAGGCATGAGCTATTTTTATATTACAGCAACTTTAGTGAAGATAAAACTTTAAACATGGAAAGGCATATCAGTAAGCGAATTCACAAACGACCACCACACAACTAAAATAACAGAAAAAACATGTGGTAATCCTAAAACTGCTTTATTGCAAACAAACAAGTAGGCACTTCCGTCTAAAATACCAATACTTCATCAGAAAAGGTAATCATCACTTGAACCTGTATATATACACCCTCCAGAAGTCACATGATCCAAATGTTTTCCCAATTTAAGGATGCAATGTAACAACTTGAAGTGCACATAGTTCCAAAATTAAAATCAATAAAAAAATGAAGGCAAAAATAATTCAGACATCTTAACTCTGACTCTTCTTAATTGTATTAATAATGGTTATAAAATCTGATCATTGAAATATTATTAAAATGATTAAGAATCCCTAATAATGTTAACTATATCATTATGTTTAAATGCTAGTTATATATGCATCTATTTTTCATAAGTTTTAAGCTTTAACAAACTATTAATAGATACAATATCATTTAATGCAGGTGACACTGATGCATTTAAATATATTTGCCACCATAATTCTCGCTGGTCAAGAATAATGCCCCATGGGCCACCTCAGGGACTCCTATCAACTTTCTCTATAATAAAAAAAACAAGAAACTGTGGTTTATGTTGTCATTAATCAGTTTGATCAGAGAGTTAGTAACTTTTTCTTTCCTTATTTCATAAATATGTTCATAAATCCATTCTTGTAATTTACGCTCTGTTTTTTCCAAAGTAAAATCCATTACATAATTTACATAATGCAATAAATGATAAGAATTAAGCGTTCTTGAACTACAGAACAATTAACCGGTAAAGAACGTCAGCTACCTCTGTGTCTTGAGACACTCTCTCTCAAAAGCAGTTCCAGATATTATCAAAAAATCTTGGCAAAGTCCACAGCAGCAATCCAATAATTTTATTATACAAATACAGCGATAATCCAACAGTTAAGCGCTTTCACTTGCTTCACAGCAAGCTTCATCAGAACGCTGACAAATGAGCCTACTAACTTTTAAATAAACTTTTTGGCACCAAAACCAAACTGTTTGAATACTTTCCTTTAAAGAGATATTGCACCAATATGTCAAAATACAACTGGCGATAAACTGATGTCAAAACTTACATCTGAAATTATCATAATCACAAAAAATATATATGCATAAGCATATAAAATTAAAATGAAAATAAAATAAAATTAAACATGCAATAAGTGACACATGCAAACAATATATATAAATAAGTATAAAACTGATAAAATATGACGTTCTAACTCCTACTATATATAATTTTCTATTGAATTGTCCTATGTATGTTACTGAACATGTAACATATATAAATATAAATATTGTTGAAAAATAATCAACTCAGAAATATATAAAAAAACAATACATATGTAATGTCTATATAGTTTGAATATAAAAATACATTATAGTATAGTGTGAAAGACATCACACGAATCTATAACTACCTGTAAAAAACTAAATGTATGCTAATATAGTCTAATGTGAGTCCATATGGACCCAAATTACACTTGAATACTGTATAACATTGTCAATCCATAGCTAATAAGGGTTTAATGGAGATGACATCATTCAGTCCTGGTGGATTAGAAGAATCCAAAAATACTTGCCACCAGTATTCTTTGTAGGACAGCAGTCCTTTAAAATCTCCCCGCTTAATGTCTATTAAAACACTGTCTACTATAGCAAAATTGAAATAGTGTCTATCACCACACTTTTTAATGTGTCTGTACAGTGCATTTTTTTCATCTTTGGTTTTGATACTGTATAAATGTGCATATATGCGCTTTTTAAATTTCCTTTCAGTTTTTCCTATGTAAAAACTGGGGCATATCATGCATTTAGCCAAATATATAATCATTTTGGTGTTACAATTTCCCTGTTTAAACCTAATTCTTGTTCTATTTACATTCTCTAACACAATACTATTTTCCTGAAATATTGTGTTATAGTGATTACAATTTCCACATTTTTTAGTATAAGTGTTATGAGACCCTATGTTCACATTGCTTCTCTCTAAGTAGTTCTTAATATTATATCCCATCATAAACACAAATTGTGGTCCAGTCCCTAATATTCTAACTAATTCTTCATCAGTTGAAATGATGTTCCAGCTTTCTGTCATGATTTTCTTTACTTTACCCACATATGGTCTGTAATCAAGCACACATCTTTTGCCATATGATGAACTGTCAACCAAGATGTGATGGGTTGTTCCATCATTTGCCCCAACCTCGTTGTTAGATCCCAACAGAGGTTTATATTTGCTTCCCCATTCTTTGATAACTACTTGACTAACTCTAGCCATCACCTTAGCATCATATGTATATGTATATAGAACAATAGAATAACGATCGCCACTTATAATTTTATCAAAGTTGAACATCCTAAGCTTGCATCTATAGTTGGGATCCCCAAAGTCCATAAAGATACAGAGAACCCCCCATTTAGGCCATTTCTTTCTTGGAGTAAATCAAAAACATTTCCCATGGGCTCAGTTATTGATGTCTATTTAAAACACATCTACAAAAAAATCCCACATATGGTCAAGGACTCATGGGATTTTTTGAAAAATTATCCCACCCTATCTTGGAGTGAGGACATGCTTTTCATCACTATAGATGTGATAGATCTATTTTCGTGCATCCCCAAAACTGAAGGACTAGAGGCATTTGCCAATAGTATACATAAACATGCAGATTTAGACTGGGACAAAGCTTGTTTATTACTGGATATGATGTCTTTGGTATTAGAACATAATTACATCCAATTTGAGGGTGAAATTTTCAGGCAAACCAGAGGCGTAGCTATGGGAGCAGCTTGTGCTCCCATATACACCAATCTGGTTATGCTTGAGTGGGAGGAAACTAAGGTGTTAAGTAGTGTATATATGAAATATATCAAATATTATTCACAATACCTAGATGACATTTATATCTTATGGAAAGGTAGTAGTATTATACTGGATCAATGTTTAGACTATTTAAATCAGAGTAGTAGCTATCTGAAATTCACTTCATCTAGGAATGAATACGGTGTACCATACCTAGACGCATTTGTTTCCAAAGTAGGAACAGGATTGAAATCAAGAATTTACAGAAAAAAATACATATTCTAATAGCTACTTAGAATTTACCAGTAATTATCCCAGGAGCAAATTCACCAATATTTACAAAGGGCAGATTATTTGTGCTATAAGGATGACTTCTACATATGATGACATGCTAGAGGAAGTAGCATTTATTACGGCTTTGTTCAAGGACAGAGGGTATGATGCTAAGATGATGGCTAGAGTTAGTCAAGTAGTTATCAAAGAATGGGGAAGCAAATATAAACCTCTGCTGGGATCTAACAACGAGGTTGGGGTGAATGATGGAACAGCCCATCACATCTTGGTTGACAGTTCATCATATGGCAAAAGATGTGTGCTTGAGTACGGACCATATGTGGGTAAAGTAAAGACAGAAAGCTGGAACATCATTTCAACTGATGAAGAATTAGTTAGAATATTAGGGACTGGACCACAATTTGTGTTTAAGATGGGATATAATATTAAGAACTACTTAGAGAGAAGCAATTTGAACATAGGGTCTCATAACACTTATACTAAAAAACGTGGAAATTGTAATCAATATAACACAATATTTCAGGAAAATAGTATTGTTAAAGAATGTAAATAGAATAAGAATTAGGTTTAAACGGGGAAATTGTAACACCAAAATGATTATATATTTGGCTAAATGCATGATATGCCACAGTTTTTACATAGGAAAAACTGAAAGGAAATTTAAAAAGCACATATATGCACATTTATACAGTATCAAAACCAAAGATGAAAAAAAATGCACTGTACAGACACATTAAAAAGTGTGGTGATAGACACTATTTCAATTTTGCTATAGTAGACAGTGTTTTAATAGACATTAAGGGGGAGATTTTAAAGGACTGCTGTCCTACAAAGAATACTGGTGGCAAGTATTTTTGGATTCTTCTAATCCACCAGGACTGAATGATGTCATCTCCATTAAACCCTTATTAGTTATGGATTGACAACGTTATACAGTATTCAAGTGTAATTAGGGTCCATGTGGACTCACATTAGACTATATTAGCATACATTTAGTTTTTTACAGGTAGTTATAGATTCGTGTGATGTCTTTCACACTATACTATAATGTATGTTATATTCAAACTATATAGACATTACATATGTATTGTTTTTTATATATTTCTGAGTTATTTTTCAACAATATTTCTATTTATATATGTTACATGTTCAGTAACATACATAGGACAATTCAATAGAAAATTATATATATAGTAGGAGTTAGAACGTCATATTTTATCAGTTTTATACTTATTTATTTATTGTTCGCATGTGTCACTTATTGCATGTTTAATTTTATTTTATTTTCATTTTAATTTTATATGCTTATGCATATATATTTTTTGTGATTATGATAATTTGAGATGTAAGTATTGACATCAGTTTATCGCCAGTTGTATTTTGACATATTGGTGCAATATCTCTTTAAAGGAAAGTATTCAAACAGTTTGGTTTTGGCACCAAAAAGTTTATTTAAAAGTTAGTGGGCTCATTTTTCAGCGTTCTGATGAAGCTTGCTGTGAAGCAAGTGAAAGCGCTTAACTGTTGGATTATCGCTGTATTTGTATAATAAAATTATTGGATTGCTGCTGTGGACTTTGCCGAGATTTTTTGATAATATCTGGAACTGCTTTTGAGGGAGAGTGTCTCAAGACACAGAGGTAGCTAACATAATGCAATAAAAACCACTCCATGAGTGTTGCAATTGAAACGTCTGGTGAGATTGGAGCTTCTGCACCCTACTTTTATAATGCCCATGTCTGTATACATTGACACTGATTGCAAAATCCACATTTAGCCATATAACCCTTTGTGCTTCTTTTACCATTTGCAAAATTATCAAATATGTTGTTAAAACTAGCACCCCTTTTATATAGTATATGGGGGCATTCACCCAGTTTTGTACTAATTTCTCTGTAACTTTTTGTAAGTTGCCAATTTTTGAATAAGGTGCTAGAAATGCTCTATCGACAGAAAAAGTGGTAACAAATGTATGGCAAAGGTGGCTGCTATCTTCATTAATATTGCTGTTACCATTATTGCATAAACTCTTGTTTAGGCAAGAACGTATGCCCGTGTCATTATCAATACATAGATCCAATATATTAGCACTATTCAACAATGGAGCATATATTCCTGAATACCTTTTATTCACTACCTCTGTTTTTATAGAATTTACCAGATGGTAGGAGTCACCAAGGTGGCCCATGGGGCATTATTCTCGAACAGTGAGAATTATGGTGACAAATATATTTAAACACCTCAGTGCCACCTGGATTACATTATATTATAAATATTAACAGTTTGTTAAAGCTTAAAACTTATAAAAAATCAATGCATAAATGATTGGTATTTAAACATAATGATATAGTTAACGTTATTAGGGATTCTTAATAATTTTAATAATATTTCAATGATCAGTTTTTAAACCCATTATTAATACTGTTAAGAAAAGTCAGAGTTAAGATGTCTGAATTAGAAGTGTCTTCGTTTTTTTTTTTGTTTTGTTTTATGCTTCAAGTTGTTACATTGTATCTTTAAATTGAGGAAACATTTGGATCATGTGACTTCTGGAGGGTATTTATATATATATATATATATATATATATATATATATATATATATATATCTGTAGGAATCCCTATCAGTTGATCGAAGTTTCAAAAGTTCAAAGACCATATGGCCAAGACCATACGATCAAAGTTTTGAAACCTAAAAATAAAAATAAAAAACAGAAAAACTAAACAAAAGACATTATACTTAGCATTTTGCTGTGGGACAAGTCCCCCTGCACCTCCCACACTGCATGCTACTTAAATATACCAACCCCAAGACTGCACTACAGTGAGAAAAATGGCAAATCCCAAGTTCCACACTGTAGGGCGATCTCAGTGATGTGTTTGAAGTTTTAAAACTTCGATTATATGGTCTCGGACATATGGTCTTCGTAGTTTTAAAACTTCAATTAACTGATAGGGATATATATATATATATATATATATATATATATATATATATATATACATTTATATATATATATATATATATATATATATATATACATACACACACACACACACACACACACACACACACACACACACACACACACACACACACACACACACAGGTTCAATGTATGATTACCTTGTCTGATGAAGGATGAAGTCTTGCTATTTTAGATGAAAGCATTTACTTGTTTGTTCACATATCAGTGAGTGACTGTGACTGTAGGCCTCCTTAAACTGTATGTTCAGATCAGTGTTCACATCCTCAGCAAGGCATTCCGTTGTCTGGACTATAGGTAGTCTGACTGGCTTCCTTTTCTTAAAAGACATGCACCTTTTTAAGGATTTCTTACTCAAAAAACTGACATATAAGGAGATTGTTTATCCTGGCTGTCATAATTAAAAATGAAGATGCTACCAGAGTGCTCAAGCTCTTTGGTCTTATCATTGCTGAGAATGCAATTAAATGTGATTTGCAAAGTCTTTTCTGCTGCTTTTAGTTATGAGTTCTGAAGCAGACTACTTCAACTCCTGTCTCAAGTCCCTTAGGTTACCTACTACAAAATATAATTGTGAAAGTTTCTTTTTAACAGGGCCACATGTTGCTGCAGTGAATACTGTGTTGACAACAGCCTATACAACCTGGGTTCAATTAGCAGCTCAGACAATTGATGGAGCACCATGGAGGGATGGGCATCTCAATGATTTTTTTATGAGACAATTCAGGATAAACTGCCATGTGCAATACTGAACTACGGTGCTGCTATTCATTTTTCCATAGCCTAATACTCATTATTACTTTTTCACTGGCTTGCCTCCAGTTGTTTGGGTTTGTTGTATTGTTATTTTACTTGTCCATTTCTTGTCTGTGTTGTAGCTATTCCTATTCTCGGTTGTTATTATTCATATCAGTTGTTGTTGTCTTTCGGCTTTTCCCGGTTAGGGGTCGCCACAGCGGAACTCTGATCCGCTAATGATTGGCAGTAGATTTTTACAGTGCCGAGTTGCCAGCTTGACGCCCAACCTTCAACAAAGGCACGCCCATTCACGCATGTCTTTCGGAACGCCACTCGACCCGCGGGGAGGACATGCAGACTCCACACATCAGTTTATTGTTAATTCTACTGCTGGCTTATAGCTGTCACTTATATTATTGCTTGATCTGCATTATGTCTGGAAATTTTTGTTGTACACTGTTTTCCTGCTTGCACAAAGTCTTCTGTCTCACATGACCTTTGATAGACTGTGCAATTTATACATCAACTTTTTTAGAATTTGTGATTGCTTATAACTTTAATTAGATTGTTGTAAAAATACTACAATAACTGAATAAATCCAAGAAGCACATGTACCTCTTTCATGGGTAATCTGGAAGTCTTGTCTGGTAAAACGAGTAGCTCAGAATCCTTCAGTAGGCAAGCAGTAGACAAAAAGAGAATGAGGGAATTAAACCCAAGGTTACAGGATGAAACTTAAACATTCATCCCCTTTACACTCTGTGCTATGCTACCAGGTTTGAAGTAGAATAATTGCAAATCATCAAATGAAACATAATAGCAGTGGTACATATAAACCATTAGTGGGTTTAGACAATATAATGCAATTGCTGGAGATGCTAACGTTTTTATTTAATTCACTCAGTAGTTGGTATTAATGTAAACTGCTTAATAAAATAAGTGCAAATTTTACAGAAAAGTAGACCAAATGCATCTAATTATTTTTTCATGAATTACAAATATTGTAGATATTTATGAGTTTGCTAATATTTATTTATAACATTTTTAAGATTGTGACTGAAAATGGTTGTGTACTTATCAAGTATAAATGTGTTTTGATGTAATACCTTACTTTATTGTACTGTCTTGTACATTTACTATGAAAAAGGACAGCTGATATAGAAGAAGGTTACTGTGTTAAATAAAGATTTCAAAATAAAATTTCATGAGATCCCTAAATATGGAAAGCCAGAGATGAGTTAAATCTGTTTAGAAAATGTGCTAAATGTCAAAAGTTACCTTGTTGGAGAAAACAACCCCACTTCTTTTGGTAGCAGATTAAACCACAGTGAAATATAGACTGAAAAAAAAAATAGCTGCCATCTTGTTGATGCTCACCAAACATGGTTGTTTGGCAAGCTTCAAGTAAACAAAACGACATGTAAATACAAAGAAAAAATAACTGATGTAACAAGAGTAACTGCTGCAGCAGTTCAAATGTCTTGTTGTTTTACTTTCCCTTCACTACCCAGCAGTTTAGTATTCCATGTTAAGCAAGAGTGGAAAAAATAAAGTAAAAGCAATACAATTATGTGCATGTGTGTGTGTGTACATAGATACAGATATCATATATATATATATATATATATATATATATATATATATATACATACATATGGGTCTACAGATTTTAATTGAATATCACTTATTCAAAAAAGAGCAGTAGACCGTTCAGTTACGCGAAAGTGCACTTATTCGAAAGAGCACTTTCGTGAAATTCATTTCAACGAACTGGGAAAAAAACACTTTATAACATTACATTGAGTGGGGGGCTGCGCCCCCACACCTCCCTACTTAAATATGCCAACTCCGAGATCGCACTACAGTGGGGAACAGGTAAATTTCATATTCCCCACTGCAGTGTGCCTCGGAACTTCAGTGTCCCTGAATGGTTTGTTGAACTGTGCTTCGCGGAAGTGCACTTTCACTTAAGTGCACTTTCGGGTAACCGAGGGTCTACTGTTCGTTTTCGCACAAGTGAGTTTTCGGTCTTATACAGTAGACCCATATATATATATATATATATATATATATATATATATATATATATATACATATATATATTAATGTCTGGCCTTGCTGACTGACAGTAATCCTCAGTGATTTAACAGACAAAGCAAACATTGTTTGTGAGGCACAGCAAAAATATTAGACAAAACCAGAGTCTGTTAAGAGGTATGTGGGAGAGCAGAGTTGAAATGCTTTACAGTGTATGTATTTTTGTTCATTCTTTGATCCCAATAAGACATCTGAGTTGTTCAGTCAACAAAACAACTGTAAATGCTAGGCACATACATGGTTGTGTGGGTTTATGTGTATATGTCTATGAGTCTCTTTGCATCTGTGTGGGGGGCTGGGGGTGTTACAGTGTGTTATAGCATGTTAGAGTATATATTTCACTTCCTGTATATGTGTGAGAGATTTTCTCTCTGCCTCTGCATATGTTTGTATAAAATACACACACACACACACATATGTATATATATATATATATATATATATATATATATATATATATATATATATATATATAAAACTAGTTTTGTGTGTGTGCAGAAACAATTAAAGACTTACATAATATATATTTTGGATGTAAAATGTAAAATACATCCTTCAAAAGCAATTACATATACTACAGCAACTTTGAAACACTAAGAGGAGGAACTATTTTATACTGAAAATATAAAAATATGTATATACTAATAATGCAACACACACAAAACAATTTAACAGATAGCTCATTTTCTAAGTGTCATAATTCCCAAGAGGGTGTGTATTAGAGGGAAGTAAAGAATCTTCCAGAAGTGTGAGGGCCCAATGCCACGCAACACCCCTTGGTGATTATTTCCTGGTAATGTCCACCTTTTTAGTATTATTGCTTGTATATGTTTGCTTACAGTCTTTAATAATACACAGATTAGCATACAAACAGCCTTTGGCCAAACAATGGATGTTTAGGTGAAAATAGTCTTCATCTCCTTTCAGCCACTTCCTAATAGTGGTGGCCAGTACATTGCTTGTGTTTTGGTATTAACTGAATGCTGCTGTACTCCATTCATAACAAAGCTGCTGCAGCATAACAAGCTGTACTGCATTCATAACAAAGCTACTGCAGCATAATAAGCTATACTCCATTCGTAACAAAGCTTCTGCAGCATAACAAGCTATACTGCATTCATACCAAAGCTACTGCAGCATAATAAGCTATACTCCATTCATAACAAAGCTTCTGCAGCATAACAAGCTATACTCCATTCATAACAAAGCTGATACAGCATAACAAGCTATACTGCATTCATAACAAAGCTTCTGCAGCATAACAAGCTATACTCCATTCATAACAAAGCTGATACAGCATAACAAGCTATACTGCATTCATAACAAAGCTACTGCAGCATAATAAGCTATACTCCGTTCGTAACAAAGCTTCTGCAGCATAACAAGCTATACTCCATTCATAACAAAGCTGCTGCAGCATAACAAGCTATACTGCATTCATACCAAAGCTACTGCAGCATAATAAAATATACTCCATTCATAGCAAAGCTTCTGCAGCATAACAAGCTATACTCCATTCATAACAAAGCTGATACAGCATAACAAGCTATACTGCATTCATAACAAAGCTACTGCAGCATAACAAACTATACTCCATTCATAACAAAGCTACTGCAGCATAACAATACCAGTTAAATCATAACAGACAGATTATAGTTACCAGTTTATATCGGCACTATCATCTAAGGATACTCCTGTATAATTTAGAAACATTTGTTTTCTTCATGTAACACATCATACTAGTGGGAGTCAGAATTTGAGTTTTAAGTTTTTTAAGTTACAGCTATCCATAAAAATGTTTCCCTCTTTAGGGACAATAATATATTTATTAATGGTATGGCTACTGAAAAACTAAAGTACAATACCATGAAATACAGACTGAAAATAATTAAATTAAACTGAAAAAAAAAATCTTCTCAGGCACAAAGGCATTCTCTAAAATTGAAATTTATGGCAGAAAAATTAAATAACACTCTAGGTTTAAGTGTTTTTATCCTATACTTGATTATAGAAATTTCTTTAGAATAATGATTATTATTCATTAATGTATTTTTTTGACTAGAGTAGAGCGCTGATCTCAGGAGACCATTTTCAGGCTTAGCTGAGGGTATGCAAGGAAAGCAGAAAACAGTTAATATATTTAACAAGAAACTTGTATTTATCCTTTTTGTGCAGTCAAGTGATTACCCAAACTATCAAATAATCATTTAAATGCTTATTTGATATTATCATTAGTCACTATATTGATATCACCATAGTGATAAGACAATCCTAATCTGCAACAAATATAATGAGAAGTTTAAAAACAAACCCCTATGGTGGAATACCCATATAAATAAATTATATAACAAGATAAAGAAACTGCTTAATATTTATAAGAGGTCTAATTCTACCTACTTTAAGAGAATACTTAAACAAACTAACTAAGAGCTCAAGGGAGCCATTAGGAAGCTCAGAGCTGAGTATGAACTTAAAATACCCCCTAAAACAAACAAAAAAAAAACTGCAACTCTTTCTTTAACTATGTCAGGAAGTTAAGAACTAATGCCCAGCAGTGTTCGGAGATAACCCCCAACAATACCTGTCTTTCCAGCAGGTCCTATTTATATCATAGGCAAGGTTTAAAATTTACACTCTCCTACCCAAAGGAAATAGCTAACAAATTAGGTGCAATTTTCACTTCACCCACAGTTATAATTATCCCACAGGTTTCACAAATCCCAGCCACCCCCATTTAATTACTATGGAGCAAGTTTTCTCAGACCTTTCAAAAACTAAGAATACTTCAGCCATGGGCTGTGACAACATACCAGGTTGCCTGATTATCAGTAACAAATATGGCTTGTCTGAAACCCTACTTAAACTCCTTAATTTAAGCTTAGCCACTGAATACATTCCTGAAGCTTGGAGAACCACTATTGTTATACGTTTACACAAGGGTGACACAACCACAGACACTGGTAACTATAGACCCATTATAGGTTCATACGTTCATAGGTATTTACTAGACTAATGACCACAAGCTTATCCATGCATCTCAGATCTCTGACAAGTCCTGGTACCCTTGATAAGTGTAAGCAGGAGCATGGGAGATGAAACATTTACAAGAAGAAGCCTGAAAGATGAACCATTTACAAGTTGCCTGTGTCCATTACAGACATAGATGCCAAGCCAGTGATGAAGTTCCTGTTCCTCATTCAATTGTCCAAGATATACTTGAATTGGTTTAGGGAGTAACTCTGCTTCATATGGATGGGGAGTCTGTTCCAGAGATGGGGTAGTCTCTGGGATACATAACTGTCTCTCCAGCAGGTCCTATTTATACAGTTTCATAGTTTCATAGTTTAGTACTAGGCTATCTGCCCTGGGGCATTTGCAAGCCTAGCCCTAGAGATGTGGCTTTCGCCACCCCATGTAGTGGTACTAAGGTGTATAGAATAAATTTAGAATACTGTGCCTTTGTCTAGTAGTGACACATTGAAGACCCCCTTACTTATTAAAATTAGTTTACTGTGCCTCTGTCAAGTAGAGACACAGGGGTGACCCCCGGGGTAAACCTACGATCTCCCATCCACTCGTCAAGATTTCTCTTGAAGAGAGTCAGTGAGGGGCTCTGCTTAACATGGACTGGGATTTTTTTCCAGAGTATGGGAAGCCTCTGAGTTATGAATCTGTCCCTCCAGCATGTTCTATTCATGTTTGTACTGAGGTTTAAATCTTTGGCTCTCGTGGTTCTTATGGATTTTGATTTTTTGAGGTGGAGCATGTCCATCAATTCCTGGTTGGACATGGCCTTGTATGTCAGGCACAGATCACCTCTGAGCAGGTGGTATGCTACTGAATAGAGCTGGAGTTTCTTTAGTCTGGCAGCATATGACATATGTTGGAGACCCTTGATCCTCTTGGTGAGGTACTTCTGGGGTCTCTCTAGCTGTTGTAAGTGCCGGGTGAGGTACATACCAAATGGGGCATTGTACTCAATCATGGGCCTGATAAGGGAGGAGTACAGGGGCACGATGACCTCCTTTGATCTGGATGTGAATCCCTTCATGATAAGGTGGGCAAGGTAGAAAGTCTTTCTAACCACTTTGGCAACGTGGGTGTCAAATGAGAGGTCACTATCAACTTGGGTCCCCAGGTCTCTGATTACTTTTTCGGTACTCAGTGGGTTACTGTCTATGTGATAATTTGTGGGTACTTTGTTTTTCCCAAAGGGGATGACTATACATTTCTTGGCATTCAGTTTAAGGCCATGATTCCGGCACCAGTTGTCCGTTTCGGTGAGGCCTTTCTGTAGGATATATGTGTCAGCTGGTGTATCGACTATGGCGCCTAGTTTGCAGTCATCTGCGAACTTTGTCAGCCACAACCCTCCCATGTTTGCTTTCACATCTGAGAAGTAAATGCCGAACAAGAGGGGTCCCAGGACAGAGCCCTGTGGGACACCACTTGTGACTGGCTTTGAGTCTGACATGGCTCCCGCAATCTTGACTTTATGGGTTCTGTTCTTTAGCCAGTTTGCAACCCATCTTGTGACATATGGATTTACATTTAAGCTGTTTAGCTTATCTATGATCCCCGAGTGGGGTATTGTGTCGAAGGCTTTAGCCAAGTCCAGGTAGGCTGTATGGACTGCCTTGCCCTCATCAATGGCTCTAGTGACTGTTTCGAAAAAGTCAACCAGGTTCAAAAGGCAGGATATGCCCTTTACAAAGCCGAACTGGGTGGGATCAAGTATCTGTAGGTCCCCAATGTCGTTGTTTATGAGTTCCATAATAATTCTTTCCATAGCTTTGCAAACCAGGCTGGTCAAGCTTATGGGGCGGTAGTTCCCAGGGTCTGTAGTGGAGCCTCCCTTGTGTACTAACTCTGAGCATATCTGAGGGTTTCCGCCCAGGTTTCTAACATAACTGAAGAATGCCTTGTGGTTATCTTTAGTGTCCTTGGCGATTTTTCTCTCAAAGTTGGCCTTGGATGTTTTTATGAGAGAACGTAGCTTTCTACTAGTGCTGATCAGAGATGCCTTCCCTTTATGGGATTTTGCTCTGTCTTGCAGTAGCTTCCTTCTTTTGTTATACAATTTGTTTATGGCTGGGGTCCACCAGACAGGACGCTTTCCTTTGGTGGAGAGGGTCTTGGTTTTATTTGGGATTGCACGATCCATGCATTCTTGGAGATGTCCGTAGAAAGCATTTGTGTAGGATTCAGCATTGTGGGATGTGGTTTCCATTGGCCCTGTGGGCTTAAATGATACCATCTCAGTCTTGAGAAGTGTAAAGTCGGATTTTGAGAAGTTTCTCACTGTAGTCTTTTGTGCTGGGGGTGGAGGTGGTAAATGTATATCCAGGGTGATTAGTTTGTGGTCAGATCTCACCAGTGAGGGCAATACTTCCGGTGTGGAACATTTTGTCCCCATGTTTGTGATGATCAGGTCTAGTATATTATCCCCCCTTGTGGGAGAGGTGACTAGCTGTTGAATTGCATTTGAGTTTATGAATTCCAGGAACCTTTGGGCTAGCTATCACAGGCTAGGTTTAATTCTTTAGAACAGGTAATTCTGTTACTGTTTTTTTTGTTGATATGCAGGCGGTACATCAGAGTGGGGTCTGACAACGCCAGGCATATATCTCGCCTCAACAGCCTGTAGGAGATAGAATACAGAGATAGGGCCTTGAAGCGGTCTGCACAGGACATTTTACTTATGCCCTGTATTCTGTTAGAGAGGAACCTCTGTCGATGCTCCATTTGTTGGATATGCCTGATTAGGTACCTACCAAAGGGGGAACTCTACTCAGTGACAGGTCTGATGAATGCCGAATACAGTGGAATAATGACTTCCTTAGACCTAGATGCCATACCTTTGTTTATAAGCTGTGCAACATGGAATGATTTCCTCACTGCTGTAGACATGTGATGGTCAAAGGCTAGATTACTGTCACTGACTACTGGGTCAACTCCAAGGGGTGTGTTGTCAATATGATAGTTACCAGGGGTAGATGACTTCCCAAAGCATACTATTATGTATTTCTTGGCATTTGGCTTTAGTCCATGGCTCTGACACCATTGTTTGTCTGTGTCAGCCCTTTCTGGAGAACATCTGTGTCGGTTGGCTATCCACCAGGTGACATATGGGTTTGTACCTAATCTCTTGAGTTTGTCAACAATGTCCTAATGGGGTATTGTGTCAAAGACATTGGCCAGGTCAAGGTAGGCAGTGTGAACCATTTTGCCCTCATCCATTGCTTTGGTACCTTCTCAAAGAAGTCCACCAGGTTGAGTAGGCATGACCTGTCCTTGATAAAACAAAACTGGTTTGGGTCCAGTCCCTGGAGGTTTACTATATCATTATTGATCATTTCCATGATAATTCTTTCCATGGCTTTGCATATAAGACTAGTGAGACTTATGGGTCTGTAGTTTCCAGGGTCTGCAGATGGCCGACCTTTGTGCAGAGGGATGACTGTTGCTGTTCTCCATTCATGAGGCACAAAGCCTACTTGGAGGCTACAGTTAAATAGCAATTCCAAACGGCCTGATAGGTCATGTTTCATGCTAGTTAGAAGTCATCCTGGGATATTCTTTGGGCCAACTGATGCAGTTTTCTTGGCCTTAGAGAGAGCATTAAGGACCTGTTTCTTAGTGATAGCAGGGGAGTTATATATTTGATGGTATTTCCTGAGGGAGGATTGAGGGAGAGAGAGGGGTAAAGTTGAGCTGAATTTGTCGGCCAGTAGGTTTGCTATATCTTCTAGCTTGGTGTAGGTGGCTCCATTTACAATGAGCTCTGCACACAACTGTGTATTGGCTTTGAGGTTGCGGACAAAGCTAAAGAATGCCTTGTGATTGCCCTTGGCCTGGGAGGCCAAATTTACCTTAAATTCAACTTTGATAGACCTTATTTGACTCACTAGTCTCATACTTAAAGTTGTGAATCACATTACCTCAGAATTCATTAATCTGGACAATTAATAATCTCTCAACCATGGACCCTCATCAATTTGGCTTTATCAAAGGAAGGTCCTGCCTCTTTAACCTCTTTAATTTCTTTGAAATAGTAATTGAAGCAATGGATAATGTAGTGCATACCTAGACCTGGCCAAGGCCTTTGATACTATTCACCATGCTAGCATTATTAGCAGACTTGTAAATCTGAATATAAATCCTTTTATTGTATGATGGGCAGCTTTCTAGTTGTCTGACAGAACCCACATGGTTAGAGTAGAAGGTGCCACTTCTGAAAGCAAAACAGTTACCAGTGGTGTACCACAAGGCTCAGTTTTGGGCCCTCTCCTATTTGGCATATATTTCTTAGACCTTCAGGCCAGCACATCTGGCCTATGGTTAACTAAGCTTGCAGATGACTATGAACTGGGTGTTGTTATTCAATCTTCAGCTGACTCACAACTGCTGCAGCATGGCTTAGACCATGTTAACAACTGGCGCAAGGATAATGGTTTCCTATTAAATGTAAAAAAAAAAGAAACATGGCTCATTTTAGTAAACAAAACAGTTTCACTTACAGTGTAGCAGCCCTCCCATCAGACACTGTTGCATGGGATCTGGATACTCTTTTTTTTTTTTTTTTTAACATTTGTTTACCAGGAAAGTCTGACTTGGAACAAAGCCAATTTTCAGCAGAGGCCCATGGAGAAATGCTTCAGACATATGTCTTTGTAATGTGGGAGGAAACTGGAGCACCTGGAGGAAACCCACATGAACACAGGGAGGACATGCAGACTCTGGACAGAAGGCACCCCAGCCGAGAATCGAACTGGAAAACCTCTTGCTGTGAGGCGACAGTGCTACATCTGCATCACTGTGTCATCCGCTACTGTTGCACCACTGCACTGTCCACTACTCTTGTTGATAATTCCTTATCATTTGACCATCATGTCTCCACAGTAGTTCAGAAATCCTTTTATTTGACCATCTAATTTCCAATGGCATCTCCATTAGATCCAGAGAAGTCTTAATTCCCCTTTACTCATTTCTTATCAGGCCTGTTGTTGAATATAATGCACCTTTTGACATGTTTTTATCTTAACATATCACACAACGTGAGAGACCTCAAAGGTTTATAACTAAAAAGACCTGTGGCCTCAAAAATCTTAGTTATCAGGAGAGACTTGCAGCCCTTTCTCTGTACTCAGTCTCTTACAGACTCTTCCGTGGAAATCTATGTCTAGCCTTCTGTGCCATGAAAGATCCAACCCTATCTGATCTCCTAAATCTGCTCAGAACTAATGGTGCATCAAATATTCAGATAAAAGAACAAAACTTTCATCAGCAGATAAGAAAGACATGTTGGTGTGATAAAATCATATCTCAATATATCCCTCAACTCTGGTAAAAACTTCCACTACATGTCAAGCAGAGTAGCACCCTTGCCACCTTCAAGGTAAACCTAGATAATTAGATGGGCTGTCTCAAATTCTCTCCTGGTCTATCTTGTCTTGCCCTCCTTGAGCCTAGATGGAAGTTATTACTAGGGTCTTTTGGCTAGGCTTGAAATGGTCTGCAGACCAATTGCCTAGTGCTTACCTATGAACCACTAATACTTACTAAACTAAAATATTTGTTTGATAAATAAGCCCATAAACCAAACTCATAACTGATGCCGTATAATAATATTAATAATAATAATAATAATAATAATAATAATAGTAATAATAATAATAATAATAATGTTGTTGCCTTTCGGCTTTTCCCGTTTAGGGGTCACCACAGCTGAACTCCGGTCCGCTAATGATTGGCAGTTGATTTTCATGAACGCCAAGGTGCCAGCTTGACATTCAACCTTCAACGAAGGCATGCCCATTTACGCATGTCTTTCGAGCGCCCACCCAACCGTGGGGAGGACATGCAGACTCCACACAGAAGGCACTCCCCGCACTCCAGCTGAGAATCGAACGGGAGAGCCTCTTGCTGTAATAATAATAATAATAATATATGTTTACATGTAGTCATGAGATAGCCACCAAACTTAATTATTTCTGCAGCCTCAGTTTCAACACTCACACTTTAGCCTTACTTGTTCATTTAAGCCAAGAGGATTATTTACATTCAAGAACAACTGCTAATGTAATTCTCTTTGTTCTAATATGGTATGAAGATCTTCTCCTACCTGATTTTCAAGTTTATCTTTTCAATCACACAAAAAAATGTTTTTGTTTTTTTAGCCGGCTACCACTGATCTCAGGATCCTCAATGGCAGCTTCCTTTATTGACCTGTCCTCATGGTTCCAATCCTAGTAACTGACACCTTCAGTGTTTCTCATGTTGAGTGGGTCTCTCATCCTGAGAGTCCTACACAAAGGGGCCCAATTTGCTATGTATAGAGTCATTGGGTATATGAGCCGCCATGAACTGTAACTATGAATGTCAGGCCCAGACAAGGAGCCATCATACTATGACATGCAGAGATTTTTCCCATAAGGCTCTATCTCTCCACTGATGTGCTGGGTAATGTCATCTAGGTGGGTGTACAATGGTACCATGAAGAAACACCTCCAGCTATGAGGTGATGCACCATCTCTGCCTCCCTGCCTCCCACAGCTCAGGCTTATTATCTCTTCCCTAGTTTCATCAGCAGGGCTTATGATGCAGCCATGCTGCAGCATGTCCCCTACCCCTGCCCCCACATCCCAGAGCAACATCCCTATGACTGACTTTGCTGTAGTTAAAAAAAAAAAAATCTAATTTTCTGCTACAGCTATGAAGCTCACCCTCAGTAAAAAAAAAAAAAAAAAGTAAGAAATAAAACAAAGAGACTTCTGTATTTGCAGCTGAGCAACTTAATTTCCATGCTCATAGCTAAGCAGCTGCTTGCCCTGAGTTAAAAAAGGAAGACAAACTAATAACTTCTGCATTTGCAGCTGAAGCTGAGCAGCTGCTTGCTTGCCCTGTGTTTTCTACCTGGCAGTTGAAATTTGGAGGGAAATTTAAATGAACTTTTCTGCTACCTCCAGGTTTTACTTGGGTAAGACTAGAGACACTTACAGACTGTAAATTACAGTGGTGGATTTAGGCTGGTCACAGGGGAGCACACCTCTCCCCAGCATAGCAAAGCTGGTACTGTAAAGCTGATCCTAAAGATCTTGTTCCAGCAATTAAGAAGCAAGAAAAGAACAGAATAATAATAAATCCCGTCAAAGTTAGTGTTGCCGCCTCACAGCAAGAGGTTCTCCGGTTCGATCCTCAGCTGGGGTGTCTTCTGTGCAGAGTCTGCATGTCCTCCCTGTGGTCACGTGGGTTTCTTCTGAGTGCTCCGGTTTCTTCCCACATCCCAAAGACATGCTGTAGGTGGATTGGACACTCTAAATTGGCCCTAGGTGTGAGTGTGTGCATGTGTATGCCTTCTGTGGAAGGTTGGGTGATGGGCTGGCAACTCGACACCATAAAACTCTACTGCCAATCATGAGCAGACAGGTGATCCACTGTGGTGACCCCTAACCGGGAAAAGCCGAAAGAAGAAGAAGAAGAAGAAAGTGATACAGTTGAGAGCATAGCTCTCAACTGTCGAGATTTTTGCTTCATATTTTTGGTCTGTTTCTAATACAATTGTGTTTTTCTGGCAAATTCCTGGCAAAGCATTGAGGACTGAAGTCAGAAAATAATGGCAGACATTTGAGCTTTAGACTTCATAGCCTTCAGAAAATGCATATTAATGCAAAATGTGTTATATCAACTTTCTAGGTTTGTAAGAGCAATATTTAAAAGGTGTCCCTATTTTTGGGTCTTTGCCCCCCCATTATTTGTGGCTTTGTCCAGATTTCTTGCTCTACATCTAAGAGGTTGAGAGGTATGGGGGGTGTAAGAGGGAGGTAGAGGGTGTATGCATGTGTCATAGCTCTCAACTGTACAGATTTTTACAGAATGTCAAGATTTGTGCCTTATATTTTTGGTCTGTTCCTCATAAAAATTGTCTTTTTTTGACAAATCACTGGGATGATCTAAGGATTAAGGTTACTAAATAATGACATGCATTTGTTTCAGACTTCATATCCTTTAGAAAATGCATTCTAACATAAATCCTGTTATTCTAGCAACTTTCTAAGTTTATAAGAGCAATATTTCAACTGTGACCCTGGTTTTGGACCTTTGACCCCCTTTATCAAAGTCAAAGTAAACTTTGTCATTTAGGACTACACAAGTGTGGCCTAAACGAAATTTTGTGCATCAGCTCAATTCTTGAGATTACAAAGGAAAGTGAAACAACACATACAAGTAGAGGAATAAACATAAATAACAAATACAATACTACTCACAATACATGCAAGAAAAAGCAGAGACATTTACCAAGACTCATATACAAAAAGAATACCCTCCCCTGAGTTAAATTAACTACCCTATTTAAAGTAATACAAATCACACTACAGATTGAAATGCCTAACTTATTTGTCTAATATTGCACTTCAATGAGTTAAATAATACTGACTATGGATATAATAAATACATATTGCACTTACTTGGAATATATGTGAGGATATATTGCAGAAATAAATAAAAATTGACTTATTATGTGTCCAGAACCCTGGGACTCATGACCGAGTTCAGAAGTCTAATTGCTGTAGGGTAGAAACTGTTACTGAATCTTGTAGTCCTGCAGCAGATGCTGTGATATCTCCTGCCCAGTACCAGATGGTTAAACAGTCATGCGCAGGAAGCGTGTTGTCCTGTATATTTTGGTGGCCTTTCAGATGCTTCTTGCAGAATAAAGATGTATCGATGGAAGACTGGAACCTGTTACCTTCTCTGCAACCCTCACCACTCTTTGTAGCATCTTCGTTTCTGTAGCTGTGCAGCTTCCAAACCACACTGTGAAGTTGCAGGTGAGGATGCTCTCTATTGCACCTCTATAGAAGGTGCAGAGAATATGAGGAGGAAGCTTATCTTTTTTCAGCCTTCTTAAAAAGTGGAGGCATTGCTGCGCTTTTTTACCAGTTGGCTGGTGTTTCCCAACCATTAGAGATCCTCTGATATGTGTACATCCAAGAACTTTCTACTTTCAACCCTCTCCACATTCTCACCATTGATCCTGAGCACTGAGTGGTTTGTTCTCCTTTTCCTGAAGTCGATGATAATCTCTTTGGTCTTGCTTACATTCAGGTCAAGGTTGTTCCCCTCGCACCAACTGATCAGAGATGCCACCTCCTCTCTGTACACCCTTTCATCCTCCTTTGTGATGAGTCCCATGACTGTGGTGTCATCAGCAAACTTGATTATATGGTTGGATTTGTGCCTAGCAGAGCGGTTGTGGGTCAGAATGGTGAATAATAGTGGGCTGAGAACACATCCCTGTGGAATGCCGGTGTTAATTGTGATGCACTGTGATGTGTTCTTACCTGAACACACCCTCTCTGGTCTCTCAAATCAGGAAGTCCAGGATCCTGTTGCAGAAGTGTTTACTGATTCCTAATGTGCCCATTTTTCTATCAGCTGCATTGGTACCACCATATTAAATGAAGAGCTGAAGTCTCTGAACAGCACCCTCACATAGTTGTCTTTGCTGTCTAAATGCTCAAGGGAGATATGTAGTGCTACTGATATGGCATCAGCCATCGATCGGTTAGCTCTGTACACAAACTGCAGAGGGTCAAAATCAGGAGGTAGGCATGACGAAATATACTTTTTGATCAGCCGCTCAAAACATTTCATAAAAGTGGCTGTCAGAGCAACTGGTCTGTAGTCATTAGGGCTGTAGGGAGTGGTTTTCTTAGGTAGTGGGATGATGTTAGCTTCCTTGTAGCATGAGGGTACTTTTGCGATAGCAAGAGAGGTGTTAAATATTTCCTTGAGCACTGTGCATAGCTGATCAGCACAGCCTTTTATCACCTTGCCCAGTATGTTGTCTGGGCCAGCAGCCTTCCTGGGGTTCACTCTCCTTAGCTCTTGTCTTACCTCCTCTGTGCTGAGGCTGAGTAGTGCATCCTTCTCATCAGTGGGTAGCATTAGTGACAACCTGTTGTTTCTTTCCTCAAATGTACCAAAGAAGATGTTCAAACATTCATGTTAATGTTAATGTTCAAGATGTCCAGGAATTTGATGCTGTCCTCATACTGTGCTGACTGATTTTCTAGTCAATGATCTTCTGTATGCCTTGCCATGGTCTCCTTGATGTCATCAAAGTGGCTCTGTACCTTTCTGCCATACTCCCTCTTAGCCTCCTTTATATTCCTCCTCAGATTACTTCTTGCTACACTTAGGGCTGCTTTGTCCTTAGCCCTGTAAGATGCGTTTCTCCCCTTCAGAAGCTCATATACCTTAGGGGTGAGCCATGGCTTCTGGTTAGCTCTAATAGTGATACTGTTGATATTTGTACCCCATCGACACAGTTTGAAATGTATGCCATCACTACCTCAGTGTATTCATCAGTGGTCAGATGATGATTCACTGTGGCTGCCTCCTTGAACATATCCCAGTTGGTTCTTTCAAAGCAGTCTTAGAGGCCCACCTTATTTCCACTCAGGCCATATACTGATTTATTTCTTTGTGGGTTTCTGTCTAACCAGTGCAGGTTTGTAAGCTGGTGATAGCAAGATGGTATAATGGTCAGTTTCCCATTTGTGGAAGTTGCACTGCCTTATAAGCTTTCTTTAAGTTTATGTACACCTTGTCCAGGATATTATCACCCCTTGTAGGAATGTCCACATACTGATGGTAGTGTGGGAGTACTTCTTTCAGACCTGCTTTCTTAAAGTCACCAGCTGCCACGTGTACAAAGTCAGGATATTTGCTCTGCAGCTCACCCATGATATTGCATAGCTTATTTAGAGCCTCTAGGTGTGATACACACCACTGTTACACTGACCCCATTCAGCTCCCTGGGCAAGTAAAATGGTCTACATGTAATGGACATGAACTCTAAGGTTTCACAGCAGTGTGATAGCATGATCTCACAGTTGCTGCACCATCTTTTATTAACACAGATGCAGACGCCACCTCCTCTGGCAAGAAACAGTGTAAAATTCTCTAAGTTTACTGCACTGTCATATATCTTGTCATGCAGCCACGTCTTATGACAGGCTTTGTCAAGATTTCCTGTGCTAAGAGGTTGAGAAGTATGGTGTGTGTATGTGTGTGTGTATGTGTGTATGTGTGTGTGTGTGTGTGTGTGTGTGTGTGTGTGTGTGTGTGTGTGTGTGTGTGTGTGTGTGTGTGTGTGTGTGTGTAAGAGGTACATAGCATATCCCTCAACTGTCCAGGTTTTTGCAAAATGTCCAGATTTTTGCCCCATATTTTTGTCTGTTCCTCATAAAAAGTATTGAAGTTGCTAAATAATGACAGACATTTGAGTTTTAGACTTCATATCCTTAGAAAAGTGCAAACTAACACATATCCTGTTATTCTAGCAATTTTCTAAGTTCATAAGAGCAATATTTATAATCTGTCCCACTCCCTATTTATTTTAGGTTTTGTCTAGATTTCTTACACTAAGAGGTTGAGGTGTGCATGTGAGAGAAAAGAGAGAGAGAGAGAGTGGAATGTCCTAGTTAGGTTTAGCAGGAGCTTAATAATTTGCTCAGTCTCAAACCCTGTACCTTAGCTACAGGAAAGAGGAGTCTAAATCCTACCCCAACTACCAAGCTACATTTCTCAAGGAACTAAGTTTCAGGAGCATTTTTCAAGGAATTTAGTTTCAAGTGTATTTTCAAGGAATTGTGAGCTTCAAGGGAAAATAAGTTTATTGCTGCTCATGCTAAGTCTGTTTACAATGTGCAACTGTTTTGTTTAGCAAATGGTATCACTATTGTGGTATAGAATTTTAAAACAGTGTTACCAGCACAACAGGTAGCATACTTGCATCTTGATGCAGAAGGCTATGTGTTCTACCCCCACAGCATATAGATGGATTGCTGATACTGTGTTGTGTTTTAAGGGGGTGGGGTGCTGCATCCTGAGTATGTCCTCCTTTGGATGACATGGCTAGTAACTATGAACCTGTTTTCAGTTTGTCATCCATTTCCTGGCCAATTGCAATATTACCAGCTTACCATTTTTTTAATGTAACATAGGCAATTTATGCTTCAAGGGCAGCAGGCACTGAAATTGTAAATGAAACACTGAAATATAAAGTTGTTTGCTAGCAGCAACCTTATTATTAGTTACATATCTCTTTAATGTGGAATTATTCAGATGACTTTTACTTCTGCAGAGGTTGTGCATGTTAATTGATACTAGTAGATTGTAATGAGAGATGTTTCAGTGGCCTTTTATGGTTGAAATGTTTTGAATTGGGCAGTTTTATCATTATTGGTTCATATGCTTTGTTTCATTGCTTACTGGAAAATGTTCAAAATTACAAATTTAAAACACACTCCAACAAGTGGTGCTGTATTATACAAGGGATACAATTTAATTATTATATGCTATAATTTACATTTAGGAAGGTGAATCAAAGAACTTTTGCATGGTCCTTAAAATGTGTACAAGGAGCCTATGATTTGAAAACAGCCCAAAGGTATACTTAATCCATCACTGGCCAGATGCATTTTTCTTTGCATGTGGGTTTCAATGCCATTTCAGTGAATGTGAGTTTCAAAGGCAGAGACGTTTTAATGCTTAGTCTGTATTGCTTTGTTTAGCAAATGTCTATCAGTGTTTGTGTATTAAAATTTGAAATAAAAGTTTTAAATTAAATCCAAATTTCTGTAATCATTGTGGAAATAAAGCAGAAAACAGTATGCACACTGAGAGTTTTGAAAAGTGTTTATGGCAAGTGGGGAGAAATAGCCAAGTAATGGGACATGGGAATGGCTGTGTGGGGGGGGGGGCTGACCCAAATGCAACATATGTGTACCGCCACCTTTTTGTTTACAAAAAAAGCATTGTCTAAAAACACAATCCAAAATATAGGGGTCCTCCAAAATACTTCCTTTATAAAAGGGGTCCTCCAGCTTGCAAAGTTTCAGAACCACTGTTGTAAACCAACAGAGATGGATAAAACATAAGCTTTTGAATTTGTTACAAATCAAAGTATGCTTAAAGCAGATATTATAAACACCATTGATTTTAATACTGAACAGCTTAATGTTTTAAGTAATTTTTATTTGTCTGTACAACATAGAATAGACTAGTGGAAATGTTAATCAACTTACAGAATATATGCAAGTTTATTTATTTTATTTATTATTTATTATTATTTATTGACATCTTAAGTTATTGATCCTTAATAAAGCTGTTGTCAGTTGTAGTACAAACACCCTACATAAAAAAGAGCATTTTATCTCAATCCTATAGAATGCTTTGTCCGCTTCTAAGAAAGCTTGTATGGTTGAAGTAAGATCCAAAAATGCAGTATTTCAGTCAAAATCAGATGAATGGTCAGCCATAAAAGAATTAAGGAAACGTAATGTTAGATGCATGAAGGCTGACAACAGACAGGCCATTCATTCTGAATATAAAATATTGTGCAAAAATTATGAAACTACTTAGAGCGTCTTCTGTGTGGAGGCATGTGTTAATGGGCGCACCTTCGTTGAAGGTTGTGCATCAGGGCTGGTAACTTGGCACGTAAAAATCCACTACCAAACATTAGCGGACCGGAGTTCCACTGTGGCGACCCCTAACCGGGATACGCCGAACGACACAACAACAACAACAACAACTTGAAGTGGAAAAAATTGTTGTGAAATTACATTAAGAGATGTAAACTGTGCCTATAGACAAATTTATCATATACTAAATGACATGTTATTTAAGAAACTACTAGACATGAAAGTTCAGTGTTTGATGTAGTATAAGGAACAATCTCACAGCCTTATTTGAGGCTGCCTAGGAGTTTGTAGCCAAGATTAGACTCGTAAATGATGTGCTCAAATAATGCAGGTAAAGACTTTTGAAAACTAAAAACTTTCCTAGATTTTTAGGTGATGAGCAACAAGTAACACTTCCTGCTGTATCTGCAATGAAAAGCATTTATTTTAGGTGAAGACTGAAATGATGAAACTGTGGATAAATGTTATTATTCCTAATACCACAATGGTGAAACACAAACTCTGCTCTCAGTGGTCATGCATTTGTAAATTAGAATCAGATCATCTGTAATTAATCTTTAACTGAATGAAAAGAGGGATAGATGTCAAAGTGTGCCCATATACCTTAAACGTCTTACCATAAAGATGCGTCTAGAAGGATTTCTTTATCCTTTTTATTTATTTTTTAGTGAATTTATACATGCACGTGTAGCAATGTATTCAATATGCAGTCTTACCACACCTTATAATGGGAAAGAAAGACTTTATTATCTCAGCTAAACAGGTTGTGTAACATGTTCCTCATCCTTAAGTAACAGCTCATGATGATTGCTAGTTTATTGGCATTAAAATGGAGAAGATTGTTTATCATGACTGTCTAATCCTTCATTTTATTATCATGAATTTGTTACGGATAAATTTTAATTCCTTCAGGCCTGAGCACCTGACTTGGGTATGTTCTTTGGTAAACCTGCCATACATAAAGATGTGGAAAGACCTCACTTTCACACTATTGTTTTGGCGGGGGGCATAAAAGAAAAAACTCTATCTCTGTTACTAGATGCAAAATTGAATCCTATTATATCAAAGTTTATTTTTTATGAAAGATTCTGATGATTTTCTTAAAAAGAATAAAAGGCAATAATAAAATGAAGTTCCCAGAGAACTTTGTGTTTCTCGGTGGATGGTGAATCTTTATAGTCCTGTATATCTCATGATGTAGGAAATGGTAAAAAATTGTTTCTGTCTACAACATCTGCTTTTACCAAAACAAGTATTACAGTAGTATGTGCATTAGTAGATTTCTTTTAGAGAATACTTATTTCTATTATAAACATATATTTTAAACAAAAGAAATGTGTGATGATGATGAAGGTAAGTATGCCAGTATTCTTTTCCAGTTTAGTTATGGCTCAGTGGGAGAGGGAAATTTGTATAATTCTAATGGGTTTCTCATGTTTTATTTTGTTTGTTTTACACATGACTTGTTTTTCTTATGGTCAGACACTGCAGAATGTTTACAGATATATTAATTTCATATTTTTAATTAACGAGAAATACTGGTTACACTAGTATTATTTATTTGGCTGTTACACTTTATTTGTGTGAGAAAAGTAAGTTTCAGTCTGCTGCTTTTAGAAAAGTTACACTTGATTATGTGTATTTGCACTGTATCAGCAGCCACCAACTTTATGTTAAAGAAGTGCTAATAACATTTATTGATTAACTTCACAGGATAAGCTTATGAACAAGAAACTGGTCAGTTAAATAAATGTTTCTTGATAGGGACTATGATGATCATTAGCAGGCTGCAATCACAAGTGATATAAAAAGAGAAAACAGGGTGTGCTCCCACACTGACATTTAATGAAGGTGCTCCAGCACAACATATAAATGTACACATAGCTCGTGTAATATGTTTTCTACAGCATATTCAGGTGGTTGCTATGATGCCAGAAACATTTTAATTGATAACTGGAGCATTTTTAAAGGAAATAATGATGTTTATAAAATGGTCAGAGAAGGTCCAAAATTTGTTAATACGAAAGGAACAGTTTTGGATTTGTATCTGCTCATTGTGGTAAACATTCAAGAAAGCATGGCTGCACATATATGAATGCTCAAATGTGGAATTTTTCTTATTGCAGGTATGTATATGAATGGCCTTATGTGTTTCTTTTTCAAATGGAGAAAATCCTAAAGTTTCTGGGTCATTATAATCGTAACACTGTAGGATTACTGTTCGTGTAGCCTTTTTTAAGCTGCAACAGTTTTTATTAAACTACATAGAAGCTAATATGTCATCATGACAAAAAATGCTAGTAATGCCCGTTTTAATCATATTTAGTTTGATACAAATTCAATTGCTTTATGTTTTGTATGACTAACAATACAGATTTCTATGCAGGTGGGGTGGAGGGTTAACAGCAGAATAGAACAAAAATAATTATATTGGTATTGTTTTTGAATGCAAATTACTCACTAGTCTAAATGAAACAATAAATAGAAAGCATGTGTTGAAACTGAAGATATAATTGGTGGCCATCTTGTGACTGCAGGTAAAAATGCCTTTTTGTTATTATCATTATTTAATTTTTTATTGTATCAGTTTTGATTTTATCTTATGGGCTTATTTATCAAATGAATATTTTAATATTTTATGTTATAAGTATTAATGGTGACATCAAATAGGCATTCAGATGATTTTAATTGTTGATTTGGATAATCACACAAACGTATGAAAATAGCAAATATAGGTTTCTGGTTACATTTATTGCTCTGCAGAAGTCTGTATAGTCAAATGTGATATGAAAACACTCAACCACAACGTTATTTAATTTATATGGAGTAAAGTTTTAGTTTTTAGACAATGTTTACCCTTTATTAAAGAACAAATATTTTAGGTAAAAAATGGTATGTCAGTGGAGAACATTAACTTTTGCCTGCCTGTGGAGTGTATTATTTCTGTTTAATTTTAGTAGAGTTACTCATTTGGTTCCCAGCTAACTGCTAAACAGTAAATGTCTCCAGTAATATGAGGCAGTGATTGTTTAACTCATATGTCACTGTGACGATTGGGGAGAGATGGGCGAAGGCTGCCTGCCTAGTCAAATAGAATTTGATATATAATTCTGGCATTTGTAAATAAATGCAAAATACAGGCATGTTTTTTTGAATATAAAAGAATACTGTGAAATGTGGAACTGCAAAATACGTGACAACATTGCACTCTAATGGCCCAGTGAAGCATGTTGTGACCCTTTCATGTTAGAATTCGGCTCCAGTGAGTCTGGATGAAGGTTTCATACCCATTGTTTTAAGGCTAAAGTTTATGACCAGAATTTACATATGGATGGTGCTTTACTGCTCTGGTTTCTGTTAGAATATACATGTGAAATATCTTCTATTGTTGTAAGTTTCTGAGCAGGTGTTAGATTGCTAAATAATGCAGTTTGTTTGCCTGGGAAAACCTAAGTATCAACATGATGTTAATTTGGGAGGGACCCAGCAAACATATTTGTTAGTAATATTTAAATACTTTTTCTCACAAGAGACTTGGGGCATTTTGATCTTGGATATCTAACTCAGCACTTTGCCTTATGCTCACATGTAAGTTTTAGCACTGTGATTTCTTGTAGGAATAGTTAAAGCTATTAAAGATTAATTAGTTATTTTTCTTTGAAATCAGATCTGTCCTACTGTATTATTTTAAGTTTCTGTGTGATCTGTGAACTCTTAGATATCTCTGTGGTGTAGTAGTTTTGTTTTGTGTTTTAATTATTTATTAAATATTTTTAAAACCTTCTACCTGTGGCTGGTTTATGTAGAGATAAATTATGCTTTAGAGTACATTATATATTTATAGAGTTTACTGTCTAAGCCCTTCCAATAAGCCTAGACTGAATAGTCACATTACCATTGGATAATAATATTGCACAATAATAATTGGACACCCTTTTGAGGGCCTTTTAGTAGCTGATATTATTAGCTGGGTAGTGGCAGGGATTACTACTGTACGGTCTGGGTAAAGGGGCACAGCTGGAGAATCTGTGTCAGCCGTTCCCAGGCGTGTCTGTGAAGTTGTATAAATACTTATCTCAAAGTGTGTGTGTGCTGTGTCAGCTACTTGGCAGGGACATGAAGCACTGGTTAGACAGAGAGGGTACTGGAGGTTTTAGCTTGCCCAGCTAGGCTGAGACCTGGACCATATAGCTGTGCCAGTGATGAGTCTTATTGGGGACCTGGTGAGCAAGGGAGCAACCAGCCCCAGACTGACTGTGATCCCTGTGTGCACTTAAGGGAAATTGTACTTTACTGTGTGTATTAGTTATCCTTTCCTCTCTTCTAGGAGACGACCTTCCTTGTGTTAGTGGTGAGGATTAAGGCTCCTTGATTGCTGAGCCAGGGCACTGTTATCACAGTCACAAGCTTCTGCTCCCTAAGAAGGCGTGAGTTATTGTAGGACCGAAATTTCAGCATCCAGTTTTAGTGTGAGTGAGAGAAACACAGAAACATAGCTGTGGATGCTTTACTGTTACCTTTCTATTTTTGTACATTTTATCTGTAGGTCCAAAAAGTGTTTACTAGCATTACATTTTAAGCATGTGCTTTTTTTAAATATGTTGGTCTTATAATGTCTATTATACGATGACTGTTACTAATCAAAAATTAGCACACCGATTGCACAGCCCAACCAGTGTGCCTGTTGTAAATCGAGTATATACCATTAGAAAAAAAGTCTGGCCTCTGAAGTACCATTGAGCAGTCAGACTTTCTATTGGTATATCCTGAGGGACAGCACAAAAAAGGAAAAAAATCAGGTACACTCTGTAAAACGAAACAATCAGAAGCATACCTGATTTTCCTTGTATTTCTTCACTGTTACTAGGAAAATTTCAGCAGTTAAAAAAAGTGCAAAAAACAACAATGCAGATTATCTCTTCTCTGTTTCTTCTCCTACACTGTGCTAATGTACTGTGCAAGAGCTGGGAATGTAAGTCCCATATGTACATCAGTAAACAAGGAAAAATACAGAGGAACACTACAGTGCCATTATGCAAAGACATTATTTAAGAAAGGTAAGCATTTTTTCTTAAATGATGTCTTTGTACAATAGCAATAATGCACGACTGGGTGTTGAGATATCAGGATTTACCTAAGGTTGGCTTTGTTTGATCTTGAGAGCTTTACCCTAGTGATCAAACCACACCAATCGTGGGTAAATCCTGATATACCCTCTCCCAGTCATGGATTATTGCTTAAATGTACTGTAAAATCAGACAGTTCTCCCCTTCACATTTGAGATACTGAATGAGATTGTTACTGAATGAGGGTTTAATGTTATTAAAAGGTTTGTCTGAACAGGCTTTGATTTTGAATTGTAAATGTGTCATGGAAAGATGAAAACAGTCTCACTGTTTCAGTGTGAATGTGTACAGAAGAGTAGAGAAATAGAAAAAAAGGTGTAATTGTTAACGCATATATATATATATATATATATATATATATATATATATATATATATATATATATATATTTTTTTTTTTTTTTTTTTTTTGGGATCCAGTCACTACAACAAATTTACATTTCAATGAAACGTAAATTCGCTAGTGCACTTCCGCAAAAGTGCATTTTGTCGGAAATGCACTTTCATGTGAAGATAAAAATAAGAAAAAAAAAAGTATTTATAAAAACATGCAGTTTGCATGTAACCTTAGTTGTAAAGCAATGTTTAGTGTTGATGTACAACTAAGCAAACTATTGCTGAGATCGGGGTACAGTGGGGATAAGGGAACATTCCCTTTTCCCCACTGTAGTGTGATCTTGAAGTGACAATATTAAAGTGTGGGGGGGTGTGGGGGGGGGGGTTGTGTGTTTCGGATAGAGATCCGGTGACTGTACTTTAGCGAAAGTGCAGTTTCGTTGAAGTGCATTTTCGCTAAAGTGGGGATCTACTTTTCTTTTTTGAACAAGTGTAATTTTGATGAAAAAAAGTAGATCCATAATAAACACACACACACACACACACACACACATATATATATATATATATATATATAGAGAGAGAGAGAGGGGGGGGGGAGCTATATATTTCATTTAAATTAGAAAAAAACTAAAGTATTCCATTTTCTGATATTAAATACTATAAAACATAGAAAACTGATCATCATTATTCAATAACATCTAGCTGTAAATTACAAAAATATGTCTCTGTTAAATGATTTGTTAAATGCTTTTTCTTACACATTTCTTGAGATGTGATAATCTGGTTTCAAATGAGTGTAAATCTTTTTTGAAAGAATGGAATTATAAGAACAACTAGAACCAGTTCTGGCATTTCAAACCATCAACTAATTAAGTAAATGAAGAATAACACTATAAAAAGTTCAGAAATTAGGTTTAAATGTATAAATAATATTGTAGTACCTAATTCTGTATCCATCAGGAGACAAGACAGTTATGCATATAATAAGCAGTGATGATTTCATAACAATGTTCCAGATGTAAAATACAATATTTAATTATAACAATGGATACATTTATTAAATTAACAAACTTATACAGCTGAATGAGCTAAGGATAAGCACTCCGCCCTAGGCAAATAGAAATGAGAACACAAAATAATTGTAAGACAATAAGTGACATCTCTCTGAGTCTATTAATTAGTGCCAACTAACTGTGCAGTTTGAACACATTTTTTAGGCCAATGTCTTTAAAACTCAGAAAGTAATGCTAAATGCATAATTTTATTGACAGACACAGTAACAAAACCTTTAATATTACTTATACTAGGCTGAAAACTAGACTTGTACATGGACTTCACATCAGATATTAGACATCAGATGTGAGCTTTGAATATTTAATATTGGTAAATATTTTACCAGTCAAGATGCACTGTATCAAAATCAGTTTGTAGGTTCATAATTGAATGGGTATGTTATTGCCAAATGGCAGTTGAATTTTAGTAAACTGACAAGAAACCTACAAACTGGTGGCAATCAATAAATGAAGAAAGAGAATATAAGATGGCAAAGAACTGATCTCAAGGGTGTTTCTCTAGGGAAAAAAAATAACACCTCACATACTGTCACCAGTTATTGAATACCATTTTTCTTCTAATAGTTAATTTTTGAACTAGTTGGACTAGATTTTATGAGAAGCTTACATTCAGCAAAGATTAACTAGTCGAGATATGGTCAACAGAATCAATTGCCTTGGCTACAAAAGTAAGGGGATCAGACAACAGTTACCAACTAAACCATTGTATAAATAATTCTTGAACATTTGTGCCAAATTGCCTTACATTTCCTAACAGCAGGATTTAGATCTTTAGCAACCAGTTTTAGTCCTTTTTATTATGAGAAGTACAGGTATTATTATGTATATCAAGCAGTCCTTTCCCTTACTATAAAGTATGCTTATGTGAAGTTCCTCTATGAGGGTTTATTTTTTTAATTTCCAGCTGGAACTTTGCTGGAAGAAATATAATTCTGAGTTATATGTACCAGGTTTGGTTGCAGAGTGGTCACTACTGTTAATAACATTTGGGGAGAAGCACTACTGAATTTCTCCAGGTTGTCAATAGATAATAAGCGGTTAAATCTGGAGTAGTCTTTGAATGCAGTAGGGTTCATATTCCTAGTGGAAGAAGTTCTAAGGGAACAGATAACCTGGTGGTGGGACATAAGTAGGAGCTGATGGATGATGATGTGAAGCTGGGGAAATATTTGAAATGATAAGATTAAGAAGATTTATATCTCTATTCCCAATAACACAGAGGGATAAAGCCCTGTGTGCACCTCATATGGCCGCTGCTCAGCTAGTGGCATGGATTATGGAGGGACTGGGTAGAGGAGGATAGGAGTAAACAGGTGATGCCAGCTTGTCCATCCAGGTGGAGAGGATCAGGGGGGGAATGCTGTTCATCTTTATCCAGTGGGGATATCTGCAAGACTGCAGGTATATAATCTGCAGCAAGGAGTCTGTTGTGCCTATGAGCACAGTGGTGTGGCACTTGGTTGGTAGGTTGTGCCTGTGCTGTTGTTCACATGCATGTCTGAGGACCAGCTCCATAGTGCTGCCCACATGCTGCCAAGGAGGTGGGCATGCAGTAGTTTGCAGGATCTGCAATCTGGCTTTGCTCATCCCACCCAACCTTTGCCTCCACCGGTGAATGGATTGACCAGAAAGCTGTTGCCCTGATGTAGGAATGAATGGGTCAGCTGGATGCATGAAGGGTAACGATTCTTGCAGACAAGAAAAAATAAATTAAAAACATTTGTACGTATAGTGGGGAAGGAGGAAAATTTGGTCCAGAAAATTGGGGTTAACAAAGTTTAGGAATCAGTCTGCATATTTTTATTCTTTGCATATGTTTGCCAACTGATAGGCATGCAATCAAAGTCACCTATGATTATTACATTTGGTTAAACAGATTAAAAATTTCAACTTATTTAAGTATATATTATGGTTGACAATGGGATTAGATGGGGACCTATAATTACCAATAATATGATAGTCTTGTTTAAGGTCACCAATTTTTCCAGGAGTTCTGTGTTAATATCATGTTGAATTTGGCATGAAATAATGGAATTTGAAATTACTGTGGATACCCAGCCACAGTTCCTCAAAGGTTTGAATGAATGAATCGCACTAAACCTAGGTATGCAAGGAGTGCTGTCACTATTGAATGATTCGCACTAACACTAGGTATACAAGGAGTGCTGTCACTATTGAATGGTTGGCACTAACACTAGTATACAAGGAGTGCTGTCACTATTGAATGATTCGCACTAACACTAGTATACAAGGAGTGCTGTCACTATTGAATGATTGGCACTAACACTAGTATACAAGGAGTGCTGTCACTATTGAATGATTCGCACTAACACTAGTATACAAGGAGTGCTGTCACTATTGAATGATTCGCACTAAACCTAGGTATACAAGGAGTGCTGTCACTGTTGAATGATTGGCACTAACACTAGTATACAAGGAGTGCTGTCACTATTGAATGATTGGCACTAACACTAGTATACAGGGAGTGCTGTCACTATTGAATGATTGGCATTAACACTAGTATACAAGGAGTGCTGTCACTACTGAATGATTGGCACTAACACTAGTATACAAGGAGTGCTGTCACTATTGAATGATTGGCACTAACACTAGTATACAAGGAGTGCTGTCACTATTGAATGATTGGCACTAACACTAGTATACAAGGAGTGCTATCACTATTGAATGATTGGCACTAACACTAGTATACAAGGAGTGCTGTCACTATTGAATGATTGGCACTAACACTAGTATACAAGGAGTGCTGTCACTATTGAATGATTGGCACTAACACTAGTATACAAGGAGTGCTGTCAATATTGAATGATTCGCACTAACACTAGTATACAAGGAGTGCTGTCACTATTGAATGATTGGCACTAACACTAGTATACAAGGAGTGCTGTCACTACTGAATGATTCGCATTAACATTAGTATACAAGGAGTGCTGTCACTATTGAATGATTCACACTAACACCAGTATACAAGGAGTGCTGTCACTATTGAATGATTCGCACTAACACTAGTATACAAGGAGTGCTGTCACTATTGAATGATTCGCACTAAACCTAGGAATGCAAGGAGTGCTGTCACTATTGAATGATTCGCACTAACAGTAGGTATACAAGGAGTGCTGTCACTATTGAATGATTCGCACTAAACCTAGGTATACAAGGAGTGCTGTCACTATTGAATGATTGGCACTAACACTAGGTATACAAGGAGTGCTGTCACTATTGAATGATTTGCACTAAACCTAGGTATTCAAGGAGTGCTATCACTGTTGAATGATTCACACTAACACTAGGTATGCAAGGAGTGCTGTCACTATTGAATGATTGGCACTAACACTAGTATACAAGGAATGCTGTCACTATTGAATGATTGGCACTAACACTAGTATACAAGGAGTGCTGTCACTATTGAATGATTGGCACTAACACTAGTATACAAGGAGTGCTGTCACTATTGAATGATTCACACTAAACCTAGGTATGCAAGGAGTGCTGTCACTATTGAATGATTCGCACTAACCGTAGGTATACAAGGAGTGCTGTCACTATTGAATGATTCGCACTAACACTAGGTATACAAGGAGTGCTGTCACTATTGAATGATTGGCACTAACACTAGGTATACAAGGAGTGCTGTCACTATTGAATGATTCGCACTAAACCTAGGTATTCAAGGAGTTCTATCACTGTTGAATGATTCGCACTAACACTAGGTATGCAAGGAGTGCTGTCACTATTGAATGATTGGCACTAACACTAGTATACAAGGAGTGCTGTCACTATTGAATGATTGGCACTAACACTAGTATACAAGGAGTGCTGTCACTATTGAATGATTTGCACTAAACCTAGGTATACAAGGAGTGCTGTCACTATTGAATGATTGGCACTAACACTAGTATACAAGGAGTGCTGTCACTATTGAATGATTGGCACTAACACTAGTATACAAGGAGTGCTGTCACTATTGAATGATTGGCACTAACACTAGTATACAAGGAGTGCTGTCAATATTGAATGATTCACACTAACACTATTATACAAGGAGTGCTGTCACTATTGAATGATTGGCACTAACACTAGTATACAAGGAGTGCTGTCACTACTGAATGATTCGCATCAACATTAGTATACAAAGAGTGCTGTCACTATTGAATGATTCACACTAACACTAGTATACAAGGAGTGCTGTCACTATTGAATGATTGGCACTAACACTAGTATACAAGGAGTGCTGTCACTATTGAATGATTCACACTAAACCTAGGTATGCAAGGAGTGCTGTCACTATTGAATGATTTGCACTAACAGTAGGTATACAAGGAGTGCTGTCACTATTGAATGATTCGCACTAAACCTAGGTATACAAGGAGTGCTGTCACTATTGAATGATTGGCACTAACACTAGGTATACAAGGAGTGCTGTCACTATTGAATGATTCACACTAAACCTAGGTATTCAAGGAGTGCTATCACTGTTGAATGATTCGCACTAACACTAGGTATGCAAAGAGTGCTGTCACTATTGAATGATTGGCACTAACACTAGTATACAAGGAATGCTGTCACTATTGATTGATTGGCACTAACACTAGTATACAAGGAGTGCTGTCACTATTGAATGATTGGCACTAACACTAGTATACAAGGAGTGCTGTCACTATTGAATGATTCGCACTAAACCTAGGTATGCAAGGAGTGCTGTCACTATTGAATGATTTGCACTAACAGTAGGTATACAAGGAGTGCTGTCACTATTGAATGATTGGCACTAACACTAGGTATACAAGGAGTGCTGTCACTATTGAATGATTGGCACTAACACTAGGTATACAAGGAGTGCTGTCACTATTGAATGATTTGCACTAAACCTAGGTATTCAAGGAGTGCTATCACTGTTGAATGATTCGCACTAACACTAGGTATGCAAGGAGTGCTGTCACTATTGAATGATTGGCACTAACACTAGTATACAAGGAGTGCTGTCACTATTGAATGATTGGCACTAACACTAGTATACAAGGAGTGCTGTCACTATTGAATGATTTGCACTAAACCTAGGTATACAAGGAGTGCTGTCACTATTGAATGATTGGCACTAACACTAGTATACAAGGAGTGCTGTCACTATTGAATGATTGGCACTAACACTAGTATACAAGGAGTGCTGTCACTATTGAATGATTGGCACTAACACTAGTATACAAGGAGTGCTGTCACTATTGAATGATTGGCACTAACACTAGTATACAAGGAGTGCTGTCACTATTGAATGATTGGCACTAACACTAGTATACAAGGAGTGCTGTCACTATTGAATGATTGGCATTAACACTAGTATACGAGTGCTGTCACTATTGAATGATTGGCACTAACACTAGTATACAAGGAGTGCTGTCACTATTGAATGATTCGCACTAACACTAGTATGCAAGGAGTGCTGTCACTATTGAATGATTGGCACTAACACTAGTATACAAGGAGTGCTGTCACTATTGAATAATTGGCACTAACACTAGTATACAAGGAGTGCTATCACTATTGAATGATTGGCACTAACACTAGTATACAAGGAGTGCTGTCACCATTGAATGATTGGCACTAACACTAGGTATACAAGGAGTGCTGTCACTATTGAATGATTGGCACTAACACTAGTATACAAGGAGTGCTGTCACTATTGAATGATTGGCACTAACACTAGGTATACAAGGAGTGCTGTCACTATTGAATGAATCGCACTAACACTAGTATACAAGCAGTGCTGTCACTATTGAATGATTGGCACTAACACTAGGTATACAAGGAGTGCTGTCATTATATAATGATTTGCACTAACACTAGTATACAAGGAGTGCTGTCACTGTTGAATGATTGGCACTAACACTAGGTATACAAGGAGTTCTGTCACTATTGAATGATTGGCACTAACACTAGATATACAAGGAGTGCTATCACTATTGAATGATTGGCACTAGCACTAGGTATACAAGGAGTGCTGTCACTATTGAATGATTGGCACTAACACTAGGTATACAAGGAGTGCTGTCACTATTGAATGAATCGCACAAACACTAGTATACAAGCAGTGCTTTCACTATTGAATGATTGGCACTAACACTAGGTATACAAGGAGTGCTGTCACTATTGAATGATTTGCACTAACACTAGTATACAAGGAGTGCTGTCACTATTGAATGATTGGCACTAACACTAGGTATACAAGGAGTTCTGTCACTATTGAATGATTGGCACTAACACTAGGTATACAAGGAGTGCTATCACTATTGAATGATTGGCACTAGCACTAGGTATACAAGGAGTGCTGTCACTATTGAATGATTGGCACTAACACTAGGTATACAAGGAGTGCTGTCACTATTGAATGATTGGCACTAACACTAGTATACAAGGAGTGCTGTCACTATTGAATGATTGGCACTAACACTAGTATACAAGGAGTGCTATCACTACTGAATGATTCGCACTAACACTAGTATACAAGGAGTGCTGTCACTATTGAATGATTCGCACTAACACTAGTATACAAGGAGTGCTATCACTACTGAATGATTGGCACTAACACTAGTATACAAGGAGTGCTGTCACTATTGAATGATTTGCACTAACACTAGTATACAAGGAGTGCTGTCACTATTGAATGATTGGCACTAACACTAGTATACAAGGAGGGCTGTCACTATTGAATGATTCGCACTAACACTAGGTATACAAGGAGTGCTGTCACTATTGAATGATTGGCACTAACACTAGGTATACAAGGAGTGCTGTCACTATTTTCAGACTGTGCTTCAGTTATTACACTGACATGTAGGTTTTCAATACTCAGGAAGGCCTCTAGCTCAGGCACTTTCTTTTTCTATTTAGACTCTAAGAGATGACCAGTGTGACCTTTATGTTGGCTGCATTAGAATTTGTTATACTGATATGTCCAGAAGTTGGACTCTGCCAAAAAAAGCATACCATGGAGACTGCCAACAGGCAGAAACCTCGTGGAGAGAGGTGTTGCAGGCTGGACTCTATTACCTTCCATGCTGACACATACTGGATCTCTCCTGGAATGACAGCAGTTAACAAGACAATTGCTACTGTCAGTTAAATGAGTTTTTGAACTGCAGCATCATTCTCAGAGATGTTAAGATACTGCTCAAAGTGAATGTCTTTCCTGCCTCAGACAGATGCAAGAGGACCTTAGTCATGTCTCTGCATTTTCCTTTAGCTAGAATGTCTAAGGTCATTTGCCTCCACATGGACAATCACAAGGTTATCACACATCACAAATCACACATATTTGTATTTGGGGGGTATCTAAGGGTCATTGTCACCTCATGAATCCTGGTGCTAGAGTGTTAGAGAGAAAGCTGTCATCCTGTCTTTGTCTGTCACCTATAACTCGAACATGTTCACGGGTGGCTACGGGCTCTGAAGAATGTCAGCAGCTTTTAGCCAAGGTGACTCTTCCCTGAGGAGGGTGTAGAGGGTGCAGGCATAGGAGAAGTAATGGGTGTTTCTGTGTGTCTAAGCTTACTAATACATAGTCTAGGAGGCCTCATCATCAGTGTATTTAGTGTTGGGATGCTGCAAGGTGGTGGTGTGCTGTTCCCCGACACATGTACACACTGATAGAAAATGCCTCCAGCCTAATTAAGTATTTTCATTTCTAACAGCTGATTTAAGTGTGTGATAAAATAAATGTCTGTCAGTAAACATGAGGCAGTTGCTGCACTGCTTAAAGTTCCATATCCTAACAGGCTGGCCACAGTGGAGGCTAGATCTGTTTGTGTTCTCATGGTGGCAGTGTCATGTGAGTGACACTATTATGTATATGGGATTGGAACATAGATAAGTGAGAAAAGATAGGGAGTGGGTGGACAGATTAAAAATACAAGGGTTGCACAAGAAATCAAGGGAGGAGGTAAGTGCTTTCTGTTACAGGTCTTAGAGTATTAATGCAGTATATCAAATTCTAGAATATAACCCAGCCACTGGGGATGCACAAGCCAGAGCATTTCTTTGTGCTGGTCCTAAGCCCGGATAAATGGGGATGGTTGCATCAGGAAGGGCATCCGGTGTAAAACTTCACCAAATAATTTCATGTGGACACCAGTAAATATTTCCATACCGCATCGGTCGAGGCCCAGGTTAACAACAACCGCCACCAGTACTGTTAGCCAACAGGGTGCTGGCAGAAATTGGGCTACTGTTGGCCGAAGGAGGAGAAGAGGGGGAAGGCATGCCTGAAAGCAGGTAAAGGCTAAGACTGTGATAGTGAGGGTCAGAACTTTGAATGTTTGCAGTATGACTGGTATAGGGAGAGAGCTAGCTGATATGATGGACAGAAGGAAGGTTGGTATATTGTGTGTGCAAGAGACCAGATGGAAGGGGAGTAAGGCTAGGTGTATTGGAGGTGGGTTCAAATTGTTTTACCATGGTGTAGATGGCAGGAGAAATGGCGTAGGAGTTATTCTGAAGGAACAGTATTCTAAGAGTGTTTTGGAGGTGAAAAGAGTGTTGGATAGAGTGATGTTTATGAAGCTGGAAATTGATGGTGTAATGATGAATGTTGTTAGTGCATATGCTCCACAAGTTGGGTGTGCAATGGATGAGAAAGAAAAATTTTGGAGTGAATTGTATGAAGTGGTGATGATTGTACCCAAGGGTGAGAGAGTGGTGATTGGAGCAGATTTCAATGGGCATGTTGGTGAAGGGAACAGAGAGGATGAGGAAGTGATGGGTAGGTATGGAGTTAAAGGAATGCAGACGGTCAGATGGTAGTGGATTTTGTGAAAAGGATGGACATGGCTCTGGTGAATACATAGTTTAACAAGAGGGAGGAGCATAGGGTGACATACAAGAGTGGAGGAAGATGCACACAGGTGGATTATATCTTATGTCGAAGGGCCAGTTTGAAGGAGATTGGAGACTGTAAAGTGGTGACCAGGGAAAGTGTAGTTAGACAGCATAGGATGGTGGTTTGTAGGATGATGTTGGTGATCAAGAAGAGGAGGAGGAGTGTGAGGGCAGCACCAAGGATCAAATGGTAGAAATTGAAAAAAGGTAATTGTGAGGTGGAGTTCAGGAATGAGTTAAGACAGGCACTGTGTGGCAGTGAAGAGTTACCAAATAGCTGAGTAACTACAGCAGAGCTAGTAAGGGAGACGGCTAGAAAGGTGCTTGGTATGACATCTGGACAGAGGAAGGATGACAAGGAGACATGGTGGTGGAATGAGGAAGTACAGGAGAGTATACAGAGAAAGAGGTTGGCAAAGAAGAAGTGGGATTGTCAGAGAGATGAAGAAGGTAGACAGGAGTATAAGGAGATTAGGTGCATGGCAAAGAGAGAGGTGGCGAAGGCTAAGAATAAGGCATATGAAGAGTTGTATGAAAGGTTGGACATTAAGGAGGGAGAATAGGACCTGTACCAATTGGCTAGACAGAGGGACTGAGCTAGGAAAGATGTGCAGCAGGTAAAGGTGATAAAGGATAATGAGGGAAATATACTCACAAGCGAGAGTGTGTTGAGGAGATGGAAAGAGTACTTTGAGGGGTTGATGAATAAAGAGAATGAGAGGGAGAGAAAGTTGGATGATGTAGTGATAGTGAATCATGAAGTACAATGGATTAGCAAGGAGGAAGTAAGGATAGTTATGAAGAGGATGAAGAATGGAAAGGCTGTTGGCCCAGATGACATACCTGTGGAAGCATGGAGGTGTTTAGGTGAAATGGCAGTGGCGTTTTTAACCAGATTGTTTAATGAAATCTTGGAAAGTGAGAGGATGCCTGAGGAATGGAGAAAAAGTGTTTTGGTACCGATTTTTAAGAATAAGGGTGATGTGCAGAGCTGTAGTAACTACAGAGGGATTAAATTGATCAGTCACAGCATGAAGTTATGGGAAAGAGTAGTGAAAGCTAGGTTAAGAAGGGTTAAGGTTAAGATGATTAGTGATCAGCAGTATGGTTTCATGCCAGGAAAGAGCACTACAGATGTGATGTTTGCTCTGAGAGTGTTGATGGAGAAGTACAGAGAATGTCAGAAGGAGCTGCATTGTGTTTTTGTAGACTTAGAGAAAGCATATGACAGGGTGCCTAGAGAGGAGTTGTGGTATTGTATGAGGAAGTCAGGAGTGTCAGAGAAGTATGTAAGAGTGGTACAGGATATGTACGAGGGTAGTGTGACAGCGGTGAGGTCTGCTGTGGGAGTGATGGATGCGTTTAAGGTGGAGGTGGGGTTACATCAAGGATCAGCTCTGAGCCCTTTCTTATTTGCAATGGTGATGAACAGGTTGACAGACGAGATCAGACAGGAGTCCCTGTGGACTATGATGTTTGCAGATGACATTGTGATCTGTAGTGAGAGTAGGGAACAGGTGGAGGAGACCCTGGAGATATGGAGATATGCTCTAGAGAAAAGAGGAATGAAGGTCAGCAGGACTAAGACAGAATATATGTGTGTGAATGAGAGGGAGGATAGAGAAATGGTGAGAATGCAGGGAGTAGAGGTGGGGAAGGTGGGTGAGTTTAAATACTTGAGGTCAATAGTTCAGAGTAATGGTGAGTGTGTAAGAGAGGTGAAGAGAGTACAGGCAGGATGGAGTGGGTGGAGAAGAGTGTCAGTAGTGATTTGTGACAGACAAGTACCTGTAAGAGTGAAAGGAAGGTCTACAAGATGGTAGTGAGACCAGCTATGTTATATGGGTTGGAGACAGTGGCATTGGCAAAAAGGCAGGAGTTTGAGCTGGATGTGGCAGAGTTAAAGATGTTAAGATTTGCACTGGGTGTGATGAGGGTGGACAGGATTAGGAATAAGTATATTAGAGGGTCAGCCCAGGTTGGAAGGTTTGGAGACAAAGCCAGAGAGGCAAGATTACGTTGGTTTAGACATGTGCTGAGGAGGGATGCTGAGTATATTGGGAAAAAGATGCTAAGGATGAAGCTACCAGGTAACAGGAAAAGAGGAAGGCCTAAGATAAGGTTTATGGATGTGGTGAGAGAGGACATGCAGGTGGTTGGTGTGACAGAACAAGATGCAGAGGACAGGAAGAAATGGAAACAGGTGATCTGCTGTGGCGACCCCTAACTGGAACAGCCGATAGAAGATGATGAAATTCTACAATATCAACTATTTATACAAAGGTGATGTCATGCTGTAATGCATTTCAAGTCTCCCACTATTTCTCACTATAAAAGATGTATTACATGATAGATGTGTTAGCATGGTAACACCAGCACAACAATGCACTTACAATTTTAGCTCAGTGCTTACAGATAAGATTCTTAGCATGCCTTCTTACTGTGCCACACTGTAAAAATCAGACATCAGCAGTAGTCATCATTGGTAAAACAACACCATTGTAACAATGACATTTAGCACAAGGTTGAACAGTATAAGGAATCCTAACAATAGATAAGCACTTATTTATTTATTATTATTATTCATTTATTTGCATTTGCTTACAGGAGGTCTACTGGGCCAGGGTGAGCCCGTTTTCAGTAGAAGCCCGGGGAGAAACGCTCCAAAAACAAACAACATGATAAAGCTACAGAATCAAAATATAGAAATCAAGCAGTGATGGTACAGAACACTACATTACAGAACAGGTTTGTTTGTGTCTTTCGGCTTTTCCCGGTTAGGGGTCGCCACAGCGGAACTCCGGTCCACTAATGATTGGTAGTGGACTTTTACATACCGGGTTACCAGCCCTGATGCACAACCTTCAACGAAGGCACACCCCATTCACGTATGCCTCCACACAGAAGACGCTCTAGCTGAGAATCGAATGGGACAACATCTTGCTATGAGGTGACAACGCTACCTCAGCACCAATATGGTAAAATAGATAATAATAGTTTTACAGATGTTAGATTTTAAGTATGCAAACCAAATAAGAATAGAGTTGATGACATGGGATAATAGAGAATGTGTGAACATTGCAGTTTTGCAATAGAGAGGGAAAGATGGAGAGCAGCAGATTAAAGATTCTGAAAGTAAGGGACAGCCTTAGACCTACTGCTATATAGCCATCAAGAATGAATAGAAGACATGGGAGGTAACTGATATAGTAGATTATGTGTGGCTGGGTGGCACATGTTGGATTTAGTAAGATGGAAGCACTGAATGTATATATGAGGAGTCTGAGCCATAAGTGAGATGGGGAGGAGAAGTAGGAAGGGTAAGAATATTGTTTTTTTTTTATAGTCAGTGCTGGTACATGCACATAGCCAGTGGGAGAACAGGTGTTGTTTTAGCAAAGTCTTAAAGCATTCAGGGCTGCTAGTCGACCTAATTGAAGGCGGGAGAGCATTCCATAGTTTTGCTATAGCATATAGGTAACACATTTGACTGGTGGAAAAGTTAGGTTTTGCTACATTAAGGAGCATCTGACTGACTGATCGCAGAGGTCTATTTGGGTGACACATGGTGAACAGAGAGGTGAGGGCATGACATCTAGAAGGCTTATAGATTAGCTTATGAGTTGTGGTTACTTGCAGGGATGTTAAGTGTTGGGAAAGTTCTAGTCAATTTAGATGTTGGGGCGATACGCAGTGGTGGGAGGAGTGAGTGGCACTAGTTACAAATTTTGCGATTTTATTGTAGCTTAAGTCCAGTTTGGATTTAAGAGAGGATTGTATATTAGTAAGGGGAGGTGCACCATAGAGCAAGAATGGAAGTAGAAAGGAAGAGGAAGGGCATGGTCTTGCTGCATAGGTGAGGAAGTGTTGGTGCCCTACAGGATGCCTAGTTTCTGATGGTATTTTTTGATGTTTGTTTAATATGCTGGTTGAAAGTTGTTTGTCAATTAGTTTCTAGTTACCATCTTACTGCAGGAGTCTAAGGGTACTGACCACTGTATCACAATCAAGTACACACTGTGCTACACTGTAAAAGAGACTCTAAAAGCAGGCAATAAATAAATAACGTATCCAGTAAAAAATGGCACAGAGGTCACAGAATGCAGATTATATACAGATGCAATATTGTGGAGTGAGGTTGGTGTAATGGTTAAGGCATTTATCTTACAGACAAAGGGTGCAGGGTTTGATTCTCACACTGAGCAATTAGCTAGGCTTAAAATGGCCCACAAGAGCAGTTAGCCTAGTACTAGTCTATGAACCTATGATAAAATGATTCAATATGAGCAGCCACAGGCTGATAAGGAAAAATGTCACAGAAACCTACAAAGTGCATGAACAGAGAAGTGCAGCAGTATTGTAATGTAGTTTAAAAAGAATGTAATCAGTACTCGTTTATGAAGTGTATAAACAATTTCAAAGCAACCATGACAATAAAGAGTGGCAAGAGCAATTTAACATTAGCAGTTGGGGTTGGGGGTTGGCATAATGTTTACCTCACAGACAAAAGGTACAGGGTTTGATCCTCACTAAAGGGAAATTGGCTAGGCTTAAAATGGTCCAAAAGGGCAGCTAGCCAAGTACTTACATATGAGCAGAGAATGTTGCAGGATCTCAGTAGTAGAGATGTACTGAGTAATCTGGATCAAGTTTAAAGAGAAACTCTTACTATGCAACCACAGTAACATAAACCGGTAGAAACAACTTCACAGCAACAGAAGTTAAGCAAACATACGTATTAGGCTTAATAAAAAGCATTGCTAACCCTGAGCAGGTTTCAATGGAACCAGTACACTCTTACCTTAATGAATAGCCTGAGGAGAACACGAAATGGTATGGCAAAAGTGTGGTCACTGTTGTGTTTAGTGCAGTTTCTCAGCTCACAGATGGAAGATGACCTTGATAGCACTAGTTTCTTCCTCCTACGTCAGGCACTGGTTAGCACAACAAACAGCAACTCACCAAAAAAGAGTGCTAAGGCATGCAACAGTTCAGACTTTAAAGGCTGAAATACAAACATTTGTCCATTCATAACACACACTGAAGCACATCTTGCAGCCAAAAAAATATTTAGAACAATGTTGGAATACCTTCTTCTCACCACAAAAATATGCAAACACCACTTCTGATTGTACCTGCTAGAGCTAGTCCCAGAGTTCACAAAGCAGTTCATTGTCATGCCTCCTTCATACATTGGATAAGGCAATGTAGAGCATCTCAGCTAAGAACAGTGCCCAGCTGTGCAGTCATTCAGAATTTAGAGGATGAAACTTCAAACAGTTATCCAGTCATTAAACACAGAGAGCCATGGTCCACATACACATAATTGGCAGAACAACCCTTCCTCTCATCATGGGCAACTAGTAACACAAATCCAATCATCGTTATAGAGTCCTAAGGGTCACAAATAAGCTAGCTGTTAGGTCACAAATCATCTGGTTGTCAGTCCCAGTCAGAAAATATTTTGTTGGATTGAACTATCATACCTCTTGAAATATGAATTTCATCATAAAATGTGTGCAACATTTGGATGTGAAGTGAGACTTTGTTTTGCTATCCTGACAGTACCATACTTCTCAGAATTTGTATTTCAAATGTTCAGTTCGGTACACTGAGCAAATTCCCATGACATTTTCAAGTCCTGTAAATAAGTAAGGAAACTGTTCTAACAAATTTCAAATGAAACATCAAAGTTCATATTTTTGCTTTCGTTAAGCTTTACAGAATCAATACACACCAATTTATTTATTTATTTTTTTGGTTGAATGGACTGTATTAAACAAATATGTAAATATTTTGCTTCATAATTTTTTTTTACACTTTATTTACAGTTTTTCGATTGGATTAGTCCCGCTATGCCAATGGCCTCTTTACAGGGGAAGACCCGAGGAAGCATTCATACTAACTAGGGGAAATTTAGCCAGGACACCAGGGATTTCCACTACTCTTTTCACAAGTGCTCTGGGATCTTTTACATCCACCTGAGCTACTACCAATTCAGGCACATGAGGCCTTGGTTTAACATCCCATCTGAAGAATGGTGCACTCAGGAGTGCAGCATCCCCTTATGCTGCACTGCATTATCAGTATTTGAAATTAATCCAACTGCCTGGCTTGGAGATAGAGCCCAAAGCCGTCTGCACCAAAGACAATGTGTTACCTGTTGAGCTACTGAAACTGCGATCACAAAGCTATGAAATGTTGCCTTCATGAATCTGTGAGTCACTTCCTACATAAATGCAAAATTAGTGGCTTCTACACATTTTGCTGGCATTCTAAGTTCTTTTTTGTCTTCTAGAAAAGCTTCTAGAGTATGTTCTGGAGCCCCATCTCAGACTACATTCATTCCTCAATACAACGACCTTTTCATGGTACAAGCTTGCTGCTCTACTTCTCCAAACAGACACTTCCTGCTTCCCTACTTTGGTTCACTCTCATCTTGTATTCCAGAGCAGAGTTTTAAAGTACAATATGCCTGCACTGAGCCTAAATTCCCTAAGTTGAACAGACCCAGAAAATTCATCTTTAGGATGAGCCATAATTAGGCCTAATAACTGGGCATATGGATGATAAGAACAGGGTGATTTTTCTTTCATTTCCTCTAGAGGATGCCAGGTTTGGAGAAATCCCCTGGCTAATGCAAGAACGTGAAGGTTGACCCTCAAGGCAGTTTCCATTCCACAGCAATACATCCAGAAAATGTCCAGAGCTGCAGAAAAGTCTGTGTTGGGTGGTTTCCCATTATTAGACATCCTATAGAATGCCATCTCACTTACTTGAGAAAACCCAAGTCTGTGGGAAGGTTGATCAGTGATCAATTTTTTGTTTGCTTAAGGACTGTTCTGTGTAGGCAGAGACTGCCAAACTGGATATTACTGACTTGGCAGTTGCTGGAAAAGGAACCTTTACTCCACAAAAAAGAGTAGTCAAAATCCAGTTGAGGAGTCCAGGGCAAATGGTCTGCTTTGGGAAGCAGATGTCAATGTCATCCATGGTTCTCTAAGTGGGATGAACTACCTTATGTGTTCCATATCTGAAGTGCAAGATCTGCTAGTACGAGTCTCAACAGTTTGAAAAAAAGAATTGTGATTCAGACAGTAAAATAATGAATTATGGCATTCAGTGTTAACCCCTTTCAAGCATTTCTCCCAAGGGTGAAGCTGTCCTGCACCACTGATATGGGGACTGTACCCCTGCACCCCTACTGTTTATATTTACTAACTGTGAGGTCTCTGTACTTTGAGAAAGGAGAATATTTCAAGACAATGCAGTCTTGGATTTAGCATATATATTCCCCTAGTTTGCACTTTTAGTTCTGCAGTTCCAAGCATCACAGTTACAATCCTCATACTTTTAACAGGCATCCACCTCATGCATATTTCGTAATTTCCATGAGGCTTTCAGATTACGTATAGCATGCTAGGGATGAATACCTGAAGGGTTCTTGGAGGTTGCCTCTAATGTTCAGGTTTCCACAGCCATTACAGTCAGCGATCAGATGACCTGTGTGGTATGTGATGCTATGGATGGCTCTGGCATAGCTCAGTGGCAACCTTCCTGATTGTACCTTACAACTTTTGCCAGTATTCCAAAGCAAAATGTTTACAATATCCTTTTAAGGGGCCTCCCATCATTTGATCTTGAGACTGATAAAAGTTTGAAGGGGCTAAGAGAGAAAGGGCAGAGTCTGCAGGAATTAAGTTTCATCCTCTACGCCATTTCTTTTTCTATAATACAGACAAGCCAGTAGAGGAAGTGTTTCTGCCACAACCCACCGTCTCAGCCATGGCAGACAGCTAGTTTCCAGTAAGGCTCTCCAGTCAGATTCTATCAGAGTTGCTGTCCAGAGGCCATGGCCTTCCTCATTTCCTAGAGAGATGTTACAGCCCCATGACGGACTACAATGGTCCTAACTTCCATTTCAACCACCTTTCTGTAGAGGTGGTTGAAGGAAGACTCTACCTTTGTCTGTCAGTTTGATTTGAGATAACCATAGACAGGTGGGTGAAAGACACTATAAGCAGAGCTACCTATTACCCTTCTATTTCCCACTCATCCCCTTTATTAACCTTGACAGACGTATTATAGTGCCAAAAACATCATGCAAAGTATGAAGTCCCACAAATTCCGTAAGAACATAAGTAATAATTCAGATTCTTTTTGATGCCAAAAAAGATAATGGTTCTCAGGCAAATTCTATTCCTGAGCACACTAAACACTTTTATCTTAAAAAAGTCTTTCAGTATGGTAATCTTCAGTGACTCCTCTATGCCTGTCCAGAAGAGACCAGATGTGCTGCTTGATCTTAAAGATGCTTACTTGCACATAAAGAGGGCAAACCGATCAAAAAAATCTTCCACATCTTAATAGGAATCAGCCATTATGTTTTTAACCTTTCCCTTCAGTCGCATCTCAGCATCCATGGTGTTCATAAAATATGTGTCAATGGCAGCAACTCACTTGAGAGTGCAAGACACCAACATGGTCCCTTACATAGATGACTGGCTCCAGGTGGCTCTATCAACAGGCAGCCTTGTCAGGCAGATGGAATATCTGATTTACTTATTTCACTTCAAGGGGGTTACAGTAAACTCTGCAAAGTCTAAGCTTCTGCAGCCAGTTCCCTAGACATCAATACCTGTTAGGCATGTCTGCCCAGAGAAAAAAAATCAATGCTTTCTGAAAGTAGTTTATCTTCTTTCACAAAAGCCACTTTCCACGGCCGCCATGTGTCTCAGGGCCCTTAAATTGACAATGTTGGACTTTGTCATGATGCCTTATATCAGGTATCACATGAAATCCCACCAATGAACTCTCACAGTGTAGTGGTCCCAAGACAAGGACCTTGTGGATGTGAAGATGAAGCTATTGAAGGTCAACAAAATACATGTAACATGGAGGTTTGTTTCAGCTGATGGGAGGACCCTTTACTCCAGAGTCTTCAAAGGTCACTCTCACAGTAGATTCACTCCCCACACCCCTCCTCATGTGTGGCGAAGGCACAGACTGGAGCAGGGGGTTGAAATAAGAAGGTCTGAGCAGGAGTCCTGTTCAGACAGTCATGTACAATAGATAAGAGTGCGCCTCTCCCTCCAATGGTTACAAAGACTTTCTTCCCTCTGGCCATATCTCCACTCAGTCAGGAAAATCTTGCAGTTGTCTGGTATTTCGGTTACCAAGGGGGGGATAACTTCTAACCCTTGTGCAGAAAAGCTAATATCTCCTTCAATCAGACAATATTGCAGTTTTTTGATATATTAACAATTAAGGAGGAACTCACTCCTACCTCCTGTACACAGAAGCTATGAAAGTGTAAGACTGAGTTTTTAAAGACAACGGTTTCCTCTTTGTGCTTTACATCTCATTGAAAGCTATTTCCTTAGTGAATAACCTCAATTCCAGCATGCCTTTGGACCATAATGGGGCATCCAGTTTGTGACCTGCATGCCTCTCCATCCAGTAGAAACCTGTCGGGTGCTTTTGCATAATTCCACCACCCAGTGGCAACACTCAGGTTGCCCTGATGAGACCCTGGTCATATGTTCTTGTCTAAACTTTTCACTGCTTTTTTCTGGCAGAAAAGAATTATTGAGAAGGCAAGACTTAGCAAAGCAAAGGTCATGCTGATAACACCATTTTGGCCCAGACTGGTTTGGTTTCCAGTGCTAAACACTCTTATCCTATAGTCTTCTTTTTATGTAGTTTTAGCTGTCGTGCCTACTGACTATGAAGCCTCCTCCCACTCATTGGTATTATTTACCTAGGAAGTTCACGCAATATCAGGATAAGAACCGTCTGTGGGGGGGGGGGGGGTTGATCATTCAGGCAAACATTAGGGTGCTTTGTACCCTTGCTGACATCCTGAGAATATGAGTGTATGTTCTGGCCTAACCCCACCTTCTGGGTGAGAACTCAAAATGCATCCCTCACATGAGTGCGTGCACCCTTCAGTGGATTGATTAACTGAATTGCCACCCCAAGGCTATGTATTTCCATTCTAGATCATCCTATTATGCATGGCCATAGCTTTCTCCCGCCATGCTGTCAATGTTCTCATTTGAATGTATCCATTAGCGACATTTGACCTAGCCGTCCAGCAGGATCTACCTGGATCCACCTGGATCTGCATCTTCATATCTGACAACTTTTTTTATCCCAATTCCATTCAAAGGTCAGCTGTGTTTTTTAAAAAGGTAATTTCTGTCCTTTCATCCTGTCACAGGCCATCTACCTAAAAAACATCTATAAGGATAAATGGAAGAAATTTTTTTGTTTTGGCTTCAGTACAAAATATTGATTCCTTGTGGGCTGCGGTTTCACAGGTTTTAGGATCTCTATTAGAAATCTTTGGTAAGGGCCTCAGTCATTCTTCCATCAAAGTTCACTAAGCTGCTATCTCTAAGTTTCATTCATAGCTTTAGTATCATCAGACAGCAACATGAAACACAAATTAATCACAATCAGTTTGGTGATGCACTCTCTTCTACTTCTGTTTATATGACATTGAAAAAAATAACCACTGGTATAAGACATGTCATAAAAAAGAGGTGAATTAAAAAAGTAACTTTATTCTTATCTTTTATCGCAAGAAGTGTCCTTTGTAAAAATGTGGTTACCTGATCACTAACAAATATTGTATTGTAGCTAATTTATTCAAGCCATGTTTACCAGGCTGATAATTGTCTCATATGTTAGTCTCTTTGAATGAATGTTTTGTTTCTGTCTCTGTTGACCTTACAGTTGCAATTGTGCACTGTAGATTTTAACCGTGGTTAGTTAACCTAATAAATACATTTTGTGATGCTGCCAAATATGTATTTACAAAAGCAAGCCTGTCATCTGCATGTTCGGTATCAGTAATAGAGCTGCTTATACATTGCGTGTACTTGTGCAGCTTTTCTCCATGATCCTGATATGAAAATGGACCACCAAGTTAGACTGCATGGTAAACAAAAAATGTTAAAATAAATAAATATTTTGCTTTATAGTTCCCAGGGTGTTTTAGGTTTTTGGAAATTTATAGATAACCATAACCTTTTGTGTTCTGTCTCTCTTGTCCCATCTTGATTTGCCCTTAGAAAAAGACTCTCTTAGCTTCAGTGAGTTTATTTAGTCACCAAAAAATTTCAGGAACATACGTTAGTCTTTTATCACAGAGAATGTGCATTTATCTGCTTTTTCCATAAACCTTGCACTGACCAGTGGCCAATGTATGAGAAGACCAATTACAAGGCAGAGGACTGAATGACCAAGCATTTACTTTCCTCCAGTGCAGGGGTTGGTGGAGGGGGTGGGCACAGAGCTGTAGAAGTACACCTCAGTGCAAAGATGAGTGTACACTGACAGGATTCCACACACCTGATATTACACATCTTAGCCAAAAGGCTAAGAAGCACTGCGTATTCCATGGAAACAGGACTGTAGAGTCCTTGTTTCCAAACTTTATATCATTACACTCCTGCATTACGGAAAACTAGTTCAACTGATACAATCAGGACTTCAGGGTAACCATGATTAGTCAAGGCCAGAGGCTAGTGACTTAGTGCTGTGCCTGTACCCTTAAGGTACAAAGAACCATGTACTAGAGCAGTTATGTGGGTGGAGTGGGGGTAATGCACAACTGAAGGTTCAAACAGGGTTCAGATGTAATGGACTAAAAAAGATAAGGGTAAAAAAATACCAAACATACAATGAGCAAACAGGGCAATATTTTCCCTGAATGCTCTTGCTGACCTTGTTCTCACTACCATTGATGAGCCCGTTTCTGGTCCCTCTCTAAAATCTTGTCACACATACAAACCCTCCAATTCTTGTTCCACAGGCAATGTTCTGTGTGCCTGTTGTTTCTGCTATTCTAATGTTGAAAGCATCTTTGTAGATGAGTGTGAAGCACAGAAGTTTCACACACACACACACACACACACACACACACACACACACACACACACACACACACACACACACACACACACACACACAATCTGTTCTTCTTCAGTAATTACTGAGTTAAACACACGTGCACTAAGATTAGCTGTATTTATCACCAAAACACACACATGAACACTCATACCTCTAAATTGCCCCCGAGTTTGCAGAATGTCATTCTTTTTGCTTCATATTTTGTCCTGATCCTTTTAAAATGTTTGAATTTCTGATAAATCCCTTATACTATAGACAGACAATAATGACAGACATTAAGAGAGTTATTCTTCAGAAAATGCATGATGATAAAAAACCCGTTGCTCTAATAACTTTCCTGGTGAATTAAAGTAATATTTACAAATTGACTCTGATTTGGGGCCTCTGTCCCTCATCTTACCTCTCAGCTTTACAGATTTTTGCAAAATGTCTAGATTTTTGCCTCATATTTTTGGTCCGTTTTTAAAAAAATGTGGTTTTCTGGAAACTAGCAGAAAATCATTAAAGATTAAAGTTAAAAAATAATGGCCGATATTTGCGTTTCAGACTTCATACCATTCAGGAAATCCATGCTGATGTAAAGCCTGTTATTCTCTTAACGTTCTAAGTTTATAAAAGTAATATTTAAAATTGTCCCTATTTTTGGGCCTTTGTCCCACTTTTTATTTATGGTTTTGTCCAGATGTCATGCTCTGACAGGTTAAATGGTATGTCCCTCATTACTGATAGATTTTTCCATAATTCTTGAGTACAGAAGTATACAGGGAGTAACTTATACTGCATAGCAAGTATCTGTCAAAGAAACAGAAAGATGCATCTCCTACAGCTGTATTTGTTACAGACATGCAGCATGCCCACATGCATGTTCATTCATACACACACACACACACACACACACACACACACACACACACACACACACACACGTGCATGCGCGCACACACACACACACACACACACACACACACACACACATACACACACACATGTACGTGCGCACACACACACATGTGCGTGCGCGCACGCACACACACACACACACACACACACACCTGTGACACAGTTATTAACAGACCAGGTGCTGCTTAGCTCATAGCCTCGTAAATGTCTAATCTCATTAGGCTTCAATTAATATGAGAGCTGTAAATCTGCTACTCACTGCTGCTGGTGTCAGTCAACGCTCTGTCTGTTAATCAGTCCAAAGCATCAAGACCTAACTAATATTTACAGAGACAGTTAAGTCATTAAATCTGCTGAGCCTCACAAGATTTTAATTATTCTCTTTGTGTTCACTATTCGTTTAAGCAGCACTGCTTCTGCTTTGTTGCTACAAGATCTAGTGACATATTTAGAGACTGACAATATAGCCTGGATATAGTACAGTGTCATGAGCGTCAGTTAAGTAAAGCCAGCAGAAGTGAACTTCTCTACCCAGCCTTAACCTGAGTACATTGTATTCATAACCACTCATCACCAGTTCCACAAATACTGCTGTGTACTAAATTCTTTTGATGTGCAGTCAAGTATGCACCATAAGCAGATGCCATTATTTGTTATAACCCTTGGCCGTAGTTACTCCCTGAGGGATAGAGTGATACCACACACACATAGTAGGTTTAACTATGTAGCAGCAGGTGCATAATGACTAGAGGAATTCAGTTCAGCATTGCCTCTGCGGTGATTTCTACTCATTCCAGGCTAGGTTTCTACAGCAGGCAGACCACTCAGATTTTCATTTCATCCATGCCTCCCACAGTTGCAGCTATTTGACAGGACAGGTGGTAAACACTTATCCTTTAATTTACTTGCACCAAAATGCTGGAGAACAAGGGCACAGTCAGGCATTGGCTGTGTATTTTATGGTATTATACTCTAGGTGGATTGGACACTATAAATTGGCCATGGTAGGAGTGTGTGCATGTGTGTTCCTTCAGTGGGAGGTTGGGCGCCGGGCTGGCAACTCGACACTGTAAAAGCACTACTGCCAATCATGAGCGGACAGGTGATCCGCTGTGGGGACCCCTAACCAGGAAAAGTTGAAAGAAGAAGAAGAAAGTCATTTAATTATTTTGTGCAATCTTATGTGCTAGAATTCAAATAGCCATGGAATATTTCTATTGTTTGGTTTTATTAACTTTGTGTGTTTTGTGTTTTGTTTTCAGAATGCCTGGTTGGCCAAAATGTCTTTTGCTTAATCCTACCTTTTTACAGCACTGAAACAGTTTGCTGCTCCATAATATGCATCTTCTAGGGTTGGGTAGAGTGGCTTAATTTGAAAAGGGGAATATATTTTGCAAGTTGGTGTATAAGATGAGATATAGTTCCTAAAATCCTGGCTATGCCATGGCTGAATAAAACTACACAACTGCATTTTTGAGATGAGGCTTCAACCCTTACAGCCTATTTTCCATTGCCTCTCTTTTGCTATATTGCCATTTCATGGGGGAGGTTGTAAATCCATAAATCCTAAGCCTTTTGTTACTAAATTCACACTAACTTTTGTTTAGTATCAGACCACAGTCATAAATGTTGAAATACAGCTTTCTGTCTAATATCATGGTCATTTGGTGTCTTGCCATACCTTGTTATATTATCACTAAAGATCTGGTATACCTTGTAAGGTTTGCTCAAAAGTCAAAGTCAAAGTGAACTTTATTGTTATTTAGGCTCCACAAGGGTAACCTAAACAAAATTGTGTGCATCAGGCTCAATATTGAGATGACAATTACACACATATAAATTACATATAGCACATGCAACATACATAGCATTACGTTACACTGTTGTTTTACTACATACTACTATAAAATCACTATGTCTACAGCTTTTAGCAGCTGAGTGATTGATTATTGCACATTTATTTATTGCATACTTATTTTCTGATATGTTTGAATAGCTAGCAGATAACTATTGCACTTAATTGACATTGTAAACAGATAACTATGAGCGAGAATCTCATGATTTCTATAGCACTCACTATATGTTTGGAGAATATTGGAGGAAATGTGGTGTACTATGGATGTTGCAGGTCATTCGCAGGTGTTGGCAGTTTTAGCTTAATACACGTCAACATCTCCTCCTTCTTATTCAGGGTGCTCTGGCGTGACAAGTATGACAATAAGGAAACAGAAGATGTATGACTAGGAACTGCTGGGCACTAGTTGTATAGCTGGGTCAGTATGTCATGTCACCTATTAATTCTTTAAATTTCAGGGAATTCTTGTAAAAATGATCTGAACAACTATTAATGCAAACAGTACTTAACAGTCATACATTCTAGCTAAATTCTTGAAATCTATTTTAAGATACCGTCACCCTTGCTTTTAACTACAAAGAATTACGTTGTGATGTACCTTATTGTGGAAGTGAAGGTAAATTTTTGCTGACAATGTATAATATTTTTCTCTTGCTTCTTATAGCAAAACCGTTTTTTGGAAATGTTTATGTTGCCTACAACTCCTTTACTGAAGATTTTTAAACAGCAACAAAAGAATAACTACATAAATAAAGACACTGTATTCAATAAATAATATTAGTACCTTCCAATACAGTCTCCTCTTTTTGTAACACAATTTTTACATGGCATATTCTCCTTCCTTTTCTTTTTTTGACTTTTTCTAAAAATGTATTATTTTCTACAAGAGACAGATATTACAGATCAGAAGCCACAGCAGTGAGAATCACACAGCTTGCAGCTCATTCAAAAACAAAACAGATCTTACATCCTAGTATTATTTCTTAGTGGAGAAATTACTGACATGGCCCTGACATTCTTATCCTGTTTCATATAGCAATAACCCACGCCTGGGTGTGGGTAATGCTGGATTTACCCATGGTTGGCGTGGTTTGGTCTTGAGGGCGAAGCCCGAGGGACCAAACAAAGCCAACCGTGGGTAAATACAGCATTACCCACACCCAGAAGTGGGTTATTGCTATTATACCATGACATTATTTAAGAAAAGAAACTATTACTTTTCTTAAATAATGGCATAGTATAATGCCTGTTTACTGCCCTTCCGCAGATGTCTGGCATCCGGCAGTTCTGATGTACTGGCGCCTGCAGTACATCAGAGTTGTGAGCAAAAGCAACAGAGAAAGGAAGATCTCCGTTGCTTTTTTTTTGTTCGCTATGTTAAATGGGTTTAACATAGCGAGACAGCTTTAAAATAAGCAATGGGGATGTCCGTTGCTTATTTTAAAACTGTCTCGCTATGTTAAACCCATTTAACATAGCGAAACAGTAAAAAAAGCAACGGAGATCTTGCTTTCTCCGTTGCTTTTTTTTTAAAACCTGTCTCGCTATGTTAAATGGGTTTAGCATAGCGAGACAGCTTTAAAATAAGCAACGGAGATCTCCATTGCTTATTTTAAAGCTGTCTCGCTATGTTAAACCCATTTAACTTCGCAAGACTGTTTTAAAAGTAGAGTTATACTAATGGAAAAAAGTCCGGGCGACCGGACCTTTTTCCATTAGTATAACTCGATTTACAATGTGCACGCTGGCCAATCAGCGTGCACGTTTTGGGGGGGTCATGGTATAATTATCAGTAATTACTTTTGGTCTAGTTTCCATATGCCCCCTTCAGTCCTTCCTTCTTGTCATCCTTACCTGTTCAATCTACAGCTATATGTATGTCATGCATCTCAACTGTACAGATTTTTGCCTCATGTATTTGGTCTATTTTTCCTAAAATTGTGGTTTTCTGACAAACTAGTTGCAAATCATTTAAGATTGAAGTTAGAAAATAATGACATACATTTGAGTTTCAGGCTTCATACCCTTCAGAAAATTCAAGCTAATGCAAAACTTGTTATTCTATCAACTTAAGTTTGTAAGAGCAATATTTAAAAATTGTCCCTATTTTTGGGCCTTTGCGCCACTTTTATTTGTGGCTTTGTGCAGATTTCCTGCTCTAAGAAGTTGAGAGATACGATGTGTGTGCATTACTTCTAACTACGCAGACATCTCACCCACATTTTTATATGCATTTTCTTCTTGTACTTCATATTGGCTTCATTATCAGTTCACACACTTCTTATTAATATCTGCCAGTGCTCCCTCAGGTTTTTAGCTGATTCCACCGTAACCCAGTCTCGGTGTACGTTATTTCTGACATCTCAATTTTAGTCCAATAATTTCTGTTCCTCTCTACCCCAGCTAGACAAAGCTATCACTTTAACTTCAAATTTTTTAATATAAATTGACACCAGATTTTCCCAGCTCTCCATAAATTCTCCTTCGTAGTACCACCACATATCTAAGTTGTCTGTCTGTGCCTCTCAACACATCCAGGAATTAGCCTTTATAATAAGACCCTTCCACTTTCAGCCCACAGGTGTTCTTATAGTAGCAGTATAAAAAAAATATTTGCAGGTTAAAGACTGAACCTATCCTACATACAGCCCATGTCTCTTCCCACATCTCCTCATTGTTACTGTTTTCTTGTCTAGCTATTATTAAATTGATGACAAAAACAGTTTTTGTGTCTTTCTTTCCAAGTAATCAATACATTCAGTCTGCTTTTCCTTTTCTACTTGTCTAGCAATCTGTATCCTGTCTCAAATTTGCTCACCTTTGGCCGTCACCATTTTTATCCCTTCAGGATTCACTAGCCTTTTCAGGCCTTTGAATTCCAGGCAGACTCCTTTACCAAACTTGGATTACTCATATACTTCCTCAGATGATTTGGCGACATCCTCCTTCTTTTCTTTACACAAGCTTCTGTTTTAACCTCCATTTTTATACCACCTTATACTTGCAACCAACTTCCCCCTAATATGACCTCCTGATATTTCCACTACATCCCTTATCCCATGTGTGGCATACCTCTCATCATTTAGGCCACATCTAGTTTGAAATCTCTACATTTAGCTATTGTATAGTAAGCTATAGATCCCCATTTTCATTTCTACTATCTTGAAACATTCATTCATTCATTCATTCATTCATTCATTCATTCATTCATTCATTCTCCAATAATTCACTTAATCCACTTCAAGGTTGAGAGGGACCTACAGCCTATCCCAGCACTCAATGACTGAAAGAAAGTGAAATTATTCCTGAATGGGATGCCAGTTTGATGTCAATATGTCTTCATATTTTGAAGTCAGAGTTAAAATGCCAGCTTTCCCCTTCTCCTGTGTTTCTACTATCACAACAAAACTTGGCAGCTGATGTCAGTGACTGTCAGGAAATCTGTTTTTAAAAACCCTGTCTGTGCTTTACATACAGTTCTGGGTAGAACCTTTTTCAACCTGGCAGCAAGGACATTTGCTGACATCTTTGCATCAGTATAAATTAACAAAATGACCCCAAAGTTTAAGTTCTCTGCATTTGCTTTTCCCTTTTTGAAGACGATTACTGCTCTTTCTCTCACTGGGCGAGGAAGACCCCCCTGTTTCCTATTCACTTCATTACTTCTGCCAAGTTTCTCCACAAATCCCAACTTATCTTGTAAAAATCTAAGTGGTCTCATTCAGTTTTCCCACCTCTTTAATTAGTAAGGTGCATATATGATTTCCAACTTGCTTATTTCTTTGTTCTATCACTAATATCCATTTCTAACACAATTCCCATCTTCATTCCACTTGACAGCCATCTTCTTTATGCCCTTCTTCCATAGTTTCTGGATGTAAAGAGGTCCTGGCAGAATTTGGCAGATATTTTAAAGATGTTCAACTTTTGTGCATTGTCTCTCACTCTTATCTTTCTTTACATAAACCCACCAGACTTCTATCTGGACTTTTGGTTTCCATAACAGTAGCTTTTCTTCCACCACCCCCCTTTTTTCCCTCAGAGATTTCGTATTTTTCCCAGTTCTGTCCCTGTGTCATCCTTGCTTGTCCCTTAATGAGTTCCTGCAGCCATCATATTCTTGTTCTCTTGCCTATACACTTAACCTCTCTTTTGTGGCCTTCCTTTTCTTCTCTAGCTAGTTAACCATCCAGGTTCCATAACTTACTATCCCTTTCACTCTTCTATTGGTTGTCTGCTTCATTAGCCCACCCCCTCGGTTTCCCATCTTAGAAGAAGGTGAGGGAACATATGCTTCTACTTCTGAACCATGTTGTCTAACAATAAGGAAGACAGATGTAAGGGTGTATTATCTCCCGAAATCAATGTCTTAGAGGAAATGCTACCCTCAAATACAACTGTATGCGTACTGTTGTGCCAGTGTACTAATCATCACCTGTGATCTGAGTTCATCAGTCCTCATGTATAACTGTGAAAGACATTCTTTGCAACCCTAATTCTCTGTGGGGCAGCTAGCTCCAACCTGTGAGTTGATGCAAGCACTGCTAGCATGGCACCCCCCCCCCATCGTTAACAGTATTATTATTATTAAAAGCAAAGACAAGTAAATAAAAATGTGCAACATTATTCTAACATAGGCTACCTAAAGGCAATTAGACAAACACGTTTCATTATAGCCTCACTAAAATCTATGCTCATAGCATAAAAAGAAGTTATGTACTTACCATAACGTTCCATGTTTGCAGTCCATCTCGCCTACATTCTTGCTGGATGGGTTCAGAGCCGATATTCGGCGCCTACTCGGCCGATATTAAAGCTCAAGAGCTTTACTGGCTCGAGGTTAGCCCTTATCCCATGGTGCCTCATGACAATTCCCCAGATCTAGTTTGCAAGAAAGCAATAAATACCTATCAGGTAAGACCAGTATCAGAGCTGTATACATGCAGACAAAGGATTTTGAAAATATAATCCATGCCAGGTGGACAACAAAAGAGAACCAGGTCAGACAGCACCAGTATAGTCCACCAGATCCCCCAGAAAACAGGAAGGGGGATGGAGGGAGGAACGCAAGAATGTAGGCGAGATGGACTACAAACATGGAACGTTTTGGTAAGTACATAACTTCTTTATGTTATGTAGTCCTATCCCACCATAATTCTTGCTAGATGGGACAGCATCCCTAGCACCTATATCCTGGGTGGCTCAAGCAAAGAGACTCTTCAGTGCAGTGGACCCAAAGGAAGACTTGTCCCGGGAGGCCAAATCCAATTTGTAATGAGTGACAAAAGTATGTGGTCTTGCCCAAGTAGCTGCTGCACAAATAGTATCAATTGGGAGCCTAGATCTAAAGGCACATGAAGTAGCTACAGCTCTAGTAGAATGACCTTTAACTTTGATGGGTAATTGTTTGCCAGCTTGTTGATAAGCAAATGATATGCAATCAGAAAGCCATTTTGAAAGAGTAACCTTAGAAACAGGCAAGCCCTTCTTCTTGTCAGAAAAGGAAACAAAAAATTGATCTGATTTTCTGAATTCTTTAGTCCTATGTAAATAAAACCTGAAAATTCTGTGAACATCTAACTGGTGTAGTCTATACTCAGATTTATTAGAGTGGTTTGGAAAAAACACTGGTAGCTCAATGGTAGTATTCAGATTGTGCTCTGAGCATACCTTGGGAAGAAAGGAAGGGTTTGTCCTGAGAGAGAATCTATCCTTGTGAAAAATAATGTAAGGAGGTTGAATAGTTAGAGCTTGCAGTTCTGAGACTCTCCTAGCAGATGTTATGGCTACTAAGAATAGTGTTTTCCAAGATAACAATTTTAGGTCTGATGAAGAGGATGGCTCAAAGGGTGCAGACATCAAAGATAAGAGGACTAAATTTAAGTCCCAGGGTTCTAATGGTTGTTTGAGTGGAGGCCTGAGAAGAACTCCTTTTAAGAAAGTTTTACACAAGAAGTGCTGCATGATTAGATTTCCCATGAAGCCAAAATGGAAATTGGAAATGGCAGCTAACTGAACTCTAACTGTAGCGGCTGCTGCTCCTTCATGAAAAACTGACGCTAAGAAGGATAAGATAGATTCTATAGGAGCCATATATGGATCTAAGCCCGGTTTGTAGTCCAAAACGAAAACCTTTTCCATTTGCTGGAGTATAGTTTCTGAGTGGAAGGTTTATGGGATGAAATTAGAATGTATTTGACCGCAGGGGATAGGGGAATACATCTGGCTATTCATGGAACTGGAGCAGCAATACTGTCAATTTGAGGGTATGGATGGTGGGGTGGAACTGTCCCGATTGATGAATCAGGAGATCTGGAGATGGGTTCAGAAGCCATGGTTCCTCCAAAAGGTAGGGTCACAGGAAGGGAAACCAAACATGTCGAGGCCAGTAAGGAGCAATGAGGATCAAGGAACCCCTCAACTGTCTTGCTTTCTGTATTACTTTGGGTATGAGTGGTAAAGGAGGAAAGGCATAAAGAAGTCCCGAGGGCCAATCATGAACTAGAGCATCCCTGGGTGACATCCTCGGATGGGGAATGAGGGCAAAGTAGCTGCTGCATTTGGTGTTCAGGTGAGTGGCAAATAGGTCACAGCAAGGCTGGCCCCATCTGTGAAAGATGTCTTTCACGACCATTGGAGTCAGGGACAACTCGTGAGGCATCAGAATTGCTCGGCTGAGTTTGTCTGCTATTACGTTGGATTTCCCCTGATATGCATTGCTATCAGGAAGCGTTGAGTATCCATCACCCATTTCCAACTCTTAAGGCCTCTCTGCAAAGCGGGTAAGACTTGGTTCCTCCTTGCTTGTTTATGTACCACACGACAGATGTTGTCTGACTGAATCACAATCACCCGGTGGGAAGGGAGCTGTGAAGTGCTTGCAACAGATACAGCACTGCTCTCATCTCCAGAACATTGATGTGCAAGTGGTTCTCGTGGTTTTGCCAAGTACCTTGCACTGTCATTCCCAGGTAATGCCCCCCACCCTATCTGGGAAGTGTCCATGGTCAAAACTACTTTTTCTTGGGGAGGAACAAGTGGACGACCTAGGATAAGTTGTTCTGTGTGCAGCCACCATGTCAGATCCTTTTTGCATGTGTTTGTTATCAAAATCTGGTAAGACAATGGAAGGTCGTGCATTGACCATTGGGCAAATCGCAGCCACTGAAGTATCCTCATGTGTAGACGAGCCAGTGGAACTAATAGGATGGTGGAAGCCATAGTCCCTAGGACTTGAAGGACTACTCTGGCATGAACTTTTTGTTTGTTTAGCAAGGATCTGACTTGGCTGCATAGAGACTCTACTCTTTCTGGTGTTAGCCTTACTGACATGGTGGTTGTGTTTATTTCTGAGCCTAAATATACAATGTGCTGTGAGGGAGATAAGACTGACTTTTTTAGGTTGACAGTGATGCCTAGACTGGCGCACAAGGATAGAGTCTCGTCCCTGGTTCTGATGAGTTGATGCATGATGGTAGCAGTGAGGAGCCAGTCATCTAGGTACGGAAACACCTGGAATCCTTGACATCTCAGGTGAGCCGTTAGCACTGCCATGCATTTGGTAAACACTCTGGGGGCTGTAGTGAGACCAAAGGGCAGTGTTCTGAACTGAAAATGACTGGCTCCCAGCCGGAAGCGTAAGTGTCTCCTGGAGCGCCTGTCCATTTTGATGTGGTAGTACGCATCCTGGAGATCAATTGAGCACATCCAGTTGTCTTTCCCGATAAAGGGAAATATTGACTGCAGAGTGACCATTCGGAACTTCGATTTCTTTACAAGCTTGTTGAGCCTGCTGAGATCTAGGATTGATCTCCAGTCCCCTGTCTTTTTTGGAACTAAAAAGAATCAAGAGTAAGTTCCGGATCCTACTTGCTCTGAGGGGATTTCTTGGATGACTCTTTTTTGCAGCAACTAGATGGCCTCTGATGTTGCACGGTCTAGTTGGATGGGTAGCACATCTGGTAGAGACCAGTTTGTTGGGGGTTTGGAAACAAAGGGGATCAGGTAACCTCTGGATATTAAGGTGTGTACCCACCGATCTTGGGAGATGGTTAGCCAGGTGCTTGGGTACAGTGATAGATGACCCCCGACTGCCTTCAGAGATGGACAGTCGGGCAACCCCTCAGGAGCGATGGAAGGGATGATCAGAGAAAGCTTCTCTGTCTCCCTGATGCTGTGGACCTCCTCTGCCGAGAGGGCAGCATCTTCCATTATATCCTCCCCCTCTGCCTCTGGGGGAGGGTTGACCTTGTGCCTGAGGGAAACCTTTATGGGATTTATGGAACCACATTTTCCCTCCTGTATTACCCTTGGGATAGGGTCTAGATGGGAGAGAGAAATGGACTCCGACGGCAGATAAGGTTTTCCCTTCCTGCTTGCACCTAGTCAAAGTCTCTTTTACTTGGGGTCCAAAAAGAGATGAACCATCAAAGGGGATGTTACTGAAGGAAGACTTGAAGGACTCCGTAAAATTACAAAGATGCATCCACAAATGTCTCCTGAGGGATATTTCTGCTGCGGCTTCCCTACGCGCTCCATTTGCCACGTACAAGATCAGCCACATGGAGGAGTTAGCTATGGAAGTAAGGGTGGAGAGATGTGCAGAAACCTTATCCATGGAACTCAGAGCTACTGAACCATGGAGGGCGTTTCCTAACTCTTTCAGGAGATGACTCTGAAGACGAGTAAATTGAGTAAGGTAATTCAACGATCTTAGTGTAAATGCCGCTGAAGAAAAAGTACGGTTCCTGTACCTATCCATCATCCTGGACACCTTGTTAGGAGGATGGATATTAGAAGATGTCTTGGATAACTCCTTCTTGGTGGCCACTGCTACCACCATAGCATCAACGGGAACTCCATTACTAAGAAAAGTCTTGTCCTCAGGTGCTGTCATGAACTTATTTGGCCCCCTTGGGACGGGCTCCACTGAATCTGGAGAGGTCCAGGCTTTCCGCGATATGACCCCCAAGAGTTGGTCATAAGGCGATGTCACCCAGGAGGTGGAAGGTCAGGAACCAAAGGCCTCAAGATACACTGCATCATCCTCAGTAGGGTTAGAGGTCTTCCAATTACCCCTCTGTCTAAAGTATTTCTAGGATGTCAGAAAAGGAGACATCCTCAAAGGGGAATCTAGGGGACCCTTCTGATTCCTCTAAATCAGTGTCTGACGTGACAGACTCAGGTGAGTTGACATGCTTCTTCTTAAACAGCCTCTTCCAAGGGGGCTCTCCAGTGGGATAATCTGGGGAGGTCTCAGAAAAGGGGGCACCTCCAATGGGGGCTACTTGGGCCTCTGGCTCCCTATGCTGTGGGGGTGGCAGGGGGAAAGAGATTGCTGCTTGCTGCTGGTGGGACATAGGTTCCAATGGAATGGTTTTAGCAGTGAATAAAGCCTTCTCTATAGCTTTGAAAGCCTTCCCCCCTCACTCTGAAGAAGACCTCTGCTCCAAGGGGACAGATGGTCGACTCCTAGCAAGGAGGAACAGCTCCTAAGTAGAAGTGGGAGCCGAGCTGGTCAAGCCGATGCTCCGAGAGGGAGGGTCGCTTCTGATGAGAACCCAGGGTGACTGTCCACCTTAGAGTCGACACGAGGTCATCGGCTCCCAGATCCCTCGGCTCCAGGGTGAGCCATTGAGGATAGAGTAATTGGCTCTAAGGAAGCAGGTTGAATCCCTGGAGCCGACAGGTCCAAGACAGAAGAACCTGAAGTAATACCAGTCGGAGGAGGAATAGTTGTCAGTAAAGGGGTCGGCTCTGAAACATTTGGGTCCGGAGGGGCCAATTTTCTTGCCAGAGCTGTATCCGAAAGCAACCTCTTCACCACCCGCTCAATGTCCTCATCAGATAGAGTCCTGGAGGATTTGGTGGAGACAGAAGGAGATCTACTTCTCTTGAAAATAGGAGATCTCAAGGTGGGAGACACAACCTCAATTTCAGCTAAAATTTTCGGTGCCGAAGGCTGCCTCAGAGCCGAGGAGACCGATGGCACCGAAATGGATGAAGCTGAGTCGGAACTGGAATGTTTTGGCTCTGCCGCTTTAGTCTTTTTAGTCGGCTCCAAAGCCTAGTGCTAAAAGCGTGACAAAATGTGCAGGGTTCCTGCAAATGGGCTTCACCAAGGCAATACACGCAACTGGTGTGGCTGTCTGTGAGAGACATTTTCTGCGCACACCTATCACACTTTTTAAACCCCGAAGGACGATGATCCATATGCATCCTATCCTTATCTTTAGACATTCCAACTATCAGAAAAGATAAGCTAGACAACAAGACTAAGTACTAACTATAACTATAAAGAGAGGAAGAAAGAAGAAGATAACCTTTTTTTTTTAAACACTCACACACAGGGAGGAAAAGCCCTCTAACTTAAACGGGCACTATGGTCCTCTAACTTAAACGGGCTGTACAGTCCTTTGGGGGGAATAGGGGTCAGAAACTTTCAAAAACAGTCACACAAGAGACAAAAAAACTATATATAATAAAATGGATAGAAAAAGTAGGAAAAAGGACTAAATTTTGCAAATAAAATTTTCCTTAGCCAACAACCCAGTAAGACACAACCTTGAAGCTTTTGTGGCAAATGAGATCTGGGGAATTGCCTTGAGGCACCATGGGATAGGGGCTAGCCTCAAGCCAGTAAAAGCTCTCAAGCCTTAGTATCAGCCAAGTTGGAGCCGAATATCGGCTCTGAACCCATCCAGCAAGAAGTACAGCAAGATAGGACTACATAACATTATAGGTTTTCACAAGTCAGGTGAAATTTTATTAGTAGTAAAACATGATCAGTTGTCAGGATTATCCTTTAGCCTCCACTCTCCTGAGGTAGTGTTCATGTCTTCTGCCTTCTCATACCTTTATGATCTTGTGCTTTTAAGTGGTTTAGATGGCACACTGGTGCAGCGGTAGTGTTGTCGCCTCACAGCAAAAGGTTCTTTGGTTCGATTCTTGGCTGGGGTGCCTTGTGTGTGGAGTCTGAATTTCCTGCCTACATTCGTGTGGGTTTCCTGTGGGTGCTCGAGTTTCCTCCCACATTACAAAGACATGCATCTGGAGTGTTTCTCCCCGGGCCTCCACTGAAAATTGGCTAGTTCCAAGTCAGACTTTCCCAGTTAACAAATGTAAAATAAATAAACTTTTCACATTTGTAGCGATGCTGCACCTCCCTCACCCTCTGCCTTAATTCAAAAGACAGTCTACAAACAGACTCCTCGTGTAGACCATCTTCCACCACCAGAATTGTCCTCGCAGAAAAACTGAAATGTGAAAGAAGGTAAAGGAAGTGTAAATAAATATCTGGTCTGATCGAATGAAGCCCATCTTATCCCTCATCCTTCTTTAGAATTTTAGCTTTCTTTCTTGTGCCTTTCATATGCTTAGTAAGGTTTCTCTTCATCTATGCAGCAGTATTACTTCTTTCTCTGCTTTATAGGCCTCTCCAATCTGTTTCCTCATGTACACTTGAATTAACCAGCTCTTTATTCGGTAGATCTTGTGGCTGCCCAGTCTTCTCAGACTCCTCCTTTCTTAAATGGTGAGCATCCCCTGAACTTTTCATCCCTGGGACCACTTCTGTTATTAGTGCCTGCCAGCATATCCCTGACTGTGCCATGGATTATGAATTTGTTTTTATTTTCTTTGTGGCCTGGTCACCCATTGCATAAGTATCCTTTTCTCACTGCACACTACCATCCTTCATTTCTTTCATCTACCAGTGGTCTTCACCACCTACAGCACCGACTGCGCTGTTTCTCCAAGGGTACTCAAGGACTGTATCCTTTCTTTCAAGTAAATGACAGCATGTCATTATATGAATTCTTATCTGTTGCTGCCTTTCTCTTTATGTGTCTTAGCACTGGGCTGCACAGCTGTCTTCTCCAGCAGAAATTACTGAAGAAATCCTCTGTATTTCACAACATTTGGTCTGCCAAAATGTGTCCTTTCTTCTCTGCTGCCATCTTCAGAATACATACTTTTGCTGTATATCATTGGCATTTACACAGACAATGACTGTTTATTGTGGGTCATAGAAAAACTTACCATTCTGTGGATTTGACCAGTTTGCTAGATCTTTCTGACCTTTCAGAATAATCTCATATGACCTGATTGCCTCATTCCTCAAACACTCCTTGCAGCATATTAATTACAATGAAACTGTCCCTCCTCACCCTATTTTTCCAATTATCTTGTTTGCATTGTGGGGCTCTGATCACTTCCAACAGCAATCCAATCTTTGTGCATTAGATCATGAATAATTAGGTCCTCATTCTGTTATGCTATAACTCCAGACTGTATCTTCAATAAATTATCCTCACTACAGACACTGTTAAAGCCTTCCTGCAAGCCCACCAGTTCACTGGTGTTATCATCCAGCTTGGACAGAATATTGTCATGTTTTAACATCATGTTTAAGCAAAATCAAATCCAGAGTAACTAATTCTTCCACAACACATAAAGGAAAAAAATCCCTACTTTTGCATACTCACACTCCATCTAGAATTTCTAGATGTTTACAAAATGCAAACTTATTACTCCTAATTACGTTTTTAAGTCACCATCTGCCTGTCTTGGTTGGGCTCAGCAGTGATCCTCCCCCAATGTGATTAATGTTTCTACAAGTAGCACACTTCTGACCTGACACAAATCATTAACGTTGAAGAAAAGTCACTCCATTTATTGTCTAACAAATATTGCTGTCCAGTTAGCTAAAGCTGTTAAGTCTCACTTGTGAAAGAAGTTTCCTCCAGTGTTAAAGCATGCGGGAGCATTATGATGGCTGTCATCTGAATATCATTAAAGCAGTTTCCTCCACTGTTACAGCATGTTGAAGCATTATGCCAGGTGTCTTCTGACTATCATTAAAGCAGTTTCCTCCACTGTTACAGCATGCTGGACCGTTATGCCAGGTGTCTTCTGAGTATCGTTAAAGCAATTTCCTCTAGTGTTACAGCATGCTGAAGCATTATGGTGGCTCTCTTCAGAGTATCATTAAAGCAGTTTCCTCCACTGTTACACCATGCTGGAGTGTTAGGCCAGGTGTCTCCTGAGTATCGTTAAAGCAGTTTCCTCCAGTGTTACAGCATGCTGGAGTGTTATGATGGCTATCTTCTGAGTATCATTAAAGCAGTTTCCTCCAGTGTTACAGCATGCTGGAGCATTATGCCAGGTGTCTTCTGACTATCATTAAAGCAGTTTCCTCCCACTGCTACAGCATGCTGGAGCGTTATGATGGCTGTCTTCTGAGTATCATTAAAGCAGTTCCCCCCAGTGTTACAGCATGCTGCAGCGTTATGCTGGGTGTCTTCTGAGTATCGTTAAAGCAGTTTCCTCCAGTGTTAAAGCATGCTGGAGCATTATGCCAGGTGTCTTCTGAGTATAGTTAAAGCAGTTTCCTCCACTGTTACAGCATGCTGGAGTGTTATGCTGGATGTCTTCTGAGTTTCATGAAAGCAGTTTCCTCCAGTGTTACAACATGCTAGAGCGTTATACTGGGTGTTTTCTGAGTATCATTAAAGCAGTTTCCTCCACTGTTACAGCATGCTGGCGTGTTATGCTGGATGTCTTCTGAGTTTCATTAAAGCAGTTTCCTCCAGTGTTACAACATGCTGGAGCGTTATGCTGGGTGTCTTCTGAGTATTGTTAAAGCAGTTTCCTCCACTGTAACAGCATGGGGAAGCATTATGCTGGATGTTTTCTGCATACCATTAAAGCAGTTTACACTTACTAGACTGAAATGAAGTAGTGTGAGCAGTCAGGATTTGAAAGATCCTTGGGTCTATTCCTGAAGTCTGTAAATCAGAAACTTTGAATGCCCTGCCAAGATTTGACACATTTTGTAATGACACCTCAGGTATACTAAGCACCTTTTCTCTTAGCTTTGTTAAGGTGAATAAAGATATTTTATTAACTTTGCTTTCATCTGTTAATGAGAATTAGTAAAATAACATCTCTTTGCTTACATCCTTAGTTTAGAGCTGTTAATTAGCCATTGTTTTGTTTGGTTATTTTATTGCTTTAATAAACACACAGACTTCATATTAGATATTCTTTTGGAGTGCAAAGTAAGTTACAAATTGTTTAATAAAAATATCATAATACTGTGTTAAAATAGATAAATTACATACATACCTTCATAACCTAAGTGACTTAAAAAAAAAAAACAACAGCAAAACAAGCTTTTAAATGAATATATTCCATTGGCTTTCACTACTAGAGGATGAAGTTCAACCTGCCAAGTATCAAAAACCCTGAACTCCATTCCCAGAAAGAAAAGTCCAAATAAACACATTTTAAGTGTTTTTGCAGGGGAGCAAGCCTCTCTGCAGCTCACATCCCCCAAATTTATATATACCAACTCCATGATAGCATAACTCAAAGAAGGGGAAATTGCCCTCCAAAAGGACATCACTGTTGTCAACTCACAGACAGTGATTTTCTGTGGAGGAACTCTGATCCTTAGTGTGTTGAACCTTGGGAAAAATGACACTCAAGAACTCCGTCTTCATCCACCAGTAGGATAATGCTTCTGTTACCTGCAATGCTGTGATATAATTCTTATACCATTGCATCAATTTTGTCCAGTATGGCCCAAGTAAATTAAGATCTGTTTCCATGTAAAAGGTGAGGGAGGTAGAACTGCTTGATAAAGTGTCATCACTATTGATTTGCGGCCTTTTTTTCTCAGTGCCAGTATAATGTTATGTATCCTGATAGATAAAACTTGATGTAGAACAAAGAAGGTATGCCACAAGATGTAGTGCCTTAGATATGCACTTTAGTTTAAATGTGCAATGTAAGGAAAATAATAACTGGGACACTAAATATGGTAAATCATCCTAGTAGGTTGCTGATAAGAATTTTGTTTATTAATTGGAACTCAAGCTACACAGTGATGGTTAAATTCAAAAACATGCACTCCCATGCTCAAAACATTTCAGCACAGCAACTACCAGAAAACCATTTTCTGTGCGATTGGTACGTGGTGACTATGAAGCAGTAACAGTTAGAGAATATATGAAGTGACTTTTCTTTAACATTAATAATTTCTGTCATTAGTTGACTCCATAAGGATATGCCAGTCATGTATTTTCTGATGACTTTAATATAGCTGGTTGCCAGGAACAGTGGTGATAATAATGTACTGTAGACATCTACATTACATCAAATTTCTCCCTTCCAGCTGATGCTTTGCACTCATTTCTGAGTACTTACTGTAACTGGAATGACTGGGTGATACCTTTCATCTTATATTGGGTCCTGGCTTTATCTCTTGTTGCTCTGGTGAAGGGGACCACTGATTTAAAATGTGTGCGTTTCACTTTACTGGTCCTATGGTGGGGGTCTGATGTGGTACTTTAGTAAAAAAATTGCTATAAAGAAATTGATGACATTCCCAGAAGGTTGTAATGTGCTAATTATTGTCCAGTCACTGGTAGTAAGGAGCTCTATTAGGCTGGCAAAACTCTTTACTTTTATTTTGTACCCATGTTCTTTGCAGTTAGCACAGATGATTAAGCCTATAAATTGTTAAGTCTGGTAGTCTGTGCTATGAGCTGTTAATGAATTGCATACTGTAGTCCAGGCTTTGATACACTCAGCCTCCATGTGCCTACTCTGTGGCTCTGCATAAGTCATTTAACCAGACAGTGCTCTGGAATGGGCCCGAAAAAGATCCATGTGGATCAGTGTTCTATCCCACTTAGTAAATATTAACAAGCACTGTTTTAATGTGAACTACTGCTACCGTTTAGTCATACATGTGGTTTTCTTGTGTTTAAATCATTGGCTTGAGTCTCTCTAAGATCATTGCTCTGCTGAATGGAAGGTGTGCAGACTGCCCTGCTTACCCTACAGATGTGTTCATGCTGATCTGACCACTTTTTTGTACAGCTTCAATTATATTTTGGAGGTCTGCTTTTCATAACTTTACTCTGTGTAAACAGTGAAACATTCTAACTTATTTCCTCAGATTGGCAATTATTTTACTAATATTCTGCCAAGAAGGATGACTACTCTTTAGCTAACTGTTGTTTGCTGGCTAATTATTATTATTATTATTATTATTATTATTATTTAGATTTAATGCTGCTATTATGGGCAGGTATAATGTTTAGCTAGTTACTTTACTGGTATTTGCTGACCAATTCTTAACTTAACAGCTTGAAGATTGTTTTAGTCTCAGTCTGGGAGTGTTTTCAGGGTTACATTTTGATTGCAAAACCACTACACACATTTATTAGTATTATTATTATTACTATTATTATTATTATTATCATCATTTTATTTTGTTTGCATTTGTTTACCACAAAAGCCTGATTGGGCAAAAAAAAAAAAAACTTTTCAACACTGGACCTGGCAAAAAAATCTCCATAAGCTTACTCCTTAACAGCAGAATAATAAATAACAATTTAATAAACATATATACTGATATGTTGTGATAACATTGTTAATGGTGACTAAAAGAAATAAATGATACTATATTATATAATGACCCCCCCCATTAATATTCGAAAATATTATATATATATACACACACACACACACACATATATATATATATATATATATATATATATATATATATATACACACACACATACATATAAGTATCACTTAAGAATTGATGCCAATGAATTTAAGCTACTTTGTTGTTTCAGTACTAGCATTTTGTTGAAGTTATGAGTTTCTAAGCAGTCATTTGTATATGCAATTGGAAACATAGAAAATATTAAGTCTTTAGTACAATGGTTAGAATATGTGAACTTTTGGAAAGAGAAAATTATGTTATTTAAATAAGGAATTTGAGAAGAGAATTTGAGCCAACACTGCTATCAATACATTTTGTGATTTTATGGAATTGGTTTTAAAGCATAAAATTATTTCATTTTTGACAATAGTTATTATTACCAAGTTAAAGGAGTGGTTATGGCAGCAGCTGTGGTGCCCACATTTGCTAAAATAGTATTGGGACTTTAGGAGGGCAAAATATTTGTTTTCTTTTGATTTCAAGGACAAGATATTATTTTATAGACACTTTTTTACTGGTGACATTTGTATCATCTGACCAGGCACAGCAGATGAGCTGGAGGATTTTTTTTAACTATGCAAGTAAAACAGCTCTGTTTTTAGAATTTGATTAAAAATGGTTTGCAAAAGAAATTGAGTTCTTAGATATTGTTAATAAAAGTGTTTTATGTCACACATCTTTCATAAACCTACATGTATGAATATGTATGTGCTGTCACCCTTATTCAGTTTAAACAAATATGGTTGAGAAAAATAGCTGTTAGTGTCTCAAGATTGATTTCAGATGATGCCAACTTCAAGAAGGAAAATGTATTTATGGAAAAACATTTTTTTATAAAGACAGCACAAAAAAGATAGAAATTGGTAACATTTTTTAACAGAGTCAGAGCTCACAGGGTTGACAAATATGCAACCATTTTAAGATCAGGAATATAGAAATTATAAGAGTGTCATTTGGATAGGAAGTGAGCCTTCATCATGCCCTTAAGTTACAGTATAGATGGAAAAGCTGTCAAAGTTACTTCACAGAAAAATTGGAAAATGAAAAGGAACACAGAGTTTTTTATGACAAAAAGCACACCACTCCTTGTTAATAAGACATTACACAAGGTGAAGAATTTGTAAGAGAGCAGTAGTAATTCGACTTTAACTACATCTCAGAAGATGAGAGAAAATGTACTTTCCTTCTATTGTGGATTTATTAATGAAGGTCAATATATAACAGTAGCTAGTTATGGAAGAACAATAGAGAGTAAAAAGCATTTCATTTGCACATCCAAAGGAGTAGTTTATTTGGTAAGCATTGCCTCTTGTGAGGCATTTCATGATAGTAAATATTTGAAAAACTGAAATCAGAGAATTTATAACATACCAATACACCTTCAAAAGGAAGCAAGTAGAAAGTGACTTGTACAACCACAGCCCTGTTTTTTTCAAATAAACTATGTAAGTGAAGTAACTGTCACAGGGAAACCAAGAAAAAATAAAAATGGAAAGCCACAAACAACCAGTAATCCAAAATCCAAAATGTGTGTGCACGAAGCCAGTAGTGGAGACCTCCAATATTGTTAAAATAAATTTATTAAACAAACAGATTCCCAAAATCGAATGAGCAAAACAGTTGACATGAACGCCTTCACAATTCATAGTACATGAAATACAAGTATTTCAACCTTTTATACAATATGAATACTATTAATATTAATTTTTATTTATTTATTTATTTGCAGTTGGTTTACCAGGATAGTCCATTGGGTCAAGATGAACCCGTTTTCAATGGAGTCCTGGGGAGAAAAGCTCCAGACATTTAGGTTACAATAGGTTCTTAGACATGTTTAGACAATGTAAAAAAATTGAGTAGACAATACAGATAATAAACGAATAATTACAATTAATACAACAAGAGTTAAAACTTATATGAGAGGCAGATTAAACAGGATTTTACAATTAAAAATAAGAAGGCATTACATATTAAGAGTCCTACACTTATGAGGTATAGTGTAGTATATTCTTGCAGATACTATAGTAATAATAATATAAGAGTTAGGAGAAATGTTAGAGTGAAATCAAGGGTATAAGTAGGAGAAAGGAAAGGAAAAGGAAATAAAAAGGAATAAAAAGGAATACCCAGTATTAGTTATGAGGGGTGGGAGCAAGAGCATCCCCGCTGAGATAGAAGATGTGAGTGAAGAGATTTTTTGAAAATAAAATGGTTAGAGGTGATACGGATAGATGGAGGTAGACAGTTCCAGAGGTGAGCTAGGCCATGTGATAGAAGGTATTTGCCAGGGGGACGGGTTGGTTTATACACTTCTAATAGATTTTGGTTGTTAGACCTTAATATTCTGTCAGGTCTGTGCATTTTAAATACAGAAGACAGGGAGGGACAGAGGGAGGGGTTGAGAATAAGCTTATGTGCAAGGGATAGTTGAGTATAGGTGAGATGACTGGGTAGTTCTAGCCATTTTAATTGTTGGAGAGGAACAGTGGTGGGTTGAGGACTTTTGGCTGGTAGCGAATTTTGCAATTTTATTGTAGCAGGAGGAAAGTTGAGTTTTCAGGGAGGTTTGTAGATTAGTTAGAAGTGGAGCTCCATAGAGAAGGGATGGAATTAAAAAGGAAGTAGAGAGAGTGATTTTAGTGGCCGTTGTAAGATAGTGATTTTGTCGATAGAGCATCCCTAGTTTTTGATGAGTTTTTTTGATATTTATTTGTAGATGGGAGTTGAATTTTAGTTGGTTATCAATTTGGACTCCTAGCAGTTTTGTCTTTGTCACCATTTCTAGCTGAGTGTTATTTTGACTGTTGATAGAGAATGTCTTTGTATTAAAAGTGTTGACTTTAGTGGGGGTGAATATCATTAATTTGGTTTTAGAGGCATTGAGTGCTAGGTGATTTGTTTTCATCCATTGTTCAGTGGTAGAAAAAGCATCCTGAGTTAGCGTTAGGAGTGTTTGGATAGATATGGCAGTGCAGATAATGGTAGAATCATCTGCATATTGGATGATGTTGGAAAATTAACTAAATTTCCATAAATCCAAAAAATTTTATTTTTATATTTTACATTAAATGCATCTATTTTATACAAATTATATTTAATAAAGAGTTTTGGTATTATTATTATTATTAATTTATATTTTAACAAATTCACATGGAATAAATTTTAAGGGAAACAAATGGTTTTAAACAAACATTTATTATTTATTTAATTATTTATTTGAGGTAACATTATTGGTTGTTTTAAAATGAAACAGAACAATGTATTGGTTGTGTAATTAATTGATTTAATATAAATTAATAATGATGTAAGCACTGGTCATCTGATGAAGTCAATGGAATAAGACGAAAACGCATATTGTGATTGTGAAGGCGTTCATGTCAACTGTTTTGCTTGTTCAATTTTGGGAATCTGTTTGTTTAATAAATTTATTTTAACAATATGGGAGGTCTCCACTACTGGCTTCGTGCACACACATTTTGGATTTTTGATTACTGGTTGTTTGTGGCTTTCCATTTTTATTTTTTCTTGGTTTTCCTGTGGAACTGGAATGGAGATACCTCCTGACCCTAAGGGGTTGGACGAACTTGGACAATCTCGTAAACTAATTGGCCAACTTACGGAATTGATAGACCTGCTTACCCCACTTAGCCAATCCTTGGTGGGGATTTATGGAAATTTAGTTAAACATCTGGCGCCAAGGACCGAAGGGTCGAGTGAACGTAAAGGAGCTGCAGTAGTTAACCCAATTTCCAGTGAGCTTATTGGCATTTCTAACATCGTCGGCAACCAGGAAGAAATCTATGGGGGAACGTTTAATGCTGTGGATACACCATCTATTTTTAAACTAACTGAAAGGGGTGAAGTCCCTCATAAAGAAACAAATATTTTAGTGGGACATAAAATGGCGCATGACAAAACTAAAACATCAGGTACTGTAAAACCTATTTTAGAGACCCATGAATGGTTATGGACAAAATATCATTTCAAACTGAATTGTAAACAATATGGTTTGGATGAAACATATCAGACCAAACTGGACAATTTATCTAAACTTATGTATAAATATAGGACTTTGCATATTGAAAATGAGTATCTGAAGGAATGTATTTCTAGGGAAATAGTCCCGAAAGGTCTTCGGGTCTATAAATTCCCTAATAATGTAATATTGGGTTCTATGTTTCACAAGGAACTTATTGATTTATTTAATAAATGTGGTTTGGATGTTTTAAGGTTAATAATAAAGGGAAATATTAGATGTCAAGAGAAAAATACAAGAAGATATAATTGAATTGCACCAGTGCATTAAGAATGATTTGATTTTTACTATTGCTGAAGAAAAAGAGAAATATTTTAATATTAGAGACGACATTGATCATAAAAGTGAAGAATTAATTATTAGGAAATCTAAGAAATTAGAAAGGGATATAAAAGAATACAATACCAATAACAGTCACCCTAAACCTGTGCACAAACATTATAAACATACTTATGAAAGTAAGACACAACCCCCAATGCCCCCATGCAATCTAGAGGGAGATGGTATTGATTTACAAGGGCATGAAATTTATGATTATGATGAAGACTTTCCACCTCTTCGGAGGTCAGAAAGATTAATGAATAAACAAGGCCCACCACCACCAAAAGTTCAATGGAGGGGGGGAGAAGGGGAGGGGGAAATATTAACAAATCCCCTTCTTGATAGTAGAAGCAGTAATGAAATTTTAACAGAAGGTATTAAAAGCACTTTTAACAATTTTTCTATTTAGAATTTTAGTAGTTTAGTGATAGAAAAAGAGCATTTTTTGTTGTTTTCCAAGGGGTTGAAATTCATCCCATATAAGAAGGGAAATATTACTCAAACTTTATTAGATATAAAGTTATTCTTGAGGAAAGTTAATTTGGGTATTATAAAATCTCCTGAAAACACTGCTTATAATAATAATGAATTAAGGTGCAAAACTACCTATAACCCACCACTACACCACCAATTAAAAAATCTGGAATTAATTATGGAAAAAGAAATTATAAATAAACAAAATAAAATTAGACCTAAGTTTAATTTGAGTAATAAAGAGAAAGATTTATTATATGAGATAAAAAAGAACCCTAATATTAGAGTAACAAAACCAGATAAAGGAGGAGGGGTGGTGATTATGGATAGTATTAGCTATGAAAGTAGAATGAACATGATTTTATGGGATGAAGTCAAATATTCTAGTGTTTCTAAAAATGAAATCAACATAGCTTACAACAAAATAGACATTAATTTAACAGATATGTTGCAAGAAGAACTAATAGACCATAAAATTTTCAGATATTTAAAAGTAGATAAACCAAAAATACCCACCATATTTGGAGAACCCAAGATTCATAAAAATCAAAACAACCCCCCACTAAGACCAATAGTATCGGCTGATGGAGGTAAAACATACCCCCTAGCTAAATATTTCGATAATAAACGCAAAAATATTTGGCTAGCGAGAGAAAATATTTTAAAAGATTCTTGGGATCTCCTCAAGGAAATAAATGATGATTTATATCAAGAAAATTTACTATTTATAACGGTTGATATTATAGACCTGTTTTCCTCCATGCCATACAAAGAAGGTATGGAAATGTTTGAGGAAATTATTTATGAGGATAAACATTTAACACAGAATGAGAAATTAATTAGTGTATGGTTAATGGATATAGTATTAAAAAATAATTACTTATATTTTAATGGTGAATTTTATCAACAAATTCAGGGGGTTGCCATGGGGGCGGCTTGTGCCCCAACGTATGCCAACCTAGTCTTGGCTAAATGGGAGGAGAACAACATTTTAAATTCTGAATTTAAAGATTGTTGGAAGTTATATCATAGGTTTCTGGATGATATAGTTATTTTTTGGATAGCTGGGCAGGAGACATTTAAAGAATTTATAACCTATATCAGTAATACAACCAATTTTTTAAAACTTACATACAATATATCGGACTCCTGTCTACAATATTTGGATATAGAAGTATATAAAAATGAGAATAAATTTGCAACTAAAGTATTCAGGAAACCTACATATTGTAATTCCTTCCTACATTACAATAGTGCACACCTTTTACATTGTAAAAAGAACATTGTCAAAGGACAATACGTAAGGGGAAGTCGAATGACTAGCTTGGATAAGGACTTTTTAATAGAATGTGAACTATTAGAAAGAATGTTTTTAGAAAGAGGCTACCCCCTGAATTTGACAAAAGACATTGGAAATGAAGTAAAGAAAGGAAGATATACAAGATTTAAATCTATATTGGAATGTAATGAACAAAAAGAGGAGGTCAGTATTAAAAATAATAAAACTAGTAATGGTGAAAATTTTCAAGGGGCACTTGTCTTAGAATATAATGGGTTTAATATTGGCATTAGGAATATATTTTTAAAGGAATGGGAGAGATTTGCTGCTTTAACAGATTTGGAAAATGTGGCTAAAATCCCACACAAAATAATATACAAAAATTCCTTAAGTATGAAGACTATATTAGAAAACAAAAATAATAAGAATCCTAATAGATACAGAGTTGGTACGTATAAATGTGGACGATGTACACAATGCACTTATATAATAAATACGGACAAACATTATTTGATTAGTAGAGACAGATGGATATACAGTTCAGAATATTTTAATTGTGAATCATGGGGTGTGGTATATTTGGTTATTTGTGAAGGTTGTAAAGCATTTTACGTAGGAAAAACAGAAAGGATGTTGAAAAGGAGAATTTATGAGCACACCTATGACATAACTGTAGGGAAAGAGACTAATGCCCTGTATAGACATTCTAAGGTATGCTCTAAATCAAAATTCTCCTTTATGGTTTTGGAACAAGTTAAAAATAATATCAGAGGTGGCCTGTGGGAAGAAAAAATTGAATTCAGAGAATTATGGTGGCAGGTGACATTAGAAGCAGGCAGATCTCCTGGTTTAAATGATTATATATTCATACTGCCTTTATTAAAATTAAGATCTGCAAAACTCTGAATTACAATAAATACAAAAAAACCACTAGAGGGCAGTCATATACTCCTCTTTTGTTCCTTCCTGCTTCCTACCTTACTTAATAATACACAGAATACAAGTATTTCAACCTTTTATACAATATGAATACTATTAATATTAATTTTTATTTTTATATTTTACATTAAATGCATCTATTTTATATAAATTATATTTAATAAAGAGTTTTGGTATTATTATTATTAATTTATATTTTTAACAAATTCACATGGAATAAATTTTAAGGGAAACAAATGGTTTTAAACAAACATTTGTTATTTATTTAATTATTTATTTGGGGTAACATTATTGGTTGTTTTAAAATGAAATAGAACAAGGTATTGGTTGTGTAATTAATTGATTTAATATAAATTAATAATGATGTAAGCACTGGTCATCTGATGAAGTCAATAGAATAAGACGAAAATGCATATTGTGATTGTGAAGGAGTTCATGTCAACTGTTTTGCTCGTTAGATTTTGGGAATCTGTTTGTTTAATAAATTTATTTTAACAATATTGGAGGTCTCCACAACTGTCAGCTGTCACCCACTGTGAGCTGGGTGATTTCAAATCAGTTTTGGAAAAATGAGAATTAGATTGGCAACTTAGACTGAATGACAGAAAGCCTTTGATTAAACAATGTTATCTCTATTAGGAGTGCGGTAGCTCTTAGAGCACAACAGTGGAGACGATTGGTTGGCTGCAAGTAACACATGATTAGTTATGAGTACTATACATTGCTGGTTGGCTGCAAGTAACACATGATTAGTTATGAGTACTATACATTGACTATTTCCTCGTGAATTATTTTTGTGCAGATATAGTGTGATAAATAGGTGAAAGAGAGTAAGAGATGGTTCCTGAAGTCCTATGTTTCCATAAGTATTGTTTCTTGTTTTGTGTTTCACTTAAATCAATCAGCAGCTCTATAGTGTTTTTCTGGTTCATATCTGACCTCTCACAGCCACCACCATGTCCTTCTTGGAGCACATTACTATTTCATTCACCTGGTAACTCCCTAGATAACGGGAGTCCAAATGGAGAGATGAGAAATTCAGCAAGCAAAGGAGAGTAGCATTGCTGGAATTTAATTCAGTCTCAAGTTTTGGTGAGCATGTTCACTAGATGGACCCTTTTTTTACAAAACCTCACCAAGATGACACTAAAATATATATAGACTGTATTTTATATATCATATATTAAGAACAGAAGTAGGCTAAAAATAAAAAAGGTAGTTTAATGCACAAGTCCCATGATAAAAAAGTGCCAGGACTGGAAAACTATGACAGTGCAAAATCCTCAAGACATGGAAACATTTCTACAATGTGGTTAGGCCAGGCTTGGGGTGAGGATGCCCCCCAGTTGTAGAAGGAAATAGTAGTCCACAAAAAACACAAAAGCTGGCAGGCCAAAAAAGAGCCATAAAGATGATAGAGTAGACTATTGAGAATAAGAAGGACATTATCTATTGTTACTATTATGCAAGAAGCACAGAATTTCCAGGTAGAAGATTCAAAAAGATTAAGACAGAAATTAGAGGAAAAAATACTTGCACAAGAAAAGCTGTCCAAAGCTTCAAATGCAAATTTGTATTCATTAATTCTTGAAAAAACATTATATAGATCAAGAAACCTTAGGCTGTTTGGAAAAGAAGTGACTAAGGAAGTATAAAATATAAAGAACAAAATCTAGAGATTTTTGAAGGGTATGTGAAAAAACATGGACATGAGAAAGACACAGCTCTGATATGGTGCAATATTTTTCTAAAAGAGAAAATCCAACTAATCAATACAAAAAAGCAGCTCCAAAACTATTTGAAGAGAAATACTGGCAAAACCACACAGCTCTGGAAAATTTCACAATGCAAAGAATAAGATCACAAAGGCAGAACATAGAACAGACTAGTAAACTAGAAAATGAACAAATAACATTTTAGTCATGGAATACCTGGGAAGTGAAGGACTTAGTGTAGAAAGTCTAACACAGGTTATGTGACAGCATTTTGGAACAACGAGCCCCCAAAATAAGGAAGAATAGGAGGAGAGGGAGGCATCTGAAGAAGAAATATGGGCATGAGAAAGAGATGTAATATGGTACAATATTTATCCAAAGGAGAAAGCAAAACTGTTCAATACAAAAAAACGGCACCAAAAAATATTTAAAGAGAAATACAGGCAAAGGCAACCAGATATGGAAAATTTTACAGTACAAAAATAAGAAAACAAAGGGGAAGTACAAAAGAGGATTAGTAATGAAGAATTTAAAGAAATTGAAACTGAAGTTATGGATTACCTGTGAAGTGAAGGATTTAGTCTAGAAACAACTCTGGTAACATCACGGCATAATAGAACAATGAGTCGCCAAATTAAGGAGAAATTGATGGAACAGGAAGCATCTGATCAGTCGACATATGAAGATACTTTGGAGCCTTCAGAAGGAAACCAATACAAGAGTTCAGTTGGAATTGCACAGCAAGGGAAGAAGCAGATAAAGGTGACAAATCTGATGCAGTCAATGTTTTGGTGTGATAGGCCAGTAAGTTCCCATATGAAAGTGCAATGGATGACATAGTGAAGCTGAAGAGACTATCTCACAGGAAGATGTTCTGGAACTTTCTGTAGAATACCCACAGGAAGTGGAGAACAAAGAATGTGCCCTTAGTTCAGAAGAAAATGATCCAAGGGAGTAGTTGCTTGATTTAATAATGATGGCTAGGCATATTAAGATCAATGAAAGAAATAGATTACAGAAAGTCAATAAGACCCAAAATGTTAGAAGTTTGATAAAACAAATGAACAGAGTAATCAAAACTGTTCGCAGAAATGTATGTGATATAACAGAAGTAATAGGATATGTTACTGTGCAGATAAATTAATAACAGATAAAGTCTTACCACAAAAACACAGGGCAGTAAGAAAAAGGAAGTGAAGAAAGCAAATGCCATCATGGGAGTATTGAACATAGAAAACTATAAAGCAGTTAAACAAGAGGTGTCACTGTTAGATGAGTAGAGAAGAGGGAACAAATCAACAAAAATCAATAGATGTGATAATAGCAACTTGCAGTATCCGAGCAGACCATGATCTGCCGTACAGCATTGCAAACAATAAACTAAACATATCAGCACAGGCACAGAAACTCAGATGATATGCAGATAAATATAAAAGAAAAGTACAAAATAAGCAATTCACTGATGACTCAAAATAAGTTTTATAGAGAATTGGGAAACAAGGCAAAAGGAAAAGAAATACCAACAAAAAAAGAAGAAATAGACACATTATGGAGAAATATCTATGAAGACCCTGTGGAACATAACAAAGATGCTGAATGGATAGAAGAAGTAAAAGAAATAGTAAGAAGTTCAAATGTACAGGATATGAAATGAGATGAAGTAACAGCCAGAGAAACTGAAACAAAATTAAAAAAGCTCCTAATTGGAAAACCAGGCACTAATGCAGTACCTAACTTTTGGCTAAAAGTATTAACATTTTTACATGAATATTTAGCCCTGAGTAAGAACTGTTTATATGTGCACCCCGAGCAGGCACCAGCATAGTTAACAACAGAAAAAAATGATACTCCTTAATAGTGAACCCCACAAGCTATCCTAAAAACTACAGACCAATATATTGCTTTCTGACAATGTATAAACTATATATTGGAATTGATGATGATAGAGTTTATAGTCATTTAGAAGAAAATTTAATCATGGCAATAGAACAAAAGGATAATAAAAGAAAGTTGTGTGGAAGAAAGGATCATTTATTGTTAAATAAAGTAACAATGGAAAATTGTAAAAAGGTAAAAATCTAAGTATGGCACGGACAGACTACAAAAAGCATTATACAGCAGCCTACATTTATGGATAAAGATGAGCTTACAGATGTATAAGATACACCCTACATTGATCAATTACATTACAGTGACCATGAAACAGTGGCAAACCATTCTTCAGCTAAACCATGATAAAGGACAAATTATTATCCCAGGGATAAAAATTCAGAGGGGGATATTCCAGGGTGACTCTTTGTCACTGCTGTTCTTTTGTTTTGCCCTTAACCCATTAAGCTGGCTACTTAACAGATTAGGTCATGGTTATAATTTGGCTCCCAGAAAACAACAACAAGTAAAGACTTTTATGTTCTTTTTGTGGATGATTTAAAACTGCAGGTGGCACACTGGTGCTGTGGATAGCATCGTTGCCTCACAGCAAGAGGCTCCCCAGCTCTTAGTTCAGGTGCCTTATGTGTAGAGTCTGCATGCCCTCACTGTGTTCACATGGGTTTCCTCAGGGTGTTCTGGTTTCCTCTCACATTCCAAAGATATGCAATACGTGGACTGGACTCTCTAAATGGGCCATAGGTGTGAGTGTGCATGCAAGTGTATGGTATGGAAGAACTACTGCGGCAGGGCTAGCCACCTGGCAGTGTAAACCTTCATTCTTGATGTTTGTCACTGTTGAAGTAACACCCAGACCCCATGTGCAAAAAAATGAGATAAAAGGGTTGTGGAAGGATGGATGGATTTAAAACTGTATAGCTCATTAGATGAGGAACTGAAAGCACAACTGCAAGTGGTCAAAAAATTATCAGATAATATAAGAATGTCATTTGGTCTTGATAAATGTGCAAAAGCAACTTTTAAAGCAGGAACGCTACATCACCAAGAAAATATCAGTCTGGGACAGAATGTGATCTAAAGGAACTTAAGCAGGAGAGGGAATATATAAATACTTAGGAAATGATGAAGGATCAACACTAAAACATGAACACATGCAAATAAAACTTAGCAAAAAATATTTTAGAAGATTAAAATTAATAATGAATATAGCTCTCAGCCCTGACATCTAGTAATAAAGCTTAAGCTATAAACCAATTTGCTCTTCCTGTTCTAACTTACAGTTTTGGGGTGATTGACTAGCCTCTCCTTTTCTTTCCTTCCCCCAACCGGTGTCCAGTTGACTAAGCATTAGACATTAGCGGCCAGATTTCAAAAGAGTTACTCTCAGTGTAAGTCTGCCCTGATTCCAAAATACTTGCTCTCAGTGTAAGTAACTTACGTCAGTATAAGGCTGCCTATAAGCAGGCTTACACTGGAGCCAGACTCCAAAAATCTGAACTCAGTGTAAGTGGTCACTTACACTGAAAGCAACTCTTTTGGAATCAGGCCCTTGATGTTTACAGTGTTGTAGAAGTTATTACTATATGGTACTTGCTGACTGCCTACTCCTCCATTTGCTGAATGATGCTGCCTCTTGCACCTGTATGTCAATATCATGAGATTCATGCCAGTCAGCATATGGGTGCTTGTTTGCTTTATAGTTTACTTATTGGTCTGCTGTGGTTGACTTACAGCTTTTTTACCTTTTTTCCACTCTACATATCAAGCCACAGCTAACTGCTGACATCATCATTTGGGTATTCATGTTAACTTTACACTGCAGTGCATTACACTGTGTAAGCCTTGCTATGGCACACACAGCAATTTTATAAATCCTGGCCTTTAGCTGCTTCAAACCATAGCATTTGAACTATGGTATATTACCACTGAAAACATCTGTTTTCTGGAGAAATGTTTAGCATTTCAATTTCTGATTTAATGGCAACTTAGCAAATATATATTCAAAATCAGAAGTATACCAAACCTAATAAGCAGAAGTTGTGAACAACATTCCAGCAGAAAAGAGCATAACAAACAATGTCATACTTTGGCAGGGAAGTTCTTTGAATTCATGCATTGACTCATGCATAAAACACCATAATGCCAGTCCCTTTTCAATAATTGATTACAAAGCTTTTGAGGTAGTAGCTATATTAAACTGCAGAATTTACCTATGGTTGTTATTCTTATTTTAGGGAATTCATTGCAATCAATGCTAAATTTGAACCCATCAAATTAGCCTGCATCACACTTTGACATCCGAACCACAACACATCACAAATGAAGAACAACATTAGGGGAAATAAACTGTAGTTTTATTTATGCTCTAATGCCAACATAGTTGTAAGAATTGATAAGACTGCGTGTACTGGAATTAACTGGAAACAACTGAAATGAGACTGAAATGAAAGTCCTTAGTCAAACTTGTGTTGAACAGGTGCCAGTCTCTCCTTTATGGGCCAAGTCTTTTTTGGACTTTTTCAATAAAGTCTGCAAACACTGCACTCCAGTTAATAATGCTTTATTAGATTTTAAAAATATCCAAATACTGTCTTCACTAATAGTGCTGATAAACAATAGCAGTCTGTAGACATTCTGGAATGCTGGATAACAATAACAGTACTGAAAAATATAACCAAAGATTCTGCATGTATATTCTGATTCTCCTTAATAATATCAACTGAAACAGTCTTTTCCTCTTGAATAGTATGGATATTTGACCTGACCACTGTACTCAGGCTCAAGTGTCTGTGATGTAAATACTCTTTTAATTATCAGTCCAAAAGCTAACTTACTGACTTCACTGACTAGTTCTGAAGTATATCCTAATAATACCAAAACCCTGTAATGTTTTACATGCCTTCTTGGTTTCCAAGCCTTGTTTTGCAGGTGCCTCAAGTCTATTCTTTATCTAGCATTCCATTGCAAATACCCATATCTTTCCCTTGAGAAAGGAACATTCTGTAGCTCTCCCAGAAAACTTATTTCTGTACATTTCATGCTTAACCAGCAACATTATATTTTCCTTTTTACTGAACTGTCTTTCCCTGAAACTGAATGCAAACATGAATACACGTCTGACTCTATTTTCAGCCTACTATTCTACCTTAATGTACTATAGGGAACTTACTAAGGATAAAGTGAAACCTCTCAGTCTAACAGCTCCCCCTGAGGTCCTTGACGAAAGTTTACAGGAACCTTCTTTTGTAGTTACCTCATATCTGTATTGCTAACTACTATAATCTGGTTTGAATATATGGGCTTTATGCCACTTCACTCATAATCTGCAGATGTATCCTGATAGTGATGTCCGTTATGGTCTCAAAGGTACTATTAGCTAATACCTCCAGCAACTTGGATAATTTACGTAATTCTCTAATAGCTTTAACAGCTCCATATGCAGAAAATATACCTGTTCCAGCAATTACCACATGACTTAGATCCATAGTCTTTAGAGTCTTTAAGTCTAAGTTCTGATGTATGTGTGATATTTATTTATTTATAAATATCTCACATATATCAGATGTATCTAAAACCTGCATGTTATTCTGAAAATCAGTGTCTTTTAATTCTGTGGTTTCTAAAACTGATTAGGCTAGGTAATTCTTTCAACCTTGCTGTTCTAGAAACACCATAGAGAATATGCCTGTCTCTGTGAGTCATCAGTTAAGTTAGACAAACTACGAACTGTTGACCCTACCATTTTTCTTCCCTGTCTCTGTATGCTGTAATGGTAAAATTGCACTGTCTATTGCCTATGTTTTGTACCTTATGAACTAGTGCTTTATTGTACCATGATGTCTCTCCCTTATAGTAAACAAAATTTTTCTGGTTATCCACAGATTTAAATCCTCAAACATTGTACTGTTAGTCCATTTTTTTTATTGTATAGCTTATCAAGCTTGATGGCTATTTTCTGAAGTCTAACTGAAATTGGCACTAGAGTGATAACTTTATAACTGGTCTTGAAGCATAATTACCATATACTGTATTAACTTGTGTCTGTAAATTTTTAGCTAGATTTGTTAATAATTCTATTTGGCTTTTTAATTTCTATGTGCTGTAATAGATGTCTGCCTCCTAAATTTATGTCTTAAAAATCCTGTAAATATGTATGAGCTATGTAATAGTTTACTAACACTTATGCTCTCTGTATTTCAGATCTATACCTTTGCATATTCTCAGTATCCTTTTAACTGTTTCACTAATTATATAAAGTGCATTGGAATCTGTAAATTAATTAACAAATTAAGCCTGCCATGTTATGCATTGAGTATATTGAATAACTATTACTACCTATTGTTTAGATAACTTATTTTAATAAGCCTTTTACAAATAATTCTGTTACTTTACCCTTAAAACTAATGACTGAATACAAATAATTCTGTCACTTTACCCTTAAACTAATGACTGAATTATGTGATATGTGATGTAATCATATGTAGTAACTGAGTACGAATGCTATAGTCTGAAACGTGACTAAAATTTAAAGTAATGTTATATTCTGAAATTTGACTGAATGTACTATACTGAATGCATAACTGAGTATGAATGTTATATTCTGAACCTTGACTTGAAATTTACATTAAAGTAATACATATTTATACTGAACATTTAAAATAGTTGTGTATGTTCTGGAAACTAATTAAACTAATATAAAGGAATATTTTTGCCAGTCTTACTTAAACACAGATAAAAGCATAACTCAAAACTGGTAAATATTCTATTCTGGAAACTAAACTATTAGTACCTTTTTCTGTCAGCACTGTCTGAACATAGATAAAAACATAAATGGAAAACTAGTACTGTTATACAATTCTCTGAGAACATGAGAACATTTACATACTTTAGCTCTAATTTACATAAATGCTGTTTGACTTGTGCACTACAGCTCTTGCCAAGTTTAGGCCTTACTCTGCATTGTTCCAGTCACTGCTAAGGTATTGGAGGCTGTTTTAAATGCCCACGTGTCCTTCTTAGACCTTTGAAACCTCCCCTTTTCCATCTCTTGTCCAGGGCTGGGTGATTGATGTCTTTAACTGTAATTAAAATCTATCCTAGAACTTATTTCTGCAATGCACAAAAAAAAAAAAAAAAAAAAAAAAAAAAAAAACAGTATCAGGATTTGTAGCTTTAACAATTATAAACTGATAGCATTGCTTGTTGCCCTGATTTATTTACATTCTTCTGCATGAAATAACCATACGTTGCTAATAAATTCTTGTTAAGTCTATAAGCAAATTGATAATGTACTATAGTGAACTAAACCAATGTTACTAATAGATACATTCTTGCAAGTCTGTATCTGAACTGATAATGTACTACAGTGAAATGGAAAGGCTGTAACTTTATTATTAAATCAAAGAGAAACCTCAGTGGCATTGTTTTTTCCTGTCATAACCTCAAATAAAACTAAAATAGTAATCTGACACTGTATTAATATTTTAATTTTTTTTGTTTGCATTTCTGCACCTCTATAAAATTAATCTTAACTGCTGAACTTTCTATATTTAGTCTCATGACCCTCAGGTTCTAACATACTGTTCTGTGTGTGAAACTCTACCCACTGTCTTAACATAGCTGTTTCTTTAGCTGACATCATTTAACTTTTCAGTATTATTGAATGTTGCAAGGATCAAATAGTAAGAACTGTAACTGCATAAACTGTCGCTAAGAATATTAAATTGATCTTTACCATACTGTTTTATAGCATACAGTACTGTCTTTAATTCAGCTCACTGAGCTGGCCTGAAATCTAACAAACTGTACTTTCTGCATGAAATGTATACAATCTTGAATCAATTACATAGTATACACATTTATTACTAGAGTTGAACTGATATACAATCTTGAACCGATTACATAGTATACATATTTATTACTAGAGTTGAACTGATCTAATTCTGGAACTTTACTTGTCTGCCCTTTATACAAGTATAACATAGGAGTTGAACCTGTGGCTTTAATGACACATAATATTTATGATGCACTCTTTTCATGCATGGGATTGGAACTTCTGACTGTACTGTCACTTTTAAAATGTAGCACTGACTTTAAATTTAACATTCTGTAAACTAGCAAAACCTCATTTAATATCTGTGAATGCTTTTCTGTCTCTGTCTGTATCAAGATTATTTATGCATTGCAACAATTTACTAAAATAATACAAAGGTCTTAACAACAACACAAAAAAATCAATTTGCCAAATCTGTAACTGTAAACTCTTTATTCTGGAAATTAACTTGACTGTCATTTCTGGTATACCCTACACAACATAAATGCATATGGATACCCTTTTTTTCACTGACCACTCCCACTAAGTCTTTCTGAGAACTTCAGCTGTGTCAGCTGAACTCAAATTTATTTTATCTTTAACCCATAAATCTGCATGTTCCTGTCATAACAAATTCTTCAAAGTATGTACATTTGTACAAACCATTCATGCAAATTCTCACAGGTGTCATCTCATCTGTGTTCACTACTATATATTCTGTAGCATTTTTATTTTTCCATAAAATCTTGTTACTGAGGTCTAAAACAACATATAACTGATGACATGTCCATACCTAGTACGGAGCTGTTACACATCAAACTGTTAGCTGCTGTAATCATTGACCCTTAAAATCCTGACAAAACTGCATTCATGCCAGGTCTACTTCATGTTGCCATAAGCTGACAATATCGAGTCTGATATTGTCGGCACGACAATATCGAAAGTCAAGAACATTGTGCAAGTAAATGGAAATCTCCATAAGGGGAAATTTCCGTTTACGTCAATGTAGTGCGGTCTCGGAGTTGGTATATTTAAGTAGGGGTTGGGGGGTGCAGGGGGGCTTGCCCCCCTGCCTACGCCACTTAGTTTTTTTTAATTTGTTTTTTTTTATGTTATTCGATGTTTTACTTAATCGATCAATAAAGTTCGACCTTTATTGATTTGATTAAGTAAACTTTCAATAATGTGATATAGACCCTTCATGCCATCTAATAAAGGTCTGTTTGTAACTGAAGTTGATTTGTCTGTATTAATCAGTGCATTATTCCATAATTTTTCTTTAAACAATGAAATATTGTCATTTCTTTTAACCTTAAACAATGGCAGATAAATGCTCTGGTTTGGGTCTGGACTGCCACACCTTTTATAGATAAGCTGAAAATCCCTTTTTATAGAATTGACAACACTGACTTGAACTATGGTATGAGGTTGTTTTTTACCTTGCTCTGAAATATGTATATCATTTACTTTATCAGACTGATCAAAATCTGCACTCTGATCCATCTTATCCCATCTCAGTGCAATATTTGCACTAGCGTCTGAAAACAAGAAGCTATGTGAAATAATGTGAACTTGTTCCTGCTATTTGGTCTGGAAATTTGCATATTTCATACACTTAATTTGTTTATGTCTGTATTTACCATTTTGCAATTCAACTCTGTACCTGGAATTACATGTAAACTAGAATTTATTACATTTTGAACATTTGTATTTGAAATTGTACTATGACTTAATTCTTTATCTTGAATTACATGTCCTGTAGCATTTGCACTGATGTCTGAAGAATGTAAACAAGAATTACTGACAGAAGCTGATTCATTCTGTGAATCATGAGATAGTGTGTCTTGCAGCATGCTTCTGTGATTTAGCCTTTTTGCATATGGAAAGATGTAACATTTCTGCACTAATAACTTTTAACTTTAAATAAACATTTCTGGAACACAGTTTTTAGACTGTTTTTCCCAATTTTTAACTTTAAACCAAACATTTATTGATGTCTTAACTGTAAAAGTATTACTTGACATGTTTATACAAAGGTATGCAAGTAATTTCACTGATGTATTTAAACTTTTCTGAGCTTTTTAATTAAAAAGTGCTTATAAACCCTTATATAACATTATGACTCTGGAAGAACGTGTTCTGTCATCTGCAGCTTTTTAAACTTTTTCTTGATTTTGGCTGTGTGACATCACACTAGAAAATTGAAAGTTTGTGGAAATGGTGAATCTATTAACTGGATAATGTCTTTCATGTTCTGATAAAACATTGATGAAGTTTGTAGATTTCCTGAACTACTGCTGGTCTGTTGAAGTTTTGTGAGGATTTTTCTGAAGTAAACGCTGGTGCTCTGCAATCTAACAGTGCATTTACTGTATACAGAGGTACATCATCTGCTCTAGCTGTATTCTGTATGAAGTTTATATCTGGAATATTAGTGGTGTCTTAACAAAAAGTCTGCTATGTAAGGAGTAACTGTAGTACTGTCAGCTGTGGCCTTACTTTGTATGGAGTTTACTGTCTGGAAAAACACTGGTGTGCTACTGAAAAGTCTGTTGTGAAACTGTTGATGTAGTTACTGGTAGACTGGAAAAAAGTTTTATTGTAAATACGGCTGTCTCTCTTGAAGTTCTGAAGAAGCGTTCCAAATGAACACTGTACATGTAGTCTGATTGCTAATAAGGTTGCTTTGAACAAAAGACTGCTGTTCTCTAGACAGCTCCGTAGAACACATGTAGTCTGATGGCTGATGCAAGGTTGCTATGGGGTTTTGGGATTTACTCTAACTGTTGTCCCCCCATCAATGATAGGCTCACCATTGTATAAATTGATAAGACTGTATGTACTGGAATTAACTGGAAACAACTGAAAAGAGACTGAAATGAAAGTCCTTACCCAAACTTGTATTGAACAGGTGCCAGTCTCTCCTTTATGGGCCAAGTCTTTTCGTAATTTCTCAATTATATCTGCAAACACTGTAGTTCAGTTAATAATGCTTTATTATATGTGAGCAATATCCACATATTGTCTTTAATAACAGTGCCAATAAACAATAGCAGTCTGTAGAAATTCTAGAATGCTGGATAACAATAGCAGTGCTGATAAATATATCCAAAGTTTCTTCACATATATTCTGATTCTGCTGAATAATATCAAATTAAACAGTTGTTTCCTCCTGACTAGTATGGATATTTGACCTGACTTCTGTACCCAGGCTCAAGTGTCTGTACTGTAAAGACCCTTTTGCATATCAGTCCAAAAGCTAACTTAATGACTTCAATGTGTCTGACGTATATCCTAATATTACCAAAATCTTGTAATGTTTTACTCACCTTTAACCTTGGTTTCCAAGCCTTGTCTTGCACGTGCCTCACAGTCTATTCATCTTTCCTTTGAGAAAGGAACATTTTGTAGCTCTCCCTGAAAACTTACTCCAGCACATCTCATGCTAAGCCAGTAAGATTATCTTCTCCTTTCTACTGAACTGTCTATACCTGAAACTGAATGCATACATGAAAACACAAGTCTGACTCTATATTTAAAGGCTTATTATTCTACTTAATGTACTATAGTAAACTCACTAAGAATACCCTCAGTCTCACAATAGTAAAGATGGATTCTAGACCAGTGCTGTATTATGTACCATGAGCAGAAGATGGATATAATACCTCCATTGGAAACCAAATACAATACATAATATCAGACTGTAACAGTGAAGGCCTAGAAACTGCTGTATTTGGTAGCTATGGATGAAAGGCCATATGTTGGTTCTTCTTCGACATTTCATTATAACACTTCCAGGCAGCAACAATAAAATATTTAACTATAAAATACATCTATTATGTCATTAGGGATTTCAGTGCATCTCAACTCTGAATTTGATCTCACTATTTCAGTTGCTTTAAGCTATCAGATTATGACATTTGAGCCAAACATGTTACAAATGAGAAAATCTTTAACAAAATGTTTACCTTTGACATAGTAACAAATTAGTACACATATACTCTACTCATTAATTTCACCCTGCCTCTTGGTCAGAAGTCATATACTTCCCCAAATGGAAGCTAGGTGTAATATACTGAGGCAGGAAAAGTCCACTGAAGTATTGAATATGGTACTTGTGTATGAGGGCATATATAAGTTCCCCTGTGACAATTCACAATAAAGGTGTCAGGGAATTATAATGGGATATTCAGGTACAAAATACATGGCAGGGCTAGCCACCCAGCTGTGTAAACATTTTCTCTAGATGACTGTCAATCTTGAATGACACCCAACCCCATGTCCAAAAATGGGAAAAAGGGGTTGTGGATTGATGGATGGATGGCTAGCTTCAGGTACAAAATGTGTTCTGGACTACCATTGCACATTCAATGATTTCTCTGTATCCCAATCCTAATTTACATGGTAGCAAACTGCTTTTGATTACTGTATGTAATTTAGGCTTCACTTTACATCATCTTGTCTAGTGATTATTTTTTTTTTTACTTCCTATAAAATGACAACTTAGTGCACATATATTCAGGATGTAACTTTCACTAAACCTTCTGGTCAGAGGTCATGCACTGCTAGTTCCTCTGTTCTTTCTGTTCACCTGGGTAGCTTTACTCAGAATGTTTTCTTCCAACTCTTACAGCCAGTTTGCTTCTCAATTTTTTGTACCTTATTGCTCCTCATCCTCAGACAGCATCCTAAACTCTTACTCTTCTTCTTCCTTCTCTCATACCCCACCACTAACTACTATTTCCTCCTCTATCCATTTATCTTCCTGCTCATTTCCATAATTTATCCTTTCATATCTCTCTTAACATCAATTTTTAAGCTACATTACTATATGCCCATCTGTAAATTATTACTAACCTCATAAAAACCTTAGTTTGATCTTTTCCCTACAGCCATCATGTTATAAATACATTATTATACAATGACCCCCCATTAATATTCAAAAACGTGCACGCTGATTGGTCAGCGTGCATGTTGTAAATCAGAGTTATAGTAATGGAAAAAGGTCCGGTCACCTGGACTTTTTCCATTACTATAACTCTTTTTTTACAGCAACGGAGAACGCAAGATCTCCGTTGCTTCACACTGTCTCGCTATGTTAAACGAGTTTAACATAGCGAAACAGTTTGTAAAAAGCAACGGAGATCTTGCTTTCTCTGTTGCTTTTGCCCACAGCTCTGATGTACTGCATAGGCATACGCATGCGCAGTACATCAGAACTGCCGCAGAATACCAGACAGCTGTGGAAGGGCAGCAAGGAGGCATTATGCAATGCCATTATTTAAGAAAGGTAATTATTTTTTTTTCTTAAATAATGTCATTGTATAATAGCAATAACCCACTTCTGGGTGTGGGTAATGCTGGATTTACCCACGGTTGGCTTTGTTTGGCCACTCAGGCTTCGCCCTCGTGACCAAACCACACCAACCGTGGGTAAATCCAGCATTACCCACACCCAGGTGTGGGTTATAGCTAAAATCTGCTATTGTATTTTATTTTTCTGTTCAATAATTAGCCGTTATGTAAAATTCTCTCTTGTTTTTGTGTTAAAATGCTATGTTCCTGTAAAAATATTTAAAAATGATGTATGTAAGCTCATGTATAGATGTTTTTACCCCATAATTATAAATGTGCATCACATGAAACTTAAATGTGGAGCTTTTATCCCTGGGCCTCCACTAAAAATGAAGTTTACCCAGTCAGACTTTTCCCAATCAACTAAGAGGAAATAAAATAAATAAATAACATAAAGTAATTAGTGGATACCAGTTGTAATGCCAGATAGTGACATCAAACATCCCCTAAAACACTTGTCTATATAATATCATCGAACGCTTAAAAAAAGCAAACAATGAATAATTGACCCCATGTAAGTGAAAGCTTGCAATCTCAAAAGTTCAGAAAAAAAAGAAAACAAAATTGAAATAATACATAAAGTGGGGGGGGGGCTTTGCCCCCACACCCCCCGATGTGGCGGGCTGTGCCCCCCACACACACCCTACTTAAATATACCAACTTCGAGATTGCACTACAGTGCCGAAAATGGCAAAGTAATGGAAGCGGCCAAGCAAATTCTTTCCCTGTGAAAGAATTCGCTTAAAAGCCGCTTCGCTATTTTGCCTTTTCATTGTTTTAAGTTCGACCAAGACACATTCGATAGTCTTCGGTCATCTAATAGGAACCCTAAAACTCTACCTTATGGTATCTGTGTAGGACTACATAATGGTATCCGTGCATGAGATCATATGCTAGTTGCCCTGTGAGCATTTGTAAAACAAAATGTTAAGGAATTATATGATGCTCAGGTGCAAAACACACTCAAAACTCCTGCTCTACTCTCAAAGATGTATCTGAATCCTGATTTACATGACAGCACATTATATTTGTCAGTACATGGAGTTTATACCTCATTCTGTATTCAATAACAGGAATTTTGCCTTGTTTGGTGAAATATTTCTGAGTCTGTATATGCCGCGGTGGTACAGCGGTAGCGTTGTTACCTCACAGCAAGAGGTTCTCCCATTCGATTCTCGGCTGGGCTTGGGAGTGCCTTCTGTGTGGAGTCTGCATGTCCTCCCTGCAGTTGGGTAGCATTCGAAAGACATGCGTGCGTAAATGGGCGTGCCTTCATTGAAGGTTGGGCGTCGAGCTGGCACCTCGGCATTTCGTAACAAATCTACTGCCAATCATTAGCAGACCGGAGTTCCGCTGTGGCGACCCCTTACCAGGAAAAGCCGAAAGACAAACAACAACAGCTGCCAATGTAATGACAGCTTACTGCATATATATCCCAGGTAAACAAAGAAAGTGGAAAAGGTGCCAAAAGTAAACTGATAACCAAAAATAAGGCACTGGAAGGTTCACCAGAGTAAAATCCACTGTTTTATTGATCACACACAATATTTAAAAAAACGTAAAACACATCCAGAACGCATTAACTGTATCACCGCATTTTCATCACAAAAACTTCTTCAGATGAGCATACCAACTTCTGAAACCCCTTTATATACAGAAACATCCCCAATTAATCAATTAACAAACTGTTATACTTTTAAAAACATAGTGCAAAAAAACTATATGCACAAAACAATGAAACACAATAAGTACAGAAGTGCATGGAAAATCATTTGTTGGTCAAGCAGGAATCTTGTAAAAAAACATACATTATTTACAGTTTGTAAAAACTTGTAAACAAAAAATAAATATTTAAAAATATTTAAAAATATAAAACCCTTGTAAAACCACATGTAAAACACTGTTGTGTAGGTCATACAAATGTGAAACAGCACCATCTGCTGGACAGTCACATAATTTAAAGTTTAGCTGACCTAAGCTTTAAGACTGGCTTCAATTAAACCATATCATTCAAACCAGGATACCTAGTAGCTTCAAGAACTAGTTGCCAGTACAGTTCCCTGTATTCTAGGCGTGTTTCCCAAGAGCCACCCCTAGGATCAGTGGGCAATATTTCTAGTACATAAAAATAAAAATTAGGTCCTGCACAGTTCAAAGTATGTTTATGCAGAGAATTGTTACTGTTCATCTTTTTTATATCATACCTGTGTTCATACATTTTTGACTTAATTTTCTCTCAGTTTTACCTATATAGAATGCTTCACATTTGTCATGCAAGGCTAAATAAATAATTCCATTAGTATTGCAGTTAGCAAAAACATTTGTCATAATAAGTCTGTCTCTACTTTTCAGATGAACCATCTCTCCAACTTTGACATAAGGGCGTTGGGCACAACAACCACACTTGTATGTGCCCCTTTTATTAGAAAGGTAAACACCTGTCCTAGGGGTACCATTTTCCAAAATGTTTTTAATACAGCGTCCCCTTCTGTAAATACACTTAAAAGGCTTATCAAATATATACTGCAGGTCTGATGCACTAGCAAATCTGTTCCATTCTCTTTGTATAATGTTTCTGGCCAACCCAGCATCCCCGTCATAAGTAATAACCAAAGCACTGTTGTACTCATTATCACCTGACCTCTCCGATGTTTGAATATTTTCAAGGTCCTGATTGTCACTCCCGAAAATGGGGGCAAACCTAGATTTTCTTGCTTACAAAACTTCATTATATACTTCTGCTAGAAGCTTTTCTGGGTACCCCCTAGCCCTGAAAAAATCCATAAGATAAGCAATTTCATTAATAAAATCATTGTCATCTGAGGTCATTCTGGATATTCGAACAAACTGACCCTTTACTGCCCCTTTCTTCTGGTGATGTGGGTGTGCACTGGTATAATATAGGTAAGAGTTCAAAAATGTTGCTTTTCTATAAACTCTAGTTTTGAAATTTCCTCAGCCTTACTGATACTGAGGTCCAAGTATCCCATCTCGTCAGAACTGATTTCATACGTAAATCTTAAAAAATCTGTGGTGCTAGACAAATTGTTAATGAAATCTAAAAACCTACTCTTAGGTTCTACCCAAAATAAACAAATGTCATCCAAAAAACTAGCATAAAAATTCCAACAACACCTGAAATCACAATTGAACACAAATTTCTTTTCCCAGTAGGAAAGTATAATGTTAACGTATGTGGGGGCACAATGGGCCCCCATAGCAACACCTCTTAGTTGTTTAAAATACTCACCCTCAAAAAATATAAAATTATTCTTTAAAATCACATCCATTAAACACGTTCTAAAATCGTTGTAACTTATGTCATTAATATCACTTAAAACCTCTTCTAACCATTCTAAACCCAGAGTGTGGGAAATAAATCTATCACATCAACTGTGATAAAAGTAAGGTTGTCACAATAAAGGTCCGAATGCAGTTTTTTCAAAAGGTCCCATGAGTCTTTGAGTACATTTGCCCCCCCATGGACAATTTGTTAAGCTTAGAATCCACAAATTTAGCTAAGGGGGCTGTTATGGAATCTTCAGCAGAGACTATTGGCCTCAAGGGTGGGTTGCCTACATCCTTGTGGACCTTGGGGATGCCAAAAATTGATGGAATCCTAGGTTTCTCGACATGTAAAAAATTGTAAGTGTCATTGTCTATAAGCCCTTCAATGAGCAAATCATTTAAACATACTTGTATTCTTTTGTAAGCAATATTTACTTTGTTCAGAGAAACCCTCATATACTGGTTGACATCACCCAAAACATCCATCATCTTACCTTCATATGTGATTTTAAATGCCTTATATATATCCCAGGCACTAGTTCAATTGTCTTGCCTAATCAGAGGTAAGATATGAAAGCAGGCATAATGGTTTACAGTGACATTAGCAATCCTATGAAATATTGCATTTGGTACCTGAGCATAAAGTCATGTGAGTTCCTCTATGACAGCATATAAATGGTTTTGAGAAATTATAATATGATAGTTGAGTACCAAATTCACTCAACACTATCATTCTACTCTTAAGAACTGCCTCTCAATTCCAGTTGCCCAGCACCATATTGAATTTGCCAACACATAAGGTTTAATTAAGCCTCACCCTCTTATGTCTTTATGATAACGTTGCCTTGGCTTGTGAAGTTATTATGCTTTCATTTCTTTGGTAATGAAGACTTAGTGCACACCTATTCTAGATATTATTTGCACCCTGCTTTCTGATCAATAATCACTTATTTCCAGTGCATATCATGTATAAAGCCACACTGTGCACCCAAAACTTTTTGAAATACTGAACTCAGTATCTTTATATGAAGATATACTCTACCAACAACAAATATGGCCAAAGATTTCTTGAATTTGTAAGTGCCAAAATACATGGTCAAGCTTGTCCCTCTGCCTCCCCCATAGGTGATAATCTTCTTGATCTTGTTCTCTCAAACATTTGTCCCAATTGTACCAACCCTCTTGTTACCCCTTTCATGTCAGTTCTGACCTTCGTCTGATATTCTCTGTGAAAACCTGATTTATTGCCCCTAACAGCTCCTTTACATTCAGGGATTACTACAACACAATTATTTCCTTTTTCTGACTTTACTGACAAACACAAATGATATAGATTCCTGGCAAACTTTGTAACTCAGGCTGCTGCCTTCTCTTTTGAATTGTATTCCCTGTTTGATGGATGCATTTAAGCATCCATACCAGTCCAGTGTCAGCATAATAGCACATGTGATAACTCTCTTTGGGCCAGTGATCAAGGAGCCTCAATCCTCACCACTGACACCTGTACCATTCATTTTGAGAGAACTAGATATACACAGTATTTCCAGATGCAGACCTCTCTGCATTAAGCACAATTTCCCTTAAGAGCACACAGGGAATACAGTCAGCCTTGGGTCTGTATTTCTTTATATCTGTCTCCCTCCAGGGCCCCACTAGCACAGCTATAGTGTTAAGTCCTCATCTGAGTGTCTAAGCCAAGTCCTCCAGCACCCTCTGTGTGAAACCAGTGCTTTGTGTCCCTGCTCCAAGTAGCTGACAAAAACACACTTTGAGATTTGATTTTCACACACACACACACACACACACACACACACACACACACACACACACACACACACACACACACACACATACACACACACTTGGGAAGGGCTGGCACAGATTTACCCACTGTGCCCCCTTCTGCCAGACTATAAGGTAGTTATCACTGCCACTAGACACTCCACAAGCCTTTAACAAAGGGTGTCCAATTATGCTGTGTAATATTAATACTAATACAAATGGTGGCAGCTGACCTCATTGCAAGACTCTGGGGTTATCACCTTTTAAGTAGACCAAAGTGGGACTTGAGGGTGTGGCCAATATGACACTGGCCACACACCCCTACCATGACATCACCACAGCAGTGGTGAAGGAAATGCAGTTAAGGGTATCAGAGAACATGCTCCCCATTCCGCCAAAAAAATAAAGTTATACACATTTTCAATTTAAAGTACTTCTTGCAAATCATCACTAAAAAGCCACTCTAAAATGAATTAGAATGCACCACAGACTCCATAGAACCCATTTACCTCTGAAGACAGCAATTACAAGAAAAATAAATAATAAATATTTAGCACTAATTTACCCAGCACAAAGATGCAATAAAGAACATGCCCAACAGCAGCATGGGCACACTCACATTATAATCAAAGCAGTAAATTTTAAACTTATTCAAGGCAGCATAAAAAAATAAAATAAACACATTTCCACTTTTAAAAGCAAATATCTTGAAACAGCCGCAACAACATGTACCTAGTAGAATACAAAATGCACTAATTTTACCTATGGACATGTCCCCACAAAAAATAAATGTATGCACACATACACATTTTCACTTTTAAAAGTAGTTCTTGCAAGTCATCACTAAACAACCAGTATATAAAATACCCAAAGCAATACATCTTAACTTCTTGAAGACAGAATTAAAAAATAATTGTACATATTTCCATCCATAAAATGCAAACTATCACAAAACATTTCCATCTGTAAACACAAAGTACCCTGAAACAGCCACAATAACAGTAGAAATATATCAATCATACATTTATCCGTCAAGATTTCCCCCACCAGAAATTAAAAAAAAACTTCTATACACACATTTTAGCCACTAAAATGCTTCCAAATCACCCAAAACAACCACAATTATAGATTAAATTACACACACCATATAGTTTTATACTTTGTATACCTTTAAAAACTACTCCTTGCAAATCTCAAAATAACCACTACACACATTTAAATACTGTAGAGTGCACCCCATTTATCTCTAAACATTACAAAGTTAAATTGAAAAAAAACACAATATTCCCACTTTTAAAAAGCAAAAGCCATAAAATACTATTAGTACTTACTTACCACTACAATCAGTCATTGTTGGGCTAGCTGGCTTCCCAGGCCCTGCTGGACTGGCTAGCTGGCTGGCTTCCCTGGCCCTGCTTGTGTGGTTGGCTGGCTTTCCTGGCCTTGTTGGTGTGATTGCCTGGCTTTCCTGGCCTTGTTGGTGTGATTGCCTGGCTGGCTCTGGCCCTGCTGGTGAGGCTACTGGCTGGCTGGCTCTGGCCCTGCTGATGTGGCTAGCTGTCTGGCTGGATGGCTCTGGCACTTAAAGAAATCCCAATCCCTCAGAGACACACGCTCCAGGAATCTAAACCTTGTCATCACAATGAACAAAACATGCTGGAGGGTTAGGTTCCTGACCCAGAGACTCCCCAGATTCTGGAATAGACTGCCCATACATGTCAAGCAGAGGGCCTCTTTGGCCGTCTTCAAAAGGAACCTTGATGATTGGATGGGAGATAGGAAATTCACCCCGGGGATCACGTCAGTCACTCTGCTAGACAGGGGTCCAGGGAAGTAAATACTGTGGGAAGAAATAGTCAGGGAATTCTTATGGTTAGGCTTGTATAGGCCCTAGGGCCGATAGCCTAATACCAACCTATGAAGCTATGCACCTATGCTAGTGTGGCTAGATGGCTGGCTCTGGCCCTGCTGGAGTGGGTGCCTGGCTCTGCCCCTGCTGGACTGACTGGCTTCCTGCCTGATGGAGTGCTAGCTGGCTTCCTGGCTTCCTACCTGGTGGAGTGGCTGACCGGCTGGCTGGCTTCCTGCCTGCTGGACTAGATGAGTGGCTGACTCATACCTCTCAACCTCTTAGTGCAAGAAATCTGGACAAAGCTTAACAAAATGGGAGGACAAAGGTCCTAAAATAGGGACAGATTATAAATATTGCTCTTATAAACATAGAAAGTTGCTTGAGTAACAGGGTTTGTGCTAACATATTTTCTGAAGGATTTGAAGTCTGAAACTCAAATGTATGTTATTATTTAGTGACTTCAATTCTCAGATCTTCCCAGTGACTTGCCAGAAAAACACAAATTTTATGATGAATAGACGAAAACAAATATGGACATTCTGAGAAAATCTGGAGAGTTGAGAGGTATTGTCTGGCTTGGATGATGGCTTTCTTACCTACCTGCTGGTTGTGGTAGTTAAAAAAAACAGAAGAGACAAATCCCGGTCTTTTATGAGCAGCTGTAGAAGTGCTAATAAAAAATGCTCTACAGCTGTGATCTTTAAAGGGCTCTTCCTGGCTGAATCCTCACTCCTTCATGAATTGCAGCTAATTGCTGCACGATTTACAGCACAGGGAACAGCTCTGCATGCAGATCCAGGTTAGTTACTGCTGGTGATGTAACCAAATTGCCATGGATAAAACAGAAGTATTTGTGGTTTTTCCTTGGCGATTTGGTGCGATTGAAAAGCGGGACTTTTAAAGTTCCATTGCTTTGCGGAGGGGGCAGCGGGATGAGGTAGCTCACCCCATGGGTGTCTCTCTGATAACGGAATGGGTGGCAACCCTACAAGACACTCAGGAGTGGCCAAAAAATGTCACCAAATAAATATAAGTGTTCTCAAAGGCTAAATACTTTGTAAAAGGACCAGCCACAATAAAAGGTTGAAATATATTTAATAATAAATAAAAGAACATGAAGAGACTGTATATCTATTTACAATAAACAACAGATTTTCAAATCACAGGAAATAGTAAAAAAAAAAATAATACTGATGGATAGACTCAGACAAATATAGAAAAACAGTAATAAACTAATCTTGCTATATATTCCTGATTTAGTGAAAATAATTACTATTCCCTAATAAATTACTTGATAGAGCAAGGCACAATGAAATACATGAGCAGTCTTTCTAGTCAGCTTCCCCAAAACAGAATACTCAATACTGAGAGATTCCTCTTTATAATGTCTAGAAAATATTATTTCCAGGGTTGGATAAACATGACATCACATCTGATCATGTGACCCGGGTTCTCACAGTATTCCCTTTTGAAGTTTGAGACAGGACTTTAGCGGACTCCTACAATGCACATTTGCAGATTTTATGGCAGTGCCTATGAGCCACAAACATGTACAACACTTCCCCTCTTCTTTACAAAAGTTAATAGATAATGGCAGCTTCCAGACCTGCCATCTCCAGTTCTATTCAGAGCTGTGAGATATGCACCTCCATGGCCAAACAGGTGGGCCAATTAACAGTATTTTTCTTAAAGTAAGAAGTAAGCTAGCTATGTAACCTCTTCTCTTCCAGTGTCCTTTGTTAACATATATACATACAGTCTCATATGTATATTCCTTCTCTGTCCAGCAGGGCCTACTGTTGATACTTTTTTTAACACTAGCAACTTATACAAATACATTTTGATATTCAAATGCCATGCAATTCTAATGCATTTGTAACATAAGTATGTGTACAAATCAGTTTAATATCCAAATGCCATACAGTTCCAATACATTTGTAACACAAGCGTCTTGTACACATCAGTTTGATATTCAAAGGATATCATTCTTTACAAAACTCCAGCTAGCTATGCTGGCACTAGCCCGTATCATCACAGTACATTTAAAATTAAACTATATGGTGGAACTACCGCTTCAACAAACTCTATAATAAAGAAAAAAGATAAAGCTCATGGCCATCACTAAAGATGTCCACTTCATCATTATAAAATGAATTTAAAACTGGTAAATCCTTGAAGGTTATCATTAGGAAATATAAGGCCAGCTATAAACGTATGGTTGCAAATAATTCAACAGACAGGCGTAAGGCTTTCTTCAGCGATATTAGAAACTAAAAATTCTGTATTGAACTTATCTCTAATAGTATATCCTTTCCTGATCCCAAAGGCATTACTAATGTTCTTGTGGACAAATTCTGTTCAAACTTCACTTTGCAGGCCTTCTACTTGGTCCCCTCTATTCTTCCCACATCTCCTCTTAGATCAATTTGTACCAAGTCCTTTGGGCATTTTTGAAAATTAAAAATATTACTTAAGTGTGGCCTGACAACATCCCTGGATGTGTGCTAAGAAACATAAAGTCCTTCCTAGCAAAATCCATCCACTAATCCTTCATCCTTTATCTTTCCAATGGTTATAGCCCCAAGGTGTTGCAAATGGTAGTTGTGGTGGTCTTATATAAAAGTGAATGTATTATAGCTGAACTAATAAGCAATGATATAGGTGACCTTTTATATTTGGACACACACCAGTTCAGTTTTGTAAAATGCAGATCATGCCTGTTTAACCTGGATACGTTCTTTGAAATGTTATAGAGGCAAAGGATAAGGAACATACAGTCTACACTGCTTATCTGGATCTTGCCAAGGCCTTTGATACTATCCCCCATGCTGTGATTATTGACAAACATTTCCAACTCAACATCAACCCATACATAGTTTGCCAGATAGGTAATTGGCTATGTGACAGAACCTATACCATTAAGGCTTGGGGTATTTGATCTGTACACTAAAATGTCACTAGTTGCACCCTCACATGGCTCTGTTGTGGGTCCTCTTTTTGTGGTATATATTTCCCTGACATAAAAGTTGTTATCAAGGGACTATGGCTAATAATGTTTGCTGATGATCACAAAACTTAGGGCAGTTATCAAATCCCATTCCAATACTCAAATTATCCAGAAAGGGCTCGACCAAACAAATGCTTGGTGTATTAATTATGGGCTTGCCCTCAATGCCAAGAAATGCAACAGTGTTCCTTTGGTAAATATAGTATCACTACTGCTTGCCAAACAGATAACATTCCAATTAAAACTGTCAGAGTCATCAATGACTTGTTGATAACAGACTCTCCTTTGGCCATGTCTCTGTTGAGGTTAGAAAATCCTTCTACTTTGTATCCTTCATGATATCTCCTGAAGATCCAAAGAGGTTATACTTCCAACGTATTCATATTTTGTTAGGTAAATCATCAATTATACTACACCATTTGGCTTGTGCCTGGTGAAGTACATAATCCACCAGGGGAAACCTCAATATTTCCTCAGCAAAAAATATGCTTAGCTCCTCTGATAGACTAAAATCTTGTCACTCTACTTGATTTCATACAGACTCCTGAGCAATGGTCTCTACGTAACCTTCCATGTTATGAATAATCCAGCACTCTTAGAACTCCTTCACTTAAATAGAACCAGTGGTAAAGCACACTTGCATTTTGGAGTCCACATCAACAACACCAGATTTCATAACAGATACCAAACCCAATGTATCCCATTTCTGGAAGAGACTGTTCGTTCCCCTTCAAGCAGAATACTTCAGTAGCAACATTTAATACCAGAGGTATGTAAAAATGTAATAACTCAGTTATAAAACTGGATCAGGTTTGTCTGACAGCTCCTCTTCACCGCAAACTCATGTTGATTGTTATACCACAGGTTCTTGTCTTCCAGGAAAGCAAACAACCTTTTCTTTGTGACTGTCTATTAGTTTTGCTGCCATTTGCCACTATTACTAAGCTAACAGGCATGTCGTTCTCTTGATTCTTTTTCATACTCACCCCCTTGTAAAAGGATACCACATTGGCTGTTTCCCAGTCCTCATGTATTTTTGTATCTGCTTAAAACTTCAGTCAGGTACTCTGCAAGCACAAAGGCCAAATTCATGAGGATCCTAAGATATAGCTCATCTGTTCCCTTTGTTTTATCATCCATTAAAAATCCAGTTCAGCAGGTTATCAGCAGAGGAGCACTCTTCATAAAACTTGACCACTTGAGACCACTCCAACAAAGAGGACCAACAGAATACAGACCCCACCACCACCATTTAGCACACAGAACTACAGCGGTAGGTCTGCACATGAATTTAAGACCATGGCAGCATATTCAGCTGGGGCAAGGAATCCTCAGCCATTAATCAAGGTCTCCTCACAAACAAAGCTGGGAGCACTCACATTTTGAATTTTACTGACCTCACCTCCTTTCCCACACAAGAGGTGAAAGTGTTACCAGACAAATGCATCATTTAAACAGTCACTAATACACCATGTCATTAGACATTTGCAAACTAGTAGGTTACCAAATGCATTGCACAGCTAACAGTGCCTTTCTGCCCTTTGCTTATTTAAGTGAAGGCATATATCAGCAGCCTTTCCTTGCTCTTTTTCTTAAAAAGTAAATAAATAAATAAATACATATTTAAAAGCCATCCATGTTCAAACCTGCAGCACCCTATAGGGGTGCATTTAGCCAATCAATTCACAGAGCTTTCTGCTCCTTGCTCTTACACAGTTTGCCTGATTCATGGAATGGCAAGGAGTAGGAAGCCCATCAATATTGAAGAGTAAAGATAAGAGAATAATTCCTGCAGCCGGTGAGAACATGAGGTACTTTTTTTTCTTTTTTAGTCATAGCAGGCAACCAGATATAGGCAGTGGATGGATTTGCAGGGCAAATGGAGTACTTGACAACTGTACCTGATTTTGCAGAATGCCCCTGAACTTGTCTCATATTATTTGGTTGTTCATCATAAAATTTGTAGTTCTCCAGTAAATCATTGAGGGTTGCAATCACTAAATAATGACCAACATCATATCCTTCATAAAATGCATGCTATGCAAAACCTGTTATTCCATCAGCTCTCTAAGTATATATGATGAGCAGCATTTAAACTGTGTCCCTAATTTTAGGCCTTTGCTCTCCACCCCACCCCCCACTGATATGTATTGCTTTATTTATGATTCATGCAATTAAGATGTAGCAAGGCTCAAAAGACAAACCCACCTCCTTAGAAAACAAAAATGGAAAAAAATTAAGGGTAATGCTGCTCAACGCCAGAAGTCTAAATCTCAAGATGCAGGCTCTCGAAGCACTCCTCAGTATGGAGAACATCAATGTCTGTGCAGTAACTGAAACCTGGTTCAAGGCTCTTGAGAGAACCCCAGCACTACCAGGTTATACCTCGTATCATGCTTTTCGGTCCCAAAACTTGGGCCAAACCAAAAAGGGAGGGGGAGTGTCCATATTCATCAAGGACACCCACACCTCCAGGTTAGTGGCAACACATGAAGCATCAGAGACCATCCAGGTGCAACTAACCGTAGGCAAAACTGCTATACAACTGGTAGCATGTTACAGACCACCCTCCCAATCTCAGGAACCCCATTCAGCCTTCCTGAAGACATTGGAGGATATGAATGTCTCACCAAACACCATCATATTGGGAGACTTCAACTACCCTAATATAGACTGGGTGCATTATTCTAGCCCAAACATCCTAACCCAAAGGTTCCTGGAATTCATAAATTCAAATGCAATGGAACAGCTAGTCACCTCTCCCACAAGGGGAGATAATATACTAGACCTGATCATCACAAACATGGGGACAAAGTGCTCCACACCGGAAGTATACCCCTCACTAGTGAGATCTGACCACAAACTAATCACCCTGGATATACATATCCCACCTACACTTCCAACACAAAAGACTACAGTGAAAACCTTCTCAAAAGCCGACTTTACACTTCTTAAAACTGAGATGGTATCCTGTAAGCCCACTGGGCCAGTGGAAACCTCATCCCACAATGCACAATCCTTCACAAATGCTTTCTACGGACATCTCCAAGAATGCATGGATCATGCAATCCCAAATAAAACCAAGACCCTCTCCACCAAGGGCAGGTGTCCTGTCTGGTGGACCCCAGCCATAAACAAATTGTATAACAAAAGAAGGAAGCTACTGCACGACAGAGCAAAATCCCATAAAGAGAAGGCATCTCTGACCAGCACTAGTAGAAAGCTACGCTCTCTCATAAAAACATCCAAGGCCAACTTTGAGAGAAAAATCGCTATGGACACTAAAGATAACCACAAGGCTTTCTTCTGCTATGTTAGAAACCTGGGCGGAAACCCTCAGATATGTTCAGAGTTAGTTCACAATGACAAAAAATACACTCAACCCACAGATATTGCCAACATTCTGGCAGACAGGTTCAGTGCAAATTTCTCCCCTCCCTCACCCCCAAAAGAAGAAATACTTATCCCAGCTGAATGTAACCTTCCTGTCATCTCAGATGTCCAGGTGAGAACTGCCCTCAGCAAAGCTAAAAACACAGCATCAATGGGACCTGACGGTATCCTGGGTTGCATGCTACGTGAACTCCAAGAGGAGCTAAACCCGCACATAAAAATGCTATTTAACCTTAGCCTTACTACAGGATATGTACCTGAACACTGGTGTACAGCAACAGTAGTCCCACTACACAAAGGAGGCACCTCTACAGACCCTGGTAACTACCGCCCCATAAACTTAACCAGCCTGGTCTGCAAAGCTATGGAAAGAATCATTATGGAACTCGTAAACAGAGACATTGGGGACTTACAGACACTTGATCCCACCCAGTTCGGCTTTGTAAAGGGCAGATCCTGCCTTTTGAACCTGGTTGACATTTTTGAAACAGTCACTAGAGCCATTGATGAGGGCAAAGCAGTCCATACAGCCTACCTGGACTTGGCTAAAGCTTTCGACACAATACCCCACTCTGGCATCATAGACAAGCTCAACAGCTTAAATGTAAATCCATATGTCACAAGATGGGTTGCAAACTGGCTAAAGGATAGAACCCATAATGTCAAAATCACTGGAGCCATGTCAGACTCAAAGCCAGTCACAAGTGGTGTCCCACAGGGCTCTGTCCTGGGACCCCTCTTATTCGGCATTTATTTCTCAGATGTGAAAGCAAACATGGGAGGGTTGTGGCTGACAAAGTTCGCAGATGACTGCAAACTAGGCGCCATAGTCGATACACCAGCTGACACATACATCCTACAGAAAGGCCTCACTGAGACGGACAACTGGTGCCGGAGTCATGGCCTTAAAATAAATGCCAAAAAATGTATAGTCATCCCCTTTGGGAAAAACAAAGTACCCACAAATTATCACATAGACAGTAACCCACTGAGTACGGAAAAAGTAATCAGAGACCTGGGGACCCAAGTCGATAGTGACCTCTCATTTGACACCCACGTTGCCAAAGTAGTTAGAAAGACTTTCTATCTTGCCCACCTTATCATGAAGGGATTCACATCCAGATCAAAGGAGGTCATTGTACCCCTATATTCCTCCCTTATCAGGCCCATGATTGAGTACAATGCCCCATTTTGTATGTACCTCACCCGGCAATTGCAACAGCTAGAGAGACCGCAAAAGTACCTCACCAAGAGGATCACAGGTCTCCAACACATGTCATATGCTTCCAGACTAAAGAAACTCCAGCTCTATTCAGTTGCATACCGCCTACTCAGAGGTGATCTGTGCCTGACGTACAAGGCCATGTCCAATCAGGAATTGATGGACATGCTCCACCTCAAAAAAATCCAAATCCATCAGAACCACGAGAGCTAAAGATTTAAACCTCAGCACAAATATGAATAGGACATGCTGGAGGGACAGATTCATAACTCAGAGGCTTCCCATACTCTGGAACAGAATCCCAGTTCATGTTAGGCAGAGCCCCTCACTGACTCTCTTCAAGAGAAATCTTGACGAGTGGATGGAAGATCGTAGGTTTACCCCAGGGGTCATCTCTGTGTCACTACTAGACAGAGGCACAGTAAACTAATTCTATTATGTAAGGGGGTCTTCACTGTGTCACTACTAGACAGAGGCACAGTATTCTAAATCTATTCTGTACACTTTTGTACCATTACATGGGGTGGCGAAAGCCACATCACTATGGCTAGGCTTATAAATGCCCCAGGGCAGATAGCCTAGTACTAAACTATATAACTATGGATAAAGTGATTATTTTGTTTACTTTTAAAAGATTAGGACATCTGAGATGTACATAGAGCACTTGGGAATATTAAGTGGGGTTGTCTGTGGAGGAAAATGACCAACTGATATTTGTTTGCTTGCTTGCAGTTCTGGCTCTGCAAAATTAATATGATTTGTGTGAAGCAACATAGAATACTTTTATGTGTAGCTACTGTTTATGCAGAACACAAAATCTGAAATACATTAAACTGACATCATTTTTATCACAATCAGAAGGCTGAAGTGTAACTGCTGGGTGAGGGTAGAAACTGCCTGTGGATGATGATCTTATAATTTCCTCAGTTTAAACAGTCAGTAATCTGGCTTTGGAAAAACCACAACAATTTGTGTAAAGTAAGATGGAATATTTTATTACTATGACTATTATTATTTTTATTACAATTACACATATGAGGTGTACATAGTCAGTAAAACAATAGCTATGGAGGCCATCTATAGATAAAAATAACTTACATCTGCTGTTGCTTAATCATTGCAAAAACAGTCTGAGTTAGTGTGACATATGTAGTGTCACACAATATGTTGCATTTGTTGAAAGTGTAAAACAAGTATTGCTATGGCTTGTGTATGTGTGTGCATAGGAGAGGTTGCAGTGTATTTAAGAGTAACAAGTTGGCCATATTTTTCACTTTCCATCACACGCATCAGCACTGCTTATGATAAAGGGCTATCTTCTAGGAGGAACAGAATATTTACATAAAAGTAACTTATTACTGGTACAGCAGTACAGTAAGTAGGATTGCCATCTCCTAGCACATGGCTATGGCAGAATTCTTGTCTGCTGCTTCTTCCGTGTGGAGTCCGTGTGCTATGTAAAATCAATGCATCTTGTGATATACCTGCCTTTCAGAAATAGTGTCAGTATGTTTATGTGGAAAAAAATGTTATCACACAATATTGCCAGGCATATACATAACTCTTATAGATAGAATTAAAAACAATTGTTAACTTGTTATCTTTCAAAGATTAGGCATAAAATGTATCATAGAGCAGCCAGCCTCTCAGAGGCCTGGTGGTCCCTATACCCCAGTTTGTATAATTGTATTTTGCAACAACTTTAGTAGTGGCCTGTGCGTTAAACCTGACCTAGTCTAAAATAAGCTCTGCTCAGAGATGTTCACAGAAGATCATTATAGCGTGTATCAGGGGCTGGAGAAAATGTGGTTGTTACTTTATTTTTTCTCATAATCAAACCTCAGAAGTGTACACAGATGGTTGCTACAGCTTGTATACAGGCTGTGGACAGTGTAGTCATTATTTTTTTAACTTTCCTCACAAACTTCAGAGGTGTGCATAGAAAGTCACTATAGCTTGTCTAGGGCCACTGTAGTTTTTAGAAGTGACAAATTGGAATATATCACATGGCTGTTTTTTTACTTTCCTCACAATCAAACATTAGGCACATTGGGGTAGGGATAGGTAGGCATTCTGTTTATATACGTCTGACATCAACTGTTTGAAATATGTTAGTGTTCCATTTTTTTCTTTCAGTTTCATCTCAGTCTGACAGCAGAATGGTAGATAGAAAGTGGCTATTTTTGGGAGGTAGGGTGAGGAAACATGCAGTATATATGTTTGACAGCAGCCACGTGATGAATATGATAGTAGCCGTTTATGCCTTCATCTCAGTCCAACACCAGATACACAGAAGGTAACTGTCTTTTTGGAGGGTAGGGAAGCAGGCACTGTACCCCGATATGATTTACAGTGAATATAAAAAGTGTACACACCCCTGTTAAAATGCCACGTTTTTCTGATATAAACAATGAGACCACAATAAATCATTTCAAAACTTTTCCCACCTTTAATGTGATGTGACCTATAACCTATACAATTCAATTGAAACACAAACAAATCTGTTAGGGGAAAAAATATAAAAAATAAAAACGTACAATAAACTGGTTGCATAAGTGTGCACACCCTTAAACTAATACTTTGTTGAAGCACCTTTTGATTTAATTACAGCATTCAGTCTTCTTGGGTAGGAGTTTATCAGCATGGCATATCTTGACTTGGCAATATTTGCCCACTCTTCCTTGCAAAAGTGCTCCAAATCTGTCAGATTGCGAGGGAATCTCTTGTGCATAGCCCTCTTCAGGTCACCCCACAGATGTTCTATTGGATTTAGGTCTGGGCTCTGGCTGGGCCATTCCAAAACTTTAATTTTCTTCTGGTGAAGCTATTCTTTTGTTGATTTGGATGTATGCTTGGAGTCATTGTCATGTTGAAAGTTGAAATTCCTCTTCATCTTCAGCTTTCTAGCAGACACCTAAAGGTTTTGGGCCAAAAGTGACTGGTATTTGGAACTGTTCATGATTCCCTCTACCTTGACTAAAGCCCCAGTTCTATCTGAAGAAAAGCAACTCCAAAGCATGATACTGCCACCACCATGCTTCACTGCGGGGATGGTGTTCTTTTGGTGATGCAAAGTGTTGTAGTGTTGTTTTTGCACCAAATGTACCTTTTGGAATTGTGGCCAGAAAGTTCAACCTTGGTCTCAGCAGACCATAACACATTTCTCAAATGCTTTTGGGAGACTTGATGCAAATTTTAGCTGGGCCTGGGTGTTTTTCTGTGTAAGAAAAGGCTTCCGTCTTGCAACCCTACCCCATAGTCCAGACATATGGAGAATATGGGAGATTGTTGTCACATGTAGTATACAACCAGTACTTGCCAGAAATTCCTGCAGCTCCTTCAGTAGTGCTGTAGGTCTCTTGGCAGTTTCCCTGACCAGTTTTTGTCTTCTCTTTTCATCAATTTTGGAGGGACATCCAGTTCTTTGCAACATCACTGTTGTCCCATATTTTCAAACCAAAAAGGTAAATGGAAGCAAGTGCCAAAAACAAACTCAGAACCAAGTAAAGCGGCACAAAATAGACCAGCAAGCAGCTCCAATAAAACCACTTTATTGTAGGTCCCAGCAGGTGATGAACAAATACCAAAAGCAGTCAAACACATAAACGCCAACACAGTAATTGCATTTTCGTCCTAGCGACTTCATCAGATGCAAAATGAATCAATTAAAACCACATTACATTTATATACCCGTCATTAAGGAAACCCACCAATGAGGTAAGAATATTAATTAAGTTTCAATTTAAAAATAAAAGACACTTTCTCATTTTTCCACAAACATTGAATATTAAAACCTTATATTACAAACACTCGTAAGTGAAAATATATTTATAAAAAAACCTGTATCCAACAAAAATTATGATTAAAAACAGGAAATATTCAAATTAAAACTCCTTAAAATAGGCTTACATCCAAGCTAAAATAAAGAACATAGCACCATCTAGTGAAGAAATGAATGTGAAAAACATACACACACGTGTATACATACAGGCAACACTTTCCCCAGCTTCTAGTCTTGCAGCTCTCAATTTCAAAACTGGTGCCAGGGAAATAATATCATTGAGACCAGGGGGCTTATTGGCTTCCAACAGTATTTGCCAGTAAACTTCCCTGTACTCTATTCACGTCTACCAGGATCTGCCCCTTAAATCTCTAGCTATTTCTTTCAGTACAAAAAAATGTATACTTGGCTTCGGTACAAGAAAGGGTATGTTTGTATAATACACTTCCCATACTTTTAGTGCATATATCGTAGGTGTGCTCATAGATTCTCTTCCTCAATTTTCTTTCGGTCTTCCCCATATAAAATGAGGTACACTTATTGCATAGAGCAATATATATCAAACCAGTGGACTCACATGTACTACGGACGCTATTTGTTAAATAAATGTCCCAAGCTTCCAGAATTATACTGTCTTTATTGCTAATAAATCTGCATTGTCGGCAAGAGCCGCATTTAAACGTACCTACCTTCCTCGAATTAAAATTTTTCTGTTTAGATCTCTCTAGAAGTTCTTTAACATTAGATGCCCGACTGTAAATAAACTTGAGTGGGGTATGAAAAATACCCCCAAGTCAGTCAGACTAGCAAACCTCTGCTATTTATTTTTCAAGATGCTCCTGAAGACCCCCCCCCCCCCGAGTCCCCATTGAATTCTGTTATAAAAGCTCTTTCATAGCTTTGACCTTCACCAATGTCTGGGCCCTGGGCAATGTCTTGGACCTGCAATCCTAGATCCATAGATTCAAACTGATACTAGGTGAAGAATCAGTCTGCCCTGCCCTTTAACACATCATTATAAATCCTATTAATTACATCATTTAGGCATCCTCTTTCCAAGAACATCCTGGTTACAATATCACTCGCCTTCCTGAAATCTTCATCATCAGAACACATCCTACAAATACGTACAAACTGTCCCTTGATTATCCCTATTTTCTGGTGGTATGGGTGAGAACTAGTAGAGTGGAGCAAGGACTTAGAGTAAGTCGGCTTCCTAAACACCCTAGACTTAAAGCCGTTTTCATGTTTACTTAAAGTTACATCTAGGTAGTTTACACTATGGTCTTCAACATGGTAAGTAAAATGTAAAAAGGTCATAGTACCTGATATATATTCCAAAAACTCCTCTAATTTCTCCTTTGTGTCTACCCAAAAAATAAATATGTTGTCCTTAAACCTCTTATATAGGGTCCAACAATTTTTATATTTTGAGTTGACAATATATGTATGTTCCTACAATAAAGTGGATTTATTGGAGCTGCTAGCTGGTCTATTTTGTGCTGCTTTAATTGTCCCATATTTTATCCACTTTTTGATGACTGTCTTTACTGTTTTCCATGGTATATCCAATGCTGTGGAAAATTTTTTGTACCCTTCTCCTGACTGATACCTTTCAACAATGTGATCCCTTTGATGCTTTGTAAGCTCTCTGCGAACCATGGCTTTTGCTGTAGCAGGCAACTGAGTAAATGTCAGGAAAATCCTACAAGGACAGCTGAACTTTATTTGGGGTTAATCATAGGTTCATAGGTTCATACTAGGCTATCTGCCCTGGAGCAATTATAAGCCTAGCCCGATTCTGTATGGCTTACGCCACCCCTTGATTTGAGTATACTGTGCCCTTTTTAAGGTTTAGTTTACTGTGCCTCTGTCTAATAGTGACACGGGAGTAATCCCTGGGACAAACTTACGATCTCCCATCCACTTATCGAGATTCTTCTTGAAGAGATTCAGTGAGGAGCTCTGCCTCACATGAACTAGAATTCTATTCCAGAGCGAAGGGAGCCTCTGGGTTATGAACCTGTCCCTCCAGCAAGTTCTATTTATTTATGTACTGAGGTTCAAGTCCCTCGAGCGTGTGGCTCTAAGGGATTTAGATTTACTGAGGTGGAGCATGTCCATTAATTCTGGATTTGACATAGCTTTGTATGTCAGGCATAGATCGCCTCGAAGTAGGCGGTATGCAACTGAGTAGAGCTGGAGTTTTTTTAACCGAGCAGCATATGGCATCTGTTTGAGACCCTTGATCCTCTTGGTGAGATACTTTTGGGGTCTTTCTAATTGCTGCAGGTGTCGGGTAAGGTACATCCCAAAAGGGGCATTGTATTCTATGATGGGCCTGATGAGGGATGAATAAAGGGGCATGATTACCTCTCTTGATCTAGATGTGAAACCCTTCGTGATGAGGTGGGCTATGTAGAAGGTCTTTCTAACCACTTTGGCAATGTGGTTTTCAAAGGAGAGATTGCTATCAACTTGGGTCCCCAGGTCCCTAATAACTTTCTCTGTACTTAATGGGTTTCCGCCTATGTGGTAATTTGTGGGCACATTGTTTTTGCCAAAGGGTATGACTATACATTTTTTGACATTTAGCTCTTTAATTGATGGCAGGTGTGTACCCAAGAAGACTGAATGTTGTAATTAAATCAAAAGGTGCTTCAACAAAGTATTAGTTTAAGGGTGTGCACACTTATGCAACCAGCTTATTGTACATTTTTTTTTATATTTTTTCCCCTAACAGATTTGTTTTTCAGTTGCATTGTACAGGTTATAGGTCACATTAAAGGTGGGAAAAGTTTTGAAATGATTTATTGTGGTCTCATTTTTTTTATAAAACTGGCATTTTAACAGGGGTGTGTACACTTTTTTATCCACTGTATGTACCCCTATCAAGCATTCATCTTCTTAGTTTATTGTGAACTGTTATTTTATCAGATACGATTTATTTCTTCCTTAAAAAAAGACTGAATTTCTTAATGTGGATTTCATATAGACAATCATTGGATCAAAACATTGGAAAAAAGCTCTAAAATGCACCACAGAGCATCTGCAACCCCATGGCTTCTGTGGACCACTAAACCCCACGACCCCTAGATTAATCTGAATGTTTATTCCACAGTTATTACAGCACACTTTGGCCATTTAGTGAGTGTTAAAGGAGGCAGGTAAAGCAAAGTTAACAATTAACATAAAATGTATTTCCTTAGTCAAGATTTTTGTTTTGGCAATCATTTGATGAAAAGGTTGGGAAAAAAAATCTAAAATGCTTTTCAGACTATCTAGGACCCCATGGCTGCAGAGGGCCTAGTTGCCCCCAGACCTCTAGCTTAATTCAAATATTTCCTCTAGTTATTACAATGCAGTATTGGTCAGTTAGGGTGTGTTGAAAGGATGCAAGAAGAAGCTGAAGAATGAGACAAAATGTGAGAAGACAGTAAAAAAGTAATGTAGATGGTGTAGGGAGGCTGGGATGGGGGCAATCAGGGGAATCACTGAAGAATTGTGTTGAGGGGTAGAGCAGTGGGCAGTGAGGGAGGCCACACTGGATCCATTTGCCTAGGGCACCATTTCACCTAAGGCTGGCCCTGCATCAGGCTCCTTCATCTCACCACCTCTCCCTTCTTTGTGCTCTTTTGCCCAAATCTCTGTCATGATCTTCCTTTGAAACCACATTAACTTTCTCTTTATCACTTTTTGCATCTTCTTCAAGCCCTTGACCACAGAGCCAAGTGCTGCATTCTAATTCTTTCAATAGTTTTTCTGCTTCTTAAGTTTGCGCTCACTCAGCTACCTGTCTTTTGGTTCATTATAATTCACTCACTTAGTTACACACCATCGCTTTTGTCTGTTGTCCTTACCCTTCTCTCCGATTCTAAATCATATAGTGGCATGATCATTGTTAGCTAATTCTGCTTTCACCTGGATGTCCTTAACCTCTTCCACCTTGGTTATGACTACATTTAGAAATCATCATTTCTGGCACAGCTTCACACCAGCTAGCTGGACCCCTTCTCATCCAAGACAAACAACTCCTGCTCCCTCTTATAACACTCTTCTTGTAATGCATGCCTTTAGTCTCCCTTTCAATGTCTTATCCTCCTCCTTCAATGTGTCTGGTGGCCACCACATTATATGAAGCCACCAGCATTCTCCCATTCTTCTGCATTAACGTCCAAGTTACTTACCTTAGGCTCTAACTCTGCCACTTTCCTGTCTGTCTTCATAAGCTTGTGTTTTTTCATCTTTTCTCTGACCTCCTATTTAAACCTGCTTCCATATAGATCACTGCTTGATCTCAACAACTCCCTTCCTCATCATTCCTGAATGACCTGTACCCAGGCACCTCTATGCCCCACTTCCTCTTGTTGTCTGCTCATGTTTCTGGGATACCAGCAATGTCTACTCTCCTCTCTTGCATCATTGCCTGCATATCCCTGTCTTCTTATGTAGACTCCTTGCACTGCATAGTAATACTGCTCCTGCCATGATTGGACTCATTCCAATTTGTATTTCAGTTATGCCAAGTGTCACTTTTTTCTTTCTAGTGCCAAAGTACCTGCCGCCATCTAATGCATTTGTGACCTGCACCCCTTACATCTTAGCTTAAATATGTAGTCCTTGAGCTATACCTTTCCAACCCAGTTCTGAACACTACTGCCCCTTCTGGGTTTAGATGGAGCCTATCCCTCACACACAGCTGGCATTTCCCCATCCTCCTACCAGCCCCATCATGCGCTTCTCTATTATTGATTGCTATAGCCAGTCATTCTACTTCCTAATAATTTCCTTCTTTAGTGTCGTAGCTGTTAATAGAGATAACACTTCTGATATCTACAACATCGCAACTTGGCATCTCTGCACCTTCCTGGCTCTGCTTGCTACTACCTCTGCTATCACTAGGTCAGGTCACTGGTGCCAAAATGATCATAACATGCCCCCCCCCCCGCGCAATGGATGTCAGGTAGTCAGTGAATGCATCCACCAATGCAGCTCCACTAAGAAGAAAAAAAAAATCACAAATGAAACTCACAAAAAATTAAAAAATAAACAATTTCTTTCTTTCTCAGTGTTACCATAACAGTAGATTTTCTAATAGATCACTGTTGCAATAGCCTAAACTATTTGGGTCCTACCCCACTGCAACCATCCATCTTTCAAAGTTAAAGGGTTCCCTCCATGTTCTCTAACTGTCAGGAGATCAAGAGACGCTCCACATAAAGGAGAGTTGGAGCTCCAAATGTTCAAAGCTTTCTTGCCCTAAGAAGGGAGGCAAGAGCCCTAAAAGGAAAAATGCTAGAAAACATACAAAAAGACAAGTTACATACAAAAGAGTAATTATATCCACACCCCGGAAATACAAAAAAAACACAGAAAGAAAGAGGCTGAGGGAGGGGAGGCTACTGCAACAGTAATCATCTACTTTTATGGTAAGTTTTCTTACACAACTGTACTATGTCCAACATTAGATCACTGCTGCAGTAGCCTAAGCTATTGGTTGATTACCATAGCTTAAAAATTAAGAGAAGAGAAAAAGAAAATTAAGAAGCAAGGAACACCTGGAGAGTAGTCCAAAAAAAGCCATCTCTAGATCTGAAAAAAGGAATCTAGTTTGCCTTGCTTTATAAAGATATGCACAGAGGACAAAGTTGCTGCCTCTGCAATACATTTAGACGCTACCCCTTTCCAGAAAGGTACTGAAGAAGCCAAATGCCTCATGGAATGGGCCCTAACCCTGACAGGAAGTGGTTTATGATGGTGAGAATATCAAAAAGCAACAGCATGAGACAACCATCTGGAAATGGTCTTGCTTTGTCACTGGTTGTCCTTTCCTCTTACCTTCATAGGAGGCAAACAGCTGGTCATCTTTCCAGAAGGATTGAGTTTTGTCTAATTAGTATCTGAGCTGCCTGTGGATGCCCACAGTGTGAAGGATCTTTTCTCCCTTGTTCTTGGGGGTCAGGAAAAAAAGACAAGGACATTAATAGACTGGCTCAAAGTAAACTACGACTGCTTTGGGCATAAAAGACATGGTTAGTTCTCAAATAAATGAGGTTAGGTTGGCTCTCCATACGTGCTTGTAACTCAGATATTCTTCTAGAACAAGTCAAAGCAATAAGTAAAACATTTTTCTATATTAAGTGCCTCATATCAGCCTGATGAGCTGGTTCAAATGGACAAAAGTAAGCTTTTCAAACACAAAGTGAAGATTCCAAGGAAGGGGTCACCTGTTTTCTAGGTGGATGGATAAGCAAAATCGCTTTCAAAAACTGATTAACTTGAGCAATCGAAGAATCCAGATCTAAGGGCAAATAAGCAGCAATGGCAAATGAACATTAATAGAGGAATAACAAAGGCCATAGGACAGTAGTGCTCACAGATAATCAAGAATCAGAGGCAGCTGGGCCAGAAGATGGGCCTCTTTCTTAGACTGACAAAAAAATAGAAAAAATGTTCCACTTACATAAACATAACATCCTTCCAGAAATTTTTTAGCCTCCTTTAATGGCTGCTGCATATACTCAGAAAAAAAAGGTGCCTAAAAAGTATCAGAATTCAATCACCCAGGCAGTCAACTAAATAATTTTCAGTTGGAGTGTATCAACCACTCCCTGTTTTGTGTGAGCAATCCGGTCTGTGTTGAAGCTTGTGCTAATTGCCCTTGGCCAGTTTGAAAAGAGGGGAGAACCAATATTGCCTGGGCCAAAAGGAAGTTATTATAGGTTCATAGGTGTATATTAGACTAATGATTACAAGTGCTTTTTTAGGCCTAGCCATTTTTTCCAAATGCATCCCTAAATGTTATTTTAAGAGGTGTATTTTAGGGTATATGTTAGCTAGGGTATGGATGGTCAAGCATTTACATGCTGCCTCTGTACATTAGAGATATAGGAGCCATACCAGGGGTGAACTTCTGATTTCCCATCCACTAGTCCAAGTTATGCTTGTTCCAGGGAAGGGTTATTCTCTGAGACACATACCTATCATTTCAACACGGGGTTACCTTCATTTCATTGACAGCTCATTTCACTGACAAGTAAATCAGCAAGACCAATTCATTGAAAGTTCATTTCACTGAAAACTCATTTCACTGACAACTCATTTCACTGAAACTAATTTTGTTGACAGTTATATATGGCCTGTCCCCATTGTAGTGCGATCCTGGAGTTGGACTATATAGTAAGGGAGGTATAAACATTTTATACTATACAGCTGGATACTTACAAGTGCAATGAATAACTGTTTTGCAGAAAACAATATACAACCAAAGTATGTGGAGGGCTTTGCCCCATACACCCCCAATGTGGGGGGGGGGGGGGGCTGTGCCAATACTGTTTTGAGGAGGTTTGCATGGCTGCATTTTCAGAACCTCTTAGATTACATTAAAATGAGATTTTAAGTTCCTCCTTGGACAGAGATTTAGTATTTGGCACCTCTGTTGCAGAGGTGATTCATAAGTGTCATGAAAGGGGCAAGCTGATCCAGAGAATCTATAACATTTTTTTGGTCCTCCTTTTCCAAATTGTCCAAGGGAGTTTCTTTTTTCTCATCCAAATTTGGCAACACCCCCCCCCCCCCCCGCAAAAAAAAAAAAAAACAGAATAAACAGTCTCAACAAAATTCAGGTAAACAGACATTTAAGATGAAATGACAAGGGAGTTCCAAAAAGAAGTCTCAAACCTCCCAAAACCAAAGAACGTCCAACACGTCTGAATGACTATTCATGAGACTTTGTGACCCCTCCCACCCTGGCCCCTTTTTATTCTGCCAGAAAGTCTGAATCTCCATTTTCCTCTTTGGCAACAGATTATTTCAAGATACATCAAGGTTACAGATGGCAGTGGGAGGAAATTCATCCTTTCTAAGAGGTCATTCCTCATCCTCCTAATCAGACTTTTTGTTTCCACCTGTTCTTGTCCCAAAGAGTGATAAAACAAGTTTCTCCTTCCGAGGTGGGGAAGGGTTTCTTATTCAAGAATGTTCCTAGTGCCAAAGGAAAAAAATGCTCGAGACTAGTTCTGGATCCTTCTTTCTTTCTTAAAGCTGTTTGTGATAGTGCCCAAATTCAAACTAATGTCACTTCAGAACCTGTTATCTCTTCTTCCTCTTTGAAATTTCTTGGTAACAATACACTTAACATATGCTTATCATCATATCCATACTCATCCAGACTTCAGATGTTTCTTTTTTTTCAATATTCATCCAGACTTCAGATGTTTCTTTTTTTTTTCAAACACCTTTAAATTATCACTTGTGACATAAGGATATTTACATTCATATAAAAGTAATCAAACCATATTAACATAAACATTATACTTCACCTGTATTGCTATATATCTTATAACCTAAGCAACATTATATAACTTATTCAATTCCTGCCTTATTTTTTAAACATGAAACATCTTTAGTAAACCATCACTTACTACATAGGTAATTATACATTTACATAAATGAAAAACAACACAGACACAATCCTAGTTGCAAGCATTTTACATCACAACCCATACTGGCACACTCCCAGTTGCAAGCATTATACATCACTTATGATCTACCCAACCTTTCTCACTCAAACATTGCATAGGTCATTTAAGACTTCAGATGTTTTTTAAGGTTTTGTGTGCCCGGATCACATTATTAATTGTCTGCCTTACCCTTTGGACTATCCACTACACCAAGAGTGTTCACAAAGTGTCTGTCTCCAGTTATAGCTCATTGCAGGCTTATCCACATTTTTCCATATTTAGATGACTTGCTTATCTTTGCAGAGTCTTTTCCAAAGTGTCAGGAATCTCTCTCTTGGGTGATAGATCTCTTACACAAGCTAGGATTCCAAGAGACTAGTCAAAGGTTTTTCTTGACGACCTCACACAGGATTGTGTTCCTGGGATGCCAATTTGACACCTCAATTCAAACAGCTTTTCTTCCACAGGGAAAAAAATAGATAATTATTCAGATTTATGTCTACAGTTTTCCACTCAGACTTTGGTCACTGTGATGGAATATCTCAAGATTTTAGATCTCATGATATCTACGATTGTCATGATACCTCTGGCAAGACTTCACATCAGAAAGATACAGTGGCATGCGAAGTATCTTGGTCGCAGCATCAACTTTTATCTTTTTAAATACAAGTGCTGGAGTTTGTCAGAAGAGAAATCCTTTGGTGGAGGCAACAGATATCCTTAAATCTAGGTCTCTCCTTCTCTCTCCGTGCTCCAAAGCAGGCAGTCACCACAGACACTTCAGACTTTATTTGGGGAGAAGTTTCTGGAGGGATTAAAGTACAGGGGGTGTGGGACACCACTGACAAATGCAAGCACATAAATATCAAAAATATGCTTGCCGTGATTAAGACACTCAACTCTCTGAACCATCTTTGGCACTAGGACCTCTTCAAGTGGTTACAGATCATACCACAGTCATGTGGTACATGAACAAAAAAGGGGAAACAACGTCCTACCCCCCCCCCCTTTTACAGACTATCCATGTTAGGTTGGGATATAGCTTCACAGCACAGTCTCACTCTACAGGCATCCTACATTCCATCAAAGCAAAACTGTGTGACAGACAAGCTGAACAGGATTCTCATGACTGAAAACTAGATCAGGGGGTTCCAAAATCTGATACATCTCTGAGGAGTTCCTTAAGTAGACTGCTGTGACTCTTCTGTGAACAATCAACTGCCAAGATTCTGTTCCAGGACTCCATGCAAGTCCTGGAAGACAGATGCCTTTTCTTTTCTTTGGACAGGAATGTTGCTGTTTGCTTTTCCACCCTTTCCACTAATATACAGGATACTTCTGAAGATTCAGAAGAAATCCCCCAAGATCACTGTGGTGATTCCCTTCTGGCCCAGGCAATCGTGGTTCTCCTTTATTTTGAAAATGGCCAGGACAATTACCACAAGCTTCCTCACAGACTGTATCTATTCACACAAAAACAGTGGTGTTTGATACACTCTGACATCAATCATCTTTAGCTGATTGCCTGGATGATAGGGTCTTAATTCCTTTAGGCAGCTATTTACTGAGGACCGATGGAGGCAAGAAAGTCTGCTACTAGAAAATCATGTATTAGCAAATGGAAAAAGTTTTCTAGTTGGTGCCAACAACATAATCAGCACCCATTCAGGGCTTGTTGTTCTTTGTTTTTACAATAGTTGTGTGAGTTACTATCCCATGGCTTTTCTTATTCCTCTATCAAGGGTCATTTATTGGCCATTTCAGCATGTCTGCCCATGGATCCTCCCTTTTCAGTGCAGTCTTGTGTCAGAATGGTCTTTGAAGGGGTTTTGCATAACAGGCTTCCAAGAAAACTGGTGGCCCCTCCTTGGGATCTTAATTTTGTGTTAGAGACGCTAACATTTGCTCAATTTGAACTAGCTAATCTGGCTGACTTGAGGTTCTTAACTTGGAAACCAGTTTTACTGATTGCTCTGACCTCTGCAAGAAGGATATCTGAGTTGTAAAGTTTTATTGTGAGTTAACTCTACCTTATTTTCCATAGGGACAGGCTTTCTTCAACAGCTAATCCTTCTTTTATGCCTAAAGTGTTATTTGAGCTTACTTTAGGCCAAAATATCCATCTCCCCATTTTCATTCCTGAACCTAGCAATGAAGGAGAAAGGATACTCCATACCTTCAATTCCACAGACAACTTGGGTACTAGCTTAACAGAACTAAATCTTTCAGATCTTTGGATCAATTGTTCATTTCTTGTGAAGGTAAGAAGGGGCAACTTGTGCCAAAACAAACTACTTCTTTTTGATATAATCACCATAACAAATTTATTCTAGGCAGGGTGAAGGCCCACTCACTAGGGATTTGGCTTCACATGTAACGTTTTGGAGAGTTTGGGAGTCTAGAAATATTCCAGAAGCTGTTACTTGGTCCTCTGTACATACCTTTACAAAGCACTATAAGCTTGATTCCTACTCTAGGTCCAGATCAAGCTTTACTAGGACCCCTCTCCAGAGACTTCTGGACTCTTCTCCTTCCACCTTGCAGATGTAGAAAACTAGCATAATCTACTTATATAGCTAAGGTTATGGCAGCAGTGATCAATATGATGAACGTAATACAGTTGTGTAAGTTGTACATAATATAACAGATATTCAAATGATCACTGCTGCTGTAGCCACACCCTTCCTCCATCACTCTTGTTTTTGATGCATTTTATGTCAGGATGTGGATATTTATCTTTTGTTGTTCCTAGCATTGTCCTTATAGAGGTCAGCCTCCCTCTCTCTCTCTCTTTGCTGGCAGGAAATCTCTGAAGAGCTTTGTGCCCAAGCTCGAGATGCTTTACAATTTGGGCATGTGGAAGGTGCCCTGAAGCTTTGAAAGCTGGACAGCTGGTATATCTTTGGCAGGATATAACCCATATAACTAAGGCTACTGCAGCAGTGATAATTCAAACATCTACTGTTATGGTAAGTTCAACTTACACAACTGTACTTTTTCCATTCACATGGCATGAAACCTGACTAGAGGCTATGGTTAAATAGGGACTCCAGTGGTCTTGATATGTCATTTTTCTTCTTTAGGAGGCATCATAGAATATTATTGGGTGCATCAATGCAGAGATCATGGCCTTGGAGAATGCATTTAGGACTTGCTCCCTAATAATAGCTGGGGGATATGTTTGATGGCCCTTCTTGAAAGGTTGTGGGGGGGGGGTAAAATTGGACCCAGATTTGTTGGTCAGTAAATTTGCTATATGTTCAAGCTCTGCATAGTTGGCTTCATATACAAATAGTTCACTAAATTGTTGTGAACTGCCTTTGCGGTTGCAGACATAGGTAAAGAAATCCTTAAAATTTTCCTTGGCCTGGGGTGCTATTTTTACCTTAAAATTAGCTTTGATATACTTGATTTTTCTCTCTGAGTTGTTTAGATTGATAAGAAAAATTTTATCCTGCCAGGTGTTGCATTTCTTAACTTTTTTTCACATCATTTTTATTGATTTTTATAAATACAGATGTATCAAAACTATTAAACAATGAAAATAAACCTAACTATATACAGTGTCCATAACAGATATGCTTTTATCAATACATTCACATTTTATCTAACAATTTTTTAAGTTTTAACCAAGCCAGTTGTTTATGTGTAATTCTTGAAATTCTTAAAGTTATAGTCAACCATTCTCTATTACATACAATTTTGGCCAGTGATATAAATTCCACAAATGATATAATTTTTTTACTTTTCCAGTTTGAGGTAATAGTTTTTCTTGCTATTGCATGGTGGAATCAGAGAAGGTGCACTTGTGTACCTGGAATGTACGCTGGTATCGGAGTGTTAAATAATAACAGTCAGTCAGTCACTTCACATTTATCCGAGCACTACAATTTTATAAAAGATTTAAATTCCAGCCAAAAAGGGATTACAGTTTTACATTCTATAAACATATGCTCCCAGTCTGCACTTATTGTTTCTTCACATTTCCAGCATTCAGATATTTTATTTCCCGATATCAGTGCCACTTTATGAGGAGTAAAGAAACGTTTGTGAATGAATTTCCATGTGTAGATTTTCCAAAAGGAAGATGATGTAGTATTACTAACTGATTTAAGTATTAATGTTTTCTCCTTTTCTGAAAATCTGAATTTATTAACCTTTTCTGCATAATTTCATAGAGATTCATCTGGGATTTGTATGTCAATTCATAGTGTCTTATATAATCTTGACACTGAAAACCCATCATTATTGCATAATGCATTAATTTCACAAAAAAAGTGATAGAATTTTGGGTCTAGACGTGGATTTCACTATTTGACTTATTTTGAATTCATTTACTATATACTCTCTGAATGTTTGTATATTTAGCCAATTGTTTTTGATTTATGTTATATCTTGTATGAGGGAAGTGGCCTCCTGTATATAATTGGAGTCAAGAAATTGATGCCAGAATACTAATCCATTTCCTTTCATTTCTCCTATTTTTTTCATGTCGTAAGAGTCCAAACATTTGTTTGAAAATGCTATAGGAAACATTAAAAATAAAAGGTCTCTCATCTTGTAATCTTTGTTCATTATTTTTTTAAAGTTCTTTGCTATGTAGTCAACAAAGGGAGAGAAATATTCTTTTTTACTGGTATTACAGCAAAAGTTTTTTATAACCAGATAAACTTTTTCTGCTTCAGAAAGCATATTATTGTTTATTGTTTCCCCGTTATTATCTACTAATATTGTTTTATGCAGGTTTTCCAATTAGATGTGTACTTATAATTTAGCCATTGACTTATGACATTAAGAATGACTGATTCTGCATACAGTTCTAAGTGTGGAAAAGCTATTCCACCCTCTTCCCAATTTCTGTAATGCCATGCATGACTAATTCTTGTTTTTTTTGGAAACCAGAGGAATTTAACTAATAAAGAATTAAGTTGCTTTATTATTATTTTTTTTTTTTTGAAGGAGAAGCTATTATAGTTTGGAAGATATACAACATTTTTGGTAATATAATCATTTTAACTAAGGTTAACCTTTCCTCCATGGTAAAGAACATTTTATTCCATCTGTTCAAGTGGTCCTTGACAGTGTTTATTAACATTGTGTAATTTATTTATTATTTGTATAGTATCTTTCCAATTTGTTTCTGTGTGAGATGAATCCTGTTTGATCATCTGTTATTATTTTTGGCAAAAAGTGATTTACTCTACCTGCCAGAATTGATGTAAAAATCTTGTAGTCAACATTCAAAAGAGAGATAGGGTAATAAGAAGTCAGTAGATTAGGGATTTGTCATGCTTTAAGATGGGTGAAATCATGGCATACTTCCATGAAGGGAAAACGCTGTCATTCTTTCTGAATTTTTCAAAAGCATCAATTAAAATCCTTAGAGTATCGCCTGGAAGTATCTTATATATTTCTCCTATTAGTCCATCAAGACCTGGATCCTTTCTGTTTTTAATGTTTTATATTCTTTCCTTAAGTTCCTTTAATGCTATCGGTTTAAGTAGTCTAGTGTTTTGTTCCTTTGTTAATTTTTTTTATGCTGTCTTTCAAGAATTCGTCCCTTAGAGTGTTATCAGATTATTTAAATTGGTGCTATTCACTGTTTTATGATGTGTTCTAAATGCCTCTAATATTTCTTTTAGATCAGTTATATGTTTAGGTTTCTTCTTGGAATTATCTATAATTTCTTTAATATGATTGGCATTTGTCAAGCTTTTAGATTTAACTGCAAGTCTATGCATATTTTTAGGATTGGTTGAATAAGTTTGTAGTTTTATTCTCTCTAGATTTATTGCTATTTTGTAATTCAAAATCTCTGTGTATGTCAGGTTCAGTTATTTTATTTCAGTAATTCTAGCAACATCTTTCATGTCTAAGTTCTTTTTTAATATATCTATTTTTGATTGTATTCTTATTAACTCCTTGTCCCATTCCTTCCTTTTGTTTAGATACCAGCTTTTAGTTTTACCATATAAATATAATTTTAATGTATTCCAGAGTATAATTCTAGAAGTCTCATTATCATTGATATCAAGAAATTATTTTATTTCTTTTAACAGCCATTCTCTAAAATCCTTTAGTTTAGTAATATATGCAGGTAATCTCTGCCAAAAAATCAAGTCCCTAGGTGTTATGTGTACTTTAAAGAAGATAGCATTGTGGTCGGTTAGTGGACATGAGCTGATCATAACCTCCTGTATCTTGGATATTAAGTCATTGGTAACAAATATCTTATCTATAGTTGTTTGTGTACCAAACCTATAAGAGTAATGTGTATATTGAAGGGATTTTGACTGTCTTATGATATAGATATCCCTCATATTTGTAGCGCTAATAAAATTGTTTAGCTTTTTGGCTGTGGCCGACAATCTAAAATTACCATTTTTAGTAGTGTCAGTCTTAGAAAGGATACAATTAACGTCTTCTGCACATATGTCTCCTTTAGCTTTAATTGAGATTAATTCTAAATATTTATTTCCTGTTTCTGCTTCGATACCAGGTATCCAGTATACGTTAACTAAAGTGATATGCTTTCTATTTATCTCCAATGTTACCATACTCAACATACCATTTTTTCCTGAATATGAATCAATAACTTTAGGTACAGGTAGGGATTTTTTCCACAAGATCATAGTGGCCCTTCTCTTGGTCTGGTAATGAGATTCAACAAGTACTGAGAATCCATTAAAAAACATTCTATTCACATCCGTTTCTATTAAATGAGTTTCTTGTATGAAAGCAATCTCCACCTTGTTTGTTTTGAGATATTTACATAAACTTCCTCGCTTTATATTATTATTAAGGTCATTGGTATTAATTGAAACATATTTATATGCAGACATATTTGAAGACACATTTTTGTGTTATGTATTTTATTATGGACAAAACTATAACTTTAAACATATCTAATATACATTCGTAACTATACACAACTCCAAGCATGGACTATGATATTCCTGGTTCAATGAGGAAGTCATTGAAGCCACCTTCTACCATCCTACAATCGTTGGCCATTATCAGTCTAATGCTTCTGCCTTAGTGTAAAGAATAGCACAATATGCGTTAAAATATGATAACTCTCCTAATATGTGTAAGACAACTAATCAACCTTTTAGGGTGTCATTAAATTACATATTAATTACCTCAGTCAGACAACTATGAACATAAAATAATGTATCTAATAAGAGTGACACAAGCCATTCTATTTTCAAATGATAAAAGCTCTAGGTCTATTAAGTAGCAGAGCATTTATTACTCACTACTGAAAATGAAATAAACAAAAATACTATTTTCTTCTTCATCCAAAAAATCCATCTCATGGATATCTACATCAGGATTTTCATGCAATGACATGTCCAACAAGAAATCATCATTATTTTCATCCAAATCACACAACACATTATTATGAATGGCTTTACTACTCAAACATTTATTAAAATACACTTTTAAATGCAGTTTCCTGCAAAAATGGTCCACCTCAAAAAAGAGGTCGGCTAAACTCGGATAATAAGTGGATACAAATTTTGTACCTTTCAGCAACAAAGAAGTAAATTAGTATCAACCAACAAATCAGATAGATTAATGACGCAATACTCAGAAACATTGTCCAAGCCATTCACATTACCCTCAGTGCTTTCAAATTCCCAATACCTGTGTGGTAAAAGTTCATCCTACCTACCAATGGCAAAAATTACAGTCAATTTATTTTCTTTCTCTGGGCACCTCCACTGCATTTAAGTGTATTTTAATAAATGTTTGAGTAGTAAAGCTGTTCATAATAATGTGTTGTGTGATTTGGATGAAAATAATGATGATTCCTTGTTGGACGTGTCAGTGCATGAAAATCCTTATGAAAATGAAATAAGCAAAGAAATTTACGCTTATACTATATTAGAGATTGTATCTAACTTAATAGCACACATATCAAACCCTCTATATTTTGTAATTGATACTAAGACTTTGCAATAGAATGTAATAAACATAATGACTTTCTAACTTTAACTTAGGTAGTATTTAACACGTCTTTCAAATGAATACAATGAGAATTATATATTTACCAAAACTTTTCATATCAACTTTTGCTGAACACATTATAACATTGTATAAGAATTGTGAAGAACAAAAGGGAGATGCCTCAAATAACTCTGAACCTTATCATGTCCTGCCATTTGTGTGAGTAAGGGATGTTTCAAATTTCCCCTATTATATCTCCTTACTGCTGTATATCCAAAAAAAAAAAAAAAAAAAATATATATATATATTGGTCTCCCTATGTTACTGAATACATTTTCAGGAACTTGTATATGTGTAACTTCTGTGGTCTGAATTAGTAGATTTGCACATATCCATTAAGTTAGCATATAGTAGAATAAAACACCACATACATATACTTCTAAACACAAAGGTTCCATTGTATCTTTTTCTTTTTCCTTTCTACCCATCATAGTGTAAACTTATAGACCAAGAGTACAGCAAAATTTTATTTTACTTCTATTAAACAGCTTCAGTTTACCCTGGCAGTTCGACATTAAATTAGATACAACTATCTATACCTGTTAGGGTAATTGAACATGTTATTTTCATATTCAAAATGCTTTGCTGAATAATCTTGTAAACAAAAACATTTCAAGCACCTTTTCCTTCTCAGTTTTGAGTGGATTTGCATTTCTGAAGCTTAGATAAGCTCATACAGTCTGTTGTGAAGCCCAGCTACTGAAATCTGGTGTCCGTTCTGTCGCACAGCATCACAAAGTGATGACGAAAGTTCAAAGGCCATGCAATTCTTTCCTTCATGCTGTAAATCAACAGAAGAGCTGCTGTGTGCAACAAAATGGCTGTACTGCACTCAAGACTCTAAGTAAGTGAAGCTTTTGAATATTCTGGTGGTAAAAAGTGTCTCGAGGGTAGTATTAGCAAGATTTTTGCATCTGGATAAGAAAAAAGGGAACTAAACATGCATAACCACTATGCTGATGGCAAAAAGGAAGCTATTATATTGATGGCACCTGCCACAGCTAATCTAATAGTGTCCACTATATTGATAAATACACTATAAAGGCACTATGGTTTTAAACATATTGAATCAGTTGTAAGCATAAAACATCAATGTCTCTACATTTCTACCCTCAATTTCAGTATAGTATAATAAAAACAAATCTGTCTCCACTTTAAGAACTGCATTTTTACTGTTCTCCCCAATTTATGTAACTCACAGTACACATCACTATTAAATATAAAGTATAAATTATTACTTTCACCTCCCAACAGTAGTTTTACTAAGTGGATATTGTGCCTCCAGGGTATTATATACTTTATTTCTTTACAGGTTTTAATCTACATAAAGGCACAATATATATATATATATATATATATATATATATATATATATAAATATATATATATATATAAATATATATAGAAAGTTGTCAGCATAACAGCAGCACTTTGTGTCTATATAGGCTTCTATAGGTTCATAGGTAGGTACTAGACTATTGGCCCTAGGGCCTATATAAGCTTAGCCAAAAAGGTACCCTGGCTTTCGCCACCCAAGAAAATTATTTTCCTGTGCCACTGTCGAGCAGAGCCGCAGAAGTGATCTCTGGGGTGAATTTCCTATCTCCCATCCAATCATCAAGATTTTTCTTGAACAGTACTAATGAGGAGCTTTGTTTGATATAGACAGGTAGTTTGTTCTAGAGTATGGGAAGTCTCTGGGACAGGAATCTATCCCTCCAGCATGTTCTGTTTATTGTGGTGACAAGGTTTAGGTCCCTTGAGCATGTAGCTCGGAGGGATTGGGATTTCTTTAAGTGGAGCATGTCCAGCAGCTCTGGGTTTAACATAGCTTTGTATGTTAGGCAAAGATTGCTTCTGAGTAGGCGATATGCGACGGAGTAAAGCTGGAGTTTTTTGAGATGGTCTGCCTAGGGTATCTATTTGAGGCTAGTAATCCTCTTTGTGAGGTATTTCTGTGCCTTTCTAGTTGTTGTAGATGTTTTGTGAGGTACATACCAAAAGTTCCGTTGCACTCTATAATGGATCTAATGAGTGACGAATAGAGGGGAACAATGACCTCTTTTTTCCTGGATTAGAAACCTTTTGTGATGAGGTGTGCCATGTAGAAGGATTTCCTGACTACTGTGGCAATGTGATTATCAAAGGAGAGACTACTGTCCACCTGTGCCCCAAGGTCTTTTATCACACTTTCGGTGTTAAGTAGACTACTGCCTATGTGGTAGTTCATGGGTACAGAGTTTTTACAAAAAGGGATGACAATGCACTTTTTGGCATTGAGCTTGAGGCCATGGCTTTGATACCAGGCATCTGTCTCAGTGAGGCCCTTTTGTAGGATGTCCACATCGTTAGGAGTTTCAATTATGGCTCCTAGTTTGCAGTCATCTGCAAACTTCATTAGCCAAAGACCTTCTGTGTTAGCCTGTACTTCTGAGAAGTAGATACCAAACAGGAGAGGACACAGGGCTGAACCCTGTGGTACTCTACTTGTCACCGGTCTGAAGTCGGATTTGGAGTCTGCTACTTTCATAGTGTGGGTTCTGTCAGTGAGCCAGCTGGCAACCCATCTTGTGACATAAGGATTTATACCTAGTTTAGTGACGTTTATCTATAATGCCAGAGTGAGGGATGGTGTTGAAAGCCTTGGTGAGATCTAGCTAGACTGTGTGAACCACCTTACCCTCATCTACGGCTTTGGTGACCGCTTCAAAGAAGTCTATCAGGTTTAGGAGACATGATCTGCCTTTTACAAACCCGAACTGGGTGGGGTCCAGAGTTTGGAGATTACCAATGTCAATGTTTAGAAGTTCCATAGCCTCGCAGACCAGGCTCATCAGGCTAATGGGGTGGTAGTTCCCGGGGTCCGTGGTGGCTCCCCCTTTGTGGACTGGGATAACTGTTGCTGTGCACCATTCAGTGGGCACAAAGCCTGAGGTGAGGCTATGATTGCACATGGTACTTAAGTGGGGTGCCAGTTCATTCTGTAGTTCGTGTAGAATGCAGGCTGGGATGTTGTCAGGTCCCATGGATGCTGTCTTCTTGGCTTTGGAGAGTTTGTTTTTTACCTGTGCAGCCATGATTACAGGAACTTTGCATTCTTTCAGTATAGAGATGGGCCTTTTAGGGGGTGAGAGGGGGGTAAAGTTAGCACTGAACCTATCTGCCAGGATGTTGGCAATATCAGTTGGTTCTGTATATTTAGTGCCATTGTGCTGTAACTCAGAGCAGATGTGAGTGTTGCCATTGAGTTTCTTGACATAGCTATAGAATGCTTTGTGGTTGTCTTTAGAATCAGTGGTGATTTTGTTTTCGTAACTAGCTTTGGAAGATTTTATGAGGGATTTCAGCTTTTTACTGAGGCTGACCAGGGAGTTCCTCCAATCATGGGATTTTACTCTTTTTTTGCAACAGTTTCTTTCTTCTGTTGTAGAGTTTGTTTATAGCAGGGGACCACCAGATTGGCTTCTTTTTTTGGAGGATAGCATCTTGGTTCTGTTAGGGATTGCATGATCCATGCACTCGTATAAGTGCTTATAAAATGCATTTGTGTAGGATTCAGCAGTCGTACCTCTATTGTCCATCTGCATGGGTGTCGTGAAGTTGGCCACTTCTGTCTTAAGAGGCGTGAAATTGGCTTTGGAGAAACTTTTTATGGTGGTTTCCCTAATGGGGGTGGGATGTGGATGTCTAGGGTGATTAGCTTGTGGTCGGATCTGACCAACAAGGAATTGACCTCTGGTGTGGAACACCAGTTGCCCATGTTGGCAATGACCAGGTCTAGGATATTGCTGCCCCTGGTGGCAGCATGGATAAGTTGATCCAAGGTGTTGGAATTTATGAATTCCAGAAAACATTGACCAAAATAGTTGGTACATGAGTAGTTTTCCCAGTTAATGGTGGGATAGTTGAAATTGCCCATTATTAGGGTGTTAGGTTGTATCCTAATATTTTCCAGTGTATCAAGAAATGAGGAGTGGGAATTCTGGGGCATGGTGGGGTATCTGTAGCAAGCTACAATTTGGATTGTGGTCTTGCCTAGAGTTAGTTGCACTTGGATAATCTTGGATGCATTATGCTGAGCAACTAGCCTGCAGGTGTGGATATCCTTAATGAATATGGACACGCCTCCTCCTTTAGTGTTTCGGTCCAGGTTAGGTGACCGAAAGTTGTGGTATGAATTATAGCCTGGTAATGCAGGAATGCTCTCTGGAGACTTGAACCAGGTCTCTGTCACTGCACAGATGTCAATGTTCTCCATTTTAAGGAGTGCCTCGAGTGAGTGCAATTTGAGGTTTAGACTTCTAGCATTGAGTAGCATTACCCTCAGATTTTGCTTGATTGTACCTGTTATGGTGGTGAGTTTGTTATTTGAACCTTGCCTAAAAAAGGCACTATAGGGGGTGGCAAAAGCCTTATCCAGTATCTGGAATCCCAAGGGCAACAGGTGCAGGCCATCTCTGACAAAGCATTGTGGTCTGTCGATCATGTCATCCCAGGCAGACAGATACTGGATCCCCTTAGAATGACACCAGAATAAGCCAATTGTTGAAGTCAATCATTTTGTCCTTGTACTGTGGTATCAATCTGGGTGATGGCAGGATGCTACTCAGGGCTAGGGTCATACCTGACTGGGCTACATGATCAGACAGTTCCTTCATGTCTCTTTTCATGTAGTCCAGGGAGGTATGTCTCAGGTCATTCACATCAACATGAACAATGACAGAGTCATATTTGTACTTGTGGAGTGACCTGAGTGCATGCATTATGTGGCAGATCCTGGCACCCAACAGGCAGCTGACAGTAACTTTCTCCTTGTTTAGCCTGGTGAGTGGAACAGCAGTGTGCCTGACTATAGAGTCACCTATGACTAGAGTGTTGGGTACGTTGTTATGCCTTATGGGCTGTGGTTGAGTGGCACACTGAGTTTGTGGGCTATGTGTCATTTGGGTTGTGTTGGGGGGTGGAGGTTGCTTGTGTTTCTGCTTTGGAGGTCCCTGTTGCTTGGGTAGATTTTTATTGAGAGCCTCCGCGAATGTAGGTGTGTGTTTTGTGTTTCTATGTGTGTGTTTTGGTGGTGTAGGTTTTGAGGGACTATGTGATGTGTGGTGTGGTGCAAGTGTTTACCCTTTCCGCTTGACTGCCTAGTCCAGTCTTGGGTGAAGAGAGCTTTGCTCCCAGTTTGGCTATATAAGTGCATCTCTCACAGGTTGTAGTGTCGGGTGGTAGGAGGAGAGGGTTGTACATGAGGCAATTGCTGCATTACCCCAAGATGCCCAGACTCATCAGGAAATCAAGAAATAAGCAACTAGATGCAGATTAAACAGCCTGTTCATATAGATTTCTATTTTAATAATTACCAGGGAGGGGGGAATATATATATATATATATATATATATATATATATATATATATATATATATATATATATATATATATATATGGGAAAGATTTTTACCTTTACCTTAGGGTTTGTTCGTTTGCTTTTATAACATTTAGATACATTCTGTCAGACGGATAGTATTACATGTGAAAATTAGTAGATTTAGTTCCCTTTTAGTTTTTCATTGGTTTTGTCATTTGTAAATGGTTTGCCATTGATAGCCTGTCTTTTCAGACTTGGAAGTGAAATATCCATATCTTCTATTTTGTCCAACAGTTTGTTTTTTCTAACAAGCACTTTTGCTTCTTCGAGGTTGTTAAATATTTTTTGACCATCTGAGATGGTAATCTTAATTCTTGCAGGGAATAAGATCTGAGCTTTTACATCAGCCTTTTTCAAACTTTTGATGAGAAGGACACATTATTTTCTTTTTGTTATTGTTTTGGAAATATAGTCATTATCAAACCTTATATTTTTCCCATTGAGTTGTACTGGATTTCCCGACCAAGCTGTTCTCAGTACTAGGTCTTTACTCTGTGTTGATAAAAAACTTTACTATAACAGATCTCACTGTAGCTGGATTCTTGGAGAGAGATGTGTTGGATAGAGGCCTGTGAGCCCACTCAATCCCAAATGAGAAGGACTCAGGAAGGTTCAATATTTTGGGCAACCATTCATTTAAAAACAGGACCATATTACTTCCTTCCATTTTTTTCAGTACCTCATATATTCTGATTTTGTTCCTTCTTGATCTGGACTCCAGATCTTCTACTTTCTCTAGTAATTGGTTGTTTTGTTGTAGAAGGAATTCTGAGTGTCATTTTCCATCTGTCTCCCATCAATGTAATTTACAGTTTCTTCTATGGCTGCTATTTGTTTAGAATGTTTAGTAATAATTTCTTTCAGTTCTTCTATTTGTTTCTTACTTTTTTTTTCATGTTTTCCATGATTTTTTCTAAGTTATCCATTTTCACAGAGAGGTCCTGTATGCTGGAAATGATTGTATGAAGTTCTTTTTTCATGGAACTATCTTGAGGAGAGGCTCTTGTATGACCCATGGCTTTATTCAGTTGTACTAAGCTGTAGAACTTCTGACAGGAGATTTCTTGATAAAAGTCTCTGAAAACTCGGGTTTCTTCTTTGTAGGTAATCCACAATACTAAGAAATATAATTTGTGAGAAAAAAACTTTAAAGTTTTTTAAGTTAGAACATAAAAATCCTGTCAGAAACAATCTTTACAGGCAGAGCATCAGAAGAGTACTGCTATCACCTTGGCATCTTAGCCAGGCCTCTGCATTTCCTAACTTTTGACATGACTTTCTTCTTTTTTGTTATACAGTCTATTGATGTTAGGATTCCACCATGGTGGCTTGTTTTTTGAGTTTGTTCTGAGCTTATTCCTGGAAGGCACAGCAGCCTCTATGCATCTAATAACATGATTGTACAAAGTTTATGTGGAAAATACTGCATAGGCTGCTGTGTTCTAAGGGTTGGGGGGGGGGGTTAAATGTTGTCAGGTTGTCTCTTAAAATGGGAACTTAACCTTAGAACAGTTCATAACTCCTACTGGTTTAGTTGGGGTCACAGGTTTTATTTTTGATTTCAAAGATGACAGTGCTATGGTCTGAGCTTACAAGACAGGATGTTACAGTGGGGGTGGGGGTGGCAGGGTGCAGTGTTCATCTGTCTTTGTGAGTACCAGATCCAGCATATTTGCTTCCCTAGTGGGAGTGTGCACTATTTGATCCAGGGTGTTTGCATTTACATAGTCAAGGAATCTCTGGGCCTGCAGATTTGGCTTGTGTATTATTCCCAGTTTATAGTGGAGTAGTTGAAGCATCCCATGAATATGGTATTAGGCTGAATCACTACAACAATCATTGGGGAGTCCTTCTGGATGTTTACAAAAACCCTCCAGATCAGTAGAAAGGGTGGAAAAGCATACATGAACATTCCTTTCTGTGAGAAAGAGAAGGCATCTATCTTCCAGGCTTGTTTGCAAGGAATCCTGGTGCAGAATTTCTTTAGTTGTCTGTTCTGACAGGAGACAGGTGGACCTACCTGCTCCCCACAGTTGGATCAATTCTTGGCAGACCCTGAGATGACATTTCTATTTATAAGGGCCTAGCGTGGTCCTGCTTTGCTTGTCTGCTACAAAGTTTTGCACTGATGGAATATAAGAAGCCTGAAGAGTTAACTAAGCTGAGTTGCCACATCCCAGGCTATCATAGCAAGTCTACAAATAGGGTAAGATCTGGTGCCCCCTGTTTGATTATGTGCCACATCATGGTGGTGTTGTCTGAGAAAACCGGTAGAGGTCCTGGAGACAAGAGATGACTTAGGGCTTTCAAAGCCATTATATCGCTCACATTTATGTGCTTCTGTCTGTTTTGATGGTCCCACAGATCTTGGATTTTCACAAAGACTTGAGGGAAGTCAGAAGAGAGAATGAAAGACCAGGATTGCAAGAGATCTGGATTACCCATCATAGAACCTTTCTCCTTACAACCTCCTAAACACGGATCTGAAAAGGTAAAGGGTAAAAATGCTGAGTCGAGACTGACCTGAAGTACCACTGGATTTTTCTCATGTGAAGTCTGACCAGGGAAAGTATGTGAATTATAGATGCCATGTACCACAGAATCCTTCAGATACCTGGCTTTGACTGGAAAAAACTTTGGAAGACTTTCTGGAACATCATTACTTTGGAGGAAGAAAAGTATTTCCCAGGGCAGAATACAACAGACATCCCAAGAAAACTGTTCTGTGAGAAGGGTTGGCAGACGATTTCTGTTAGTTTATTTGGCAGTTAGCTTAGTACTAATCTATGAACCTATGAACACTTACTAAAGACTCTTGACAACTGGAAAAAGAGTCTGGAAATTCATCCTTGGTTTGGCACCTATGTCTCTAATGAACACAGGCAGGCTGTAACTGTTTCATCTCCAGGGACCTTGCTTGTAAGTGTTTCATCTACCAAGTCCCTGCTTACACTTAGCAAGGTTACCACAACTTCTCAAGAGATTTGGGATGCATGGCTAGTCTTAAAAAGGTCCCAGTAGTCATTCACCTAGTACATACCTATGAATCGAAGATATGACAACCATCCAAATACGGAAAGATATGAATGTCTTGAAGTCTGCAATATACAGTTTCTGGGGCAAAGTACTTTTATAAAACCCTTGGGGCAGTAGAAAGCCCAAATAATAAGACAGAGAATTGATAATGTAAGGAAGATACAGAAAATCTTAAGATACATCTGAACTGTTTGCTAGTGGGAATGTGATGGTAGGCATTTCTTAAGTCTAACTTTACCATGACAGCTAGTAAATGGACCAGAGGCAAAAGGGACTGAAGAGATAATATTCTGAACTTTGGGACCTTGACAAAAACATTTACAAAGGAAAAGACTAGTATAAGGTGTCCAAGTTCCTTCATTCTTTGGTACCAGAAAAATCATTGAAAAAAAACTTTGCCCATCTGCCTAGTGGGCACTGGTTCTGTTGATCCTTGTGAGAACATTTTGATGCACATTTGGTGGAAATAGAGACTCGATTTACTGGGCACAGAGGAATTCCTCTGGAAAGGAGGGAGGTATTTCCATTGCTAAGGGTGTCCCCTGCTGAATTATTTTATAACCCACTTGAAACAATCTGGTGCCACAAGGGAAGATGAAAACTCGGAAAAAGGAAGAAAAAGATTTACAGGGTGAGTTGGGGGCCTGAAAAGACAAATTATCATTCTGACTCAGCAGACTGTCTGATTTTTTAAAGGCTTTCCTTTCTTTTTTGACAGATTCAAAATCTTGTCTGATGGTGCCTTGTTGCTTGAACTGCTTCTTTAAAGAGATAACTGAGGTGGAGGGGAAATTTTTAGTTTAAAAAATAAAGTTGAAATATTTTAGTTACACCTTGAATCAGCTTCCCCCTCACTACATTTCCACAGTATCTCAGCTGAAGAAGGGACAAACAGAACCTCTTTGATCAAGGGAGAATTTAAAATTTTAGTTTTAATATTTTCAGGAAGATTTTGAGAATGAAGCCAAGCATATCTGTTGACAGACCCAGAAGCAGTAGCTCTGGAGGTAGTAGCAGCAGTAGCGTCATAAGAATAGTTTAAAACATGTTTAATTACATGAGAAGAAGATACTGTAGAGGCATTCAAAGAGGTTTTCACCACAGAAGAGGTAAAGGTAACCATCAACTTTTGCATGTTTTCAAAAGACAGAAGTAAAATCTTTAACATATTAGCTTGATGGTTTTAAAATTCTGAATGTTAAGTAGCATTTTTTTCTCAAAATTTTCCAAAGTTTTCCCATCTTTGTTAAAAGGAATTGGATTACAAGTATCAAAACAGTGTAAGAAACTTCTCTGTGTGGAAGATTTTCAGTCCATATATTTCTAGTTAATCACTGTATATTAATCAGATCAGACAATAGTAGTAGAAGTAGCGAACGTAAACTCGTCAAGTCAAAAAGTAATAATAGAAAATATATAATTCTACAGCATTACTAAGTATTCGAAAGTAATCCAAGCAAGGCAGGCAGTCTGTTTCCAGTCGAAAATCCTTTATTAAGTATACAGACAAGCGATCCAAGTAAAACAAAATCAATTTCTTTAGCAGTAGCACTTTTAGATAAGGAAACCACTGCAGGGTCTGCTTTAGGGATAGTAAACAAACATTTATGATTCTGAGGTACTTTGTGTAACCTGTCAGACTTCCTAGGGCAGAAGGCTGACTGTCAGGCAAACAACAAGCAGTGAGAAAAACAATCTCTAAAGTAGGCAAAACAGGAGGAAAAGCTACAGTCTTAAGTAAACCCAACCGTAACAAATCATAATGCATTTACTGGGAAATAATTTCATTCTTTTATCACTAAAAAAAAAAAACCTCTTTCATCATTGATAAGATCTCAAAAAATATAAGTATTCAAGAGGGAAATCGGAAGTAACACTTTCCTCAGAGTCAGAGTCTTCAGGTTAAGAAGAAACTCCTGAAGCACAAACACCTCCCTCTAATCCCTGCTTTTATTTATTTATTTATTTACTTATTTATTTCAGTTTGATTACTGGGGAGGTCCACTGGGCTTAGGAGCCCGTTTTCAGTGGAGGCCCGGGGAGAAAAGCTCTACAGGAAACAATTTTAATTACATGAAAAGTTCAAACACAGTTTACATTACACATAACAAATTGCTACAGATAGCAAAAAATACTAAGAATTTCTGTTATGTTATGAGGAAAATAAACAGGCATATAGTATTAAAAAAAGCAAGAATTTACTGTTTAGTTGCCTGTGCAATTAATATTTTAAAAGGGGTTAGGAAGGTAAAGAGGTTAGTCTGGAGAGAACTTCATTCTGGCCTGAAAAAAACAAGAATTTACTGTTTAGTTGCCTGTGCAATTAATATTTTAAAAGGGGTTAGGAAGGTAAAGAGGTTAGCCTGGCGAGAAGGGGGAAGATAGCTTGAGAGGTGTGGGCTGAAGAGTGCAATTGTATATCCTATTTAGATAGCGGTAAGAATGAAGTTGGGTTTTGAAGTTATTTAGGTTGTTGCAGGTTCTTAGTGAGGTGGGCAGGGCATTCCATTTTTTATCTAGGGTAAAGGATAAGAGAAGCTGACCTGCTGGGCGCTTGGGTTTTTGTACTGTTATAAGGTTTTGGTGAGAATATCTAAGGGATCTGAGAGGGGTATAAGGTTGTAGAATATTGAAAAGAGCAGGGCAGTTAGTAGGGTGGAACAGTAATTTGTGAGCTGTGGTGATTTGGAGAAAGTCAAGTTGATTGGGGAGTTCAAGCCAGTTTAGAGAGTGAAGGGAGGTGCAGTGATGAGAGGAGGATTTGGCATTTGTGACAAATTTGGAGATTTTGTTGTAACATTGTTCCAATTTGGAGGCAAGTGTGGATGATAGATTAGTGAGCAGAGGAGCGCCATATAGTAGAGAGGGAAGGAGGTAGGTAGTGGCAATGGTTAGGCTGGTGGGAAGAGAAAGAAAGTGGTTGTTTCTATACAGTAAGCCAAGTTTTATGTGTGTTTTTTGATGTTTAGCTGGATATGAGTATTAAATTTTAGGTGGTCATCAATCGTAACACCAAGAAGTTTGGTGGAGGTTACGATCTCGATAGTGGAGTTGTTAAGGCTGGTAATTTGGAATGAGTTTTTATCAAGAGATGAGGATTTGGAGGGGGAGAAAAGGAGGATCTTAGTTTTGTTTGCATTTAGGGAGAGGTGATTTTGGAGCATCCAGTTTTCAGTGGTTGAAAAGGCTTTTTGTGTTAGAGCTTGGAGCTCTGTTACGTTAGGGGCACAACAGATTAAAGTGGAATCGTCAGCGTATTGCACAATTGTGGTGTTGGGAATGGCTTTGTGGAAGTCGTTAATAAAGATATTGAATAGTAACGGGCCAAGTATGGAACCTTGAGGTACTCCAGTAGGGGTAGGAAGGAAAGTAGAGGTGGCTTGGCCCCATTTCACAGCTTGGGACCTGTTTGAAAGGTAGCTAGAGAACCAGGAAAGAGTTTTTTGGCTAAGGTTGAGATTAGAGAGATGGTTTAGAAGGTGGGTGTGGGAGATGGTGTCAAAAGCTTTGGATAAGTCTAGTAGAATGGAGGATACTATGTTACCGGAGTCACGTGCAGAATTCGCAGAATGTAAGAAGGAGAGATGGGCGGTGTTAGTACTGTGTCCTGGGCAGAAGCTGTGTTGGGTAGGAGAGAGTAGTTGGTGTTTGGTAAGTAATGGCACGAGCTGCAGGTGGATGCATATTTCAAGGATTTTGGATATAGGAGAGAAGATGGCTATGGGGTGGAAATTGGAGACATTACAATTTTTGCCACCTTTATGGAGAGGAAGAATGAAAGCAGAGCGCCATAGTTTAGGTACATAAGATTCGAGTAGAGACCTAATAATTAGGATGCTGATAGGTAGAGCAATGGTGTCAGAAGCTATTTTTAGGAAGGAGGACGGGATGCTGTCAGGAGCATTGGAGCAAGGCTTTAGTTTATAGAGCAGTTTCTTTATTAGGTCGCTGGATACAGGTTTGAGTTTGAAAGAGGGGGGAAGGGAAGATTGAGCAGGGGGGAGGAGGGTTATTGTTGGTGAAAGTCTTGGTTAGCTCAGCGATGGAAGAGGTGAAGAAGGAATTGAATAGTAAGGCAATTTCTGTGTCAGATTTGCTGGTATCAGGACAGGGGTTGTTTTTTTTGTACCTGGCCTAAGGAGGGAATTAATAGAATTCCAGAATTGTTTGGGATTTCTTGCATGGTTTTCTTTTAGTTTGATGTAGTAAGACTTTTTATCTGTAATGACTAGTTTTTTGGTAAGGTTTCTTAATTGCTTAAACTAAAGGAAGATTTCAGGCTGTTTGTGTTTAAGGTAGGCTTTCCAGGTTTTATCCCTTTGTAGCATAACCTTTTTATCATTAGTGAGCCAAGGGGTAGGTTTTGTTTTGACTCTTTTTCTTCTTATAGGAGCTAGGGAGTTAAGGACATTTATGAATGTAGAACTGAAATACTCAATGGCTTCATCTAATGGCAGTGTTTTTAGGGGGTTCCAGTTAGTTAGCTTAAGGGAGTTAGAGAAAGAAGTAGGATTAAAGTTAGTTAGGTTACGAGTTTGAATGTAGTGGTGAGAGTGTGGGGAGGTGGGAGTGGTTCAATGGAGAAGGCAGGGAGGTGGTCTCTTAATGGGTCAGGAGGGACACCAGATTTTATAAGTTTGTTAGGATGAGATATTAGTATCCAGTCAAGTATGGTACCGGGGGATTAGTTTTGTTAGGTCTAGTAATGGAGTTAGTAAGTTGAGTGAAGTTGAATAGGTTGATAATTATGGAGGTATTAGGGTTGCTGATTTTTCCCCAGTCAATATTTACATCTCCCAAAATGAAGGTTTCTAGCTTAATATTGGAGGAGGACCATGAGAGGATGTCTTCCAGTGTATTGGTATTGTTACCAGGAGGAATATAGAGGAAAATAATGCAGATGCTTTTGTGGTTGTTTATTTTTAGTATGCCAAATACTAGTTCAGCATTATTGAAAGAAGGGATGGTGTTAGGGTATGGGGTCATAGTTAAGAGGTTAGAGTAGATTAAAGCAACTCCACCACCTCTTCTATTAGGGTGGTCAGATTGGAGAGAATGAAATCCTGGAGGTAGGAATTCAGAGTCATTAATGTGAGGTTTTAGCCAGGTTTCAGAGATGGCTGCTATGTCAGGGGAGTTGTGAGTGAGCCAGGCATGGAAGAGGGTTAATTTATTTTTTAGGCTTTGGGTGTTGATAGTAAGGAACTTCAGGTTTTTATTAGAGGATTTGTTGCTGGTGCAAGGGTGATTTGTAGGAGAGATGTTTGGACCTGGATTAGGGTGTATATCGCCAGCTAAGTGAAGGAAAGTGGGATTGGGGATACGTTTATTAGTTTTGTATTTTGTTAGAAGAGGCTGGTAGTGATTTGGTTTAGGTTTGTAGTTATTGTTTGCGATAGGGTAAAGTTTAATTTTAAGAGAAAGAGACGGTGGGAAGGAACTAAAGAAGCTGAGATGTTGTGGAAGTGGGATGTAAGGTGGTGCTGGGGAGTAAAAGGAGGAGAGAGTAAATGGAAATCAGTATAGAAAGTGATTTGGTATAGAGATAGTAGAAGGAAAGGGAAGGATGAGAAGAGAAGGACTTTGTATGGAAGGCTGAATATGGTAATATGAGACAGAAAAAGACTGAAAGAGATGGTGATGTGATATTAGGTGTGTTGGGGATGTGGTGGAGAGAAGTAGGTAGGGTGGAGGAAGGGGAGGGGGAAAGGTGTATTCTGATTGTTTGATGAAGAGGGTGGGACTAATAGAAAGGTGTATCCTGTTTGGTTGGTGAAGAGGGTGGGACTAGTAGGCAGGGGATACATTTAGAACTACTGGGGGCGGGTGGAAATTGGGGGCAGGGTAGGGGAGCGGAGTGAGCCCACAGGGCAAATTGAGTAGGAAGAGCCAAGAAGGCAGGAAGGCCTTTTCTGACTGAAGTTCAGAGTTAGAAAGTTCTTTTTTTTGTCAGAAGAAGTAGTATATAAAGAAAAGGCAGAAATAAATCATTTAGCAAATCCCAGCAAATCTTCCTTGTCCACAGAGACAGAAACAAGAGAAGGCAGTTTTTTTCTCCCTTTATGTTCACTTTTCCTGGGAAACTCCCTGGAAAAAGACCAACCCATAGTTTGCATAACCATCCCAGGTTCAGTCTCCCTGTCCTGGCTATGTGAAGAACCTTCACCTGCCCCTTTCCCTGAAAATGACAACAGTTGTTTCCCTTTTCCAGAAAGGGCAACCCTACAACCTCAGAAGATGTGTCTACCCCCAGTCCTTAGTGGCTGTAGGTGCAGCACCAGAGGGAATGGGGAATAAAATGTGTGGTCTGAGGAACCAAGACTGATCAGAACAGAGTCACCCACCAGTGGCTGAGACATCACAGAAGCTGTCCTGACACCCAAAAGCTCCAAGACAACTTTCTTTGTCTTGCAGGGGAAGAAAGAACTGCAGAGATAGTAGTTGCTCCACATGTTAAGCCAGCAATGAAGCTCTAAAAATGGATATCTGAGTATGAATGAATCAGTAAAATGTTACACACAAAACAAATGATTCTGAAGTAAGTATACCACTGACAGACCACAAAATCACGATATCCTGCCTCTAACACAGAAACCTACAAAATATGTAGGACAATGTTAAAAACATACATGGAACGTTCACAGAAGCATTCACATGAAAAACTCCCTAGAAAGGCAATGATAGTCTAAATAACAGTAGCAATACTTGCCATAATGCTGGATTGTATGTGTCAGTTGAAGAATTGACTTTTAGTAGTTTATCAATATGATCAAGGACAGAGTTGGAGCAAGTAGTCCCTGGCACTAACAATTCCATTGTTGTGGCAGCTAGGAGCCAATCATCTACATAGGGGAAGAATCAAATCCCAGGTAGCTGCAGGTGAGCTGTTACAATGGCCATACACTTGGTAAACACCCAGGGGCTGTGGATATACTAAATGGTACAGCCCTTATTTGGAAGTGACTGCTCTCAGGCAGATGTAAAAGAATCTCTGGGACTCCTGCTAATTTGATGTGGAGATAGATGTCCGGGAGATCTATACAGCACATCCAATCCTTTACCTGTAGGCAAAGCAAAACTGATTTATATTGTGACCATCCTGAATGGGGTCTTCTTCACATAATTGTTTAGATGAATGAGGTCCAAAATGGGCCTGTGGTCATTGTTTTCTTCAGAACCAGAAATAATCTTGAGTAAAATCCTGACCCTTTCTGATCTGGTGGGACCTCTTTGATGGCTCTTTTTTGAATCAAAGGGACGACTTTCTTTTGGCTGCATTTAGCAGATGGAGTTGTATATCTGGAAGCAGCTGTCTCAGTTTGGAGGGTTTGTAAAAGAGAATTGTATAACCTCTGGATATTATCCTTCTTACCCATTTATCCTGTGTGATGGCCATCCACACAGAGGAGTAGAGGGATTAATGACCCACGAGTGCCTCCAGAGAGAAGCAGTTGGGAGCCTTTCAGGAATGGTGGTGTTGCAGGTCAGAAAAGGGCCCACGGTACCGTTGGCTTCATGGACCCCCTTGGTCTATGGGTCTACATCCATTGACAGGGCTGCCTCTACCACTCTTGTAAGAACTTGACTCATATGGCTGATGCATGGCTTTCCTAAACCAGAGAGCAATTTAGGACCCTTTTGTTTCTTGTTATACGATCTTTGTGAGGTTTTAAATTTAACTCCCACTGCACAAAATTGTTTTGCCATTCTGTGCACAGTACTGTATTGCCTATTTTATAGAAGGGCCAAACAAGGATGATGACTAATGAGGGCATTAGCAAAGGAAGCCTTAACGTTGTCCATAAAGTCACATTGGTGAAGACAGGCCTGAAGTCTCACTGTAATGCCTGCTCCCAAACACCCAGTCACTTCATTGGCTGCGTTATGCATAAACCGCACTAAGAAACTGGTAATATTTAGCATCCTGCTTATCAAAGTTTCCACCTGCCTCCTGGAGTCAAATGTGGACAGTCTTCTCAGAGTGCCAAGTGCTTGTCCTGCTAAATCCCTCTGCAAACAATTCATGTGAGTGGTGTAGTCTAAGGTCCTAAGTACCAAAGTCCCTAAAGCATATGTCTACTTCCCTATTCTGTCCACAGCCCCAGATTCTTTATTGGGAAGATGGACAGTTGCTGTATCCTCAGTCAAGTCTATCTAAGTAGCTGCTGTACCAGTAATGGAATCAACCAATGGACTGATAGCCTAGTGCTGTCTATCCTTGGAGAGGGGAGCTGAGAATTTTGTCTGGTTCTGAGGCACTGATTCACATTTGCTGTGCTCTTTTTATATTCTCCTAACAGTCAGATCAATTAAATGGTTTGCAGAAGGGACCACCCAAGAAGTAGAGGGGGCAAAGTCATAAGCCTCAAAAAGTAGATCTTCTGAGTTGGTGTCTGAAGGGACCAACTCTAATGAGGAGTCAGTGTGCCTCCTTTTACATGTCTTCTTTCTTGGAACATTGGGGGTATGACCTGACTCATCTTACTGTTGAGCAGTGCTTTTGAGGTCTGATCCTCATGTCTGACCCATGAATGCATATTGAAGTTGAGGGAGAGATGAGAGAAGTCATTGGGTGGATCGATCTGATAGAATTCTGAGTTTCTAGCCTCGATGGAGATGAAATAATCCTTCCCATAACCTGGAAAGCTGTACCACCCTTAGCCAGATCAGAGAACCTGCCTCAGTAACCTGATCCCAAAGGAGAAACAAGAGGAAGTAAAGAGGGCATCCCCAAAGCAGAAAAGGTGGAAGGCTGTGAGGAGGGGGATTGGCACTGACTTAAAGGCCGAAGTATCCAACACTGACACAAGACCCATAAGAGACAACTTCAGTAGAGGTGCCTAAGGCATGGCATTGAGTCGATGGCCCCATGAAAAACTCAGCTACAAGATTCTCAGATTAAATGTGTCTTTATATAATATGGTAAAATGATTCTGGTTGTATTCTACCTTAAATCTTGCTGCTTCATAGTTCAAACCTCATTCTGTGGTAAAATGAAGTACAACAGACCTTGACTTTTACAGCAGCATGGTTTAGACTATCTACGAAGAAACTGAAACAGCAGGCTCAGACAGATAAATGTAACTGCAGAATGACAATAGTCAGAACCAGAGCACAATAATCAGCCACTCAAAATAAAAACACAGGCTGAAACAGGTAGTCATAATAAAGAAAAATTAAGCTGCAATGAAGTATTTATGCTTACATTTATGAAAATGGTTATATTGATGTAGACAAATACATTTCAAAATGTAAGGAAACACAATAACATTTACCATTCCCTCCCACAGAAAAGCCTCACATTATAAACAGAAAGGTGTTTATTTAACAGCCCTGATACAATGCATGGCAACTACCAGATTTTTCGGGTATGAACTTTAAGTTTAATAAACCTGTTGAGCAGTACTTAGGATATGCAAGGGTGTCTTCTGCAATTTTAATGTATTTGACAGGTACACTGTTGGCTGCAAGAGAGTTATTTTTCCCCTCTTCACTGCTGATCCAGATACTACCAGCTTTTCACTCTTGTTGATGGGATATACCAGACCCTCCACAGTTTCCCCCAGGTTCTACCAGAGCCAGAGCTATGGCCTGGGGTCATTCAAGAGATCGAGGATGCTGGCACAGAGTCACACTGCTACCAGGACGTACACCCAAATTCCTGCCTTGCAATCTCTGTGAACACTGCCTTAAGAGCTGGATATGCATTTCCACATACACCCAACATGTGTTTCACCACTTATGCAGTGCACAACTCACTAGGCTTGATCACTACCTTTTGCAGTGAGCTTAGGTTGTCTCCCTCCCTCCAGGACAGGTAACATGACATTGGCCTCTCATCCCCTTCCTCCCTGTGCGACACCTCCAGCAACTGTGCCACTAATGGAACACAGGTCGTCTGTGGCACAGTAAAGGCTGTATCCCTCTGCAACACAGGAGACTCCTGCAGGAGTGGTAGATTTTAGCTTGTTGAGTTCTTTTTTATGGTGAATGTTGGTGACGGATTTAGGGAAAAAGTGTTTGTGTTAGATGGAGTGGTGGGGAACTGTTTTGCTGTGTTGGAAGTGGAGGGAAGCTGTTAAATTGATGAAATTGGTATTAAAGGTCTGAGCTATGAAGGAGTCAGATGCATCAGGGAAATGGGATGGGTTGAGAGGGCTTTCCTGGTTTAAGAAGATTGTTGATTGTAAACTAGTAAGTGTTTTTGAGTATCTGAGTGTTTGTTTTGGAGGTGGAAATAGTACTTTTTTTTATCTTGGTTTACAAGGGTTTTTACTTGATTACATAGGTTTCTATATGTATTAAAACTGGTATGTCTGTTGTCTATGTGCCATTATTTCCAGGCCTTGTCTTTTTTCATGAGTAGTTTAGTATAATTTAAGAGCTAAGTGGTGGGGTTAAATTTAACACATTACCTTCTAACTGGGGCAAAAGAGTTAAGTATATTTAGGAATATCTTAATGTTTCAAAAGATCTGTCTAAGGCAAGTATTTAAGAGGGCACCAGTTAAATTTCTTAACAGTATAATGAAATATAACAGTATTGAAATTAGCGAGGTTCCTCACAAAAGTTGTACAAGTGTTAGCCAAGCTGCTTAGTTAAGATACAAATGGTTATAAAGAGGTGATCACCAATGTCATCAGAAAGGGTTCTGACTAGTTGGATTCTTTCAGGGTTGATAGTGATGATCCAGTCTAATAAAGGAAGAAGTCTTTGTGGCTTTGTTAAATCTTGGAGAATTAATAAGTTGAGAAATGTTGTATAGATTTAGTATGTGGAAGGATGCCTCAGATGCTGAGTTAGCCCAATTAATGCTGACATCTCCAAGAATCAAGGGTTTCTTGAGCAATTTTTTGAGATACTCACAGCAGCAGGATACATTTGAGAATACTTATGCTATTTTTGGGTGGGGGAATGTATAGTACCACTAGGCTCCCTACTGAAATTTCAGCACTTAAAATGCAGAGTGCTGAAAAAAAAAGACTGAAAATACAGGAGAAGAGTGAACCATGAAAATCACTCTTCTCCTTAAAATTTCTTTTTGCGGGGGGTGGTATCAAGCCCCACCACACCTCCAAACATATATATACCAATTGCAAGATCACCATAACTTGGACAAAAGGGGATATTCTGAGAAATGGCATCTTGGACTTTGTATATGCAAGCCCATTCTTTCAGCCATTGTCTGTGTATTTGGGGACTCGCTCTAGTGGGTCCTGGCATTTCAGATAGTTACAGTACCACTATGCAGATAGATTTGTTTGACTTAACTGCAGAAATGTTACCAGATATTCTATATCAAGAAGGAAGTCATATTACATGAGTAGAGTTATAGCTGGACTGCATTTTTATACATGACAGCCACACCTCCTCCTCTTTTGGTTGGACAATAATGTTGTAGCCTGGTGGTAGTACTTCTTTATATATGCTAAATATGATAGGAAAGTATTTATAATGGTACAGAAATGTTAACAGATAAATCATAATGTTATTACAGGGTTGAATTAGCACTGTGAGCTCTGCACTCAGAGGTTAGCAATAACAACTTAACACTGTACACTGCACACGTAATGATCACAGTCAGAAATGGGGAAAATTATTTACAGGATTCATCTACACATCGTGTAGTTTTCTACAAAGCAGCCCAATAATCAGTTTGATGGCAGAGAAAAGCATATTACAGACTGGCAGATAGGCTATGTGATTGCTGGCTGTATAATAGGATTAGATCTTAAAGGGGAAAAACAATAATAAAGTCCTTATATGATTAGCAATGTGACAGTATTTTAATTTGATGGTATTCATGTAACCAGCTTTGTAGAAGTTCATGTAAATCTCAGTCAAGGCATCACTAGATGGAAAATTTAAGAAGGGACATTACAATGAAATCTTGTACCATGATGGAACAAGGAGCTTCCTACAGGCTAATCTTGTGGATTTAAACTAGGAATGAAAAAGTTAAGTAGAAAAGGCACAGACAGGAGGGTAAATACTGACTATAATCTTCTTAACCATAACCAGGAAGTATAATATTGGATTTTGTCATTATTAGTGCTATTTCCAAGAAGCCGGATTGAGGTATGTATCATATCTTATTATAAAACATAAAATCAAAGTTAAAACTAAATTAAAAAATCTATTAATTGCATCTCTCTTTATCAATAACTCAACTGCACAATATTTCCCTTTTGCACTAAGGCATTTCCTTAGTATGTTAATTTTGCAAATAATTGCTTACATGCCCTGTGTAGTATGGTTTTCTTGTTTGCCAGTGACACTTGATTTCTAAATCTTACAGTTTGCACACTTAACAATGTAGATTGAGCTTTCACCAATTTTTAAGAGTGCTTGCATCTTCATTTTATATTAGCTTTGTATACATGAACAACTGAAAATGTTCCATATGGATAAGTGCTCTACCCTGGTTTCTAATGTGTAATAAATAATAATTGCAAATGTGCAAATAGTGTATGTGATCCAGTGGACATCATTCTCCACAATGTTACGACAATAACATTCTGGCATCCAGTAAAACTGATTACAGTGCAGGGTCTTTGAATTCTATGCCAACAATTATATACATATTCCATACACTTTTCATAAAAGAACATAAAAAAGTTAAAGACAAAGCAGAAATTGTTATGATTAGAGAAAAGCATTGTCACATCAGAAAACACCCTATCAGAAAGCAATTTTCAGTTCTGTTAATGCAACACTTTGAAAAATAAAAGTTATGTACTTACCATAATGCTAGGGCTATGTTGTCTTGTTCTGCTCAATTCAACAGTCATGTTATCAGATCTGATTGGATCAGCCTCGCCACTTTTTCTTCATAAGTTTGGATTCAGGGCTCTGGCTCTTCCCCTACCCATAGTTTCCTCTGGTCCCGAATGCCACAGATTGAGTTTGCCTTCTTGTTATCATAAGGCCACGAAAACAACAACACAGGCCTAACTAACTAAACCTAACCTGAACAAGGGACACAGGCACAGCAATAGGTTGTGCAAAATGCAAAGCTTCTGGCCAGGTCCAATTGATTATTCAGGAGCCATAAATGACAATTCAGGATGGGAGATGATGGGAGGGAATGTTGAACCAGACATGACAAGACAACACAACACAGATTTAGCGTTATGATAAGTACTTAAACTTTCATATCTAATTTTCTCTTTTCCAACTGATTCAACATTTGGGACAGATTCCCAAGCTACTCAAAAAAAAAAAAAAAAAAAAAACAGCTGGTCTAGTTAAAGGTTATTCCTGAGTATGGTGGAGCCAATGGATGTATGAGATCCAGATTGTACATCCAACCTACAATGCAACTCAAAGCTATGAATTGTGCACCAAGCAGCCGCAACACAAATTTCATCAATGAGAACTCTAGCAAAAAAGACCATAAAGGAAGCCACAGCTCTTGTTGAATGAGGCTTTGGTTTGCCAGAAAGTGTTAACCCCATTTTGTCATAAACAGTGAAAATACAGTTAGAAAATCACCAGGACAATGCTATGTTGGAGACTCCTTGTCCCAATTTAATTTTTGAAATGAAAAGTAAAAACTGGTCTGACTTTCTGATATCCTTTGTGCAATATAAATAAAATCTAAATTGACGGTGAACATTGATCAAATGCAGAGCATATTCTCCTTCAAAAAATTTGGAAAGAACACTGATAGATTGACTGTTTGATTAAGTACCCTATTCTTGTAAAACACAAGGGTCTGTAAGACAATGCTTGCAGCTCAATAATCCTCCTGGTGGAAGTAATTGCTACTAGAAAGATTGTTTTCCGTGTAAATAATTTTAGATCAACTGAAGATGCAGGCTTGAAGGGAGCCTTAGCTAATGCCTATGAGATGATAAAAATGTCTCATGGAGGAATTAGATCCCTGACTGGAAGTATGAGGATAAAAGTGCCCTTCAAAAAAGCTTTAGAAATTTTCAAGGAAGAAATGGAAGTCTGATTCCGGCCAATGTGGAAATTTGAAATGGCTGCTAATTGCACTTTGCTGGTTGAAAAACTAGCGTCTTTCTGAAACAATTCTGCTAAGAAATATAAAACAGACAGTAGTGAAACTAAAAAGGGGTCCAAACCTTTGAAAGAGGTCCATATGGTGAATCCTTTCCATTTTCTAAGGAAGTCATTCTTAGTATTTGTTTTTTGTGAGGACAATAAAATATGAATGACTGGAGAAGGCAGCCTGGAATCTTTGGGTACCATTAAAGTTGTAGAAACCACATGGTCAATTTCAGAGTTTTATGTCTTGGTGAGGTTGATCGAACAGGTGAAACAGAAGGCCTGCATATGGATCCAGCACCCTTGGAGGGTATTTCAGTTGAGGCCACAGGAAGAGGAACCAAACCTGTCTGGGCCAAAACAGCACAATGTAAATTACTTTTGCCTTGCACCTCATGGCTTTAAGAAATTTGGTTATCAGAGGAAAGTGTGGAATGGTGTATAGAACACCTGGGGGCCAACTGTGTGTCCACAGTACCCCTCAATGACTGCTGCATTTGATGTTTAGGTGAGAAGTGAAAAAACTGCAGCAAAGCTGGACCCAGAGACTGAAAATCAATGTTGCCACTAGCTGATTCAGGAACCACTTGTGGAGCAGAAGAATACACCTGCTCAGTTTGTCCACTAGAACACTGGAAGTCCATGGGATGTGCATTTGGAAGACATTGCCCTCTGCCACACTCTCATGGCTTTCCAACACAGCAGGTATGAATGGGTTCCTCCTTGCTTATTGATATATCAGACCACTGCCACGTAGTCTGGATGGATATTACATCCTCTGGGAGGGAGTCCTGAAATGCCTGCAATGCTAGGATGACTGCCCTTTTCTCCAAGATGTTGATGTGAAGACTGGCTCTGTCGATGACCATGTGCCTTTCACCATCTTCCCTGAGAATACTCTGCAAGGGAAATGTCAGTGGTCACAGTGGCCATTGGGGTGGTAGGGTGAATGGTTAACCCCATGTTACTATAGGTGAGGTCAAACACCAATGGATGTGCTTCCTGCATATTGGTGTGAGACGTACCAGGGCATGAAGGGTGTGAAACCCCAAAGACCATTGTACTGACTGTGTCCATTACAGGACTCTCATGTAGAATCTTGCCTGAGGCACTAGTGTGCTCAGTTCAGACACAGAGCCCACTAGTTGAAGGACAAGTCTTTTGGGGAGGGTGGGATGATGAAGGACTTCAGAAGCTATCTGATGTACAGATAGAATTTTAGATTGTGGAAGACTGGCTATCTGAGTAGTTGAGCCCAGGTGTACACTATCGCCTGTGTTGGTGTCAGCTGGCTTTTGGTGAGGGTAATCAAAATTTTGAAGTGCGGAGCTAGGTGCAGCAAAAAGTACATGCACTGAATTAGTAGATCCCTGGTGGATGCAGTGAAAAGCCAATTGTCCAAGTAGGGGAACACCTGGAACCTTGCAGTCTGAGATATGCTGACACAACTGACATGCATTTACTGAACACCCTGGGGCCTGTGGTGAGAGCAAAGGGCAATGCTCTGAACTGAAAAAGACTGGCTATCAGAAGGAAATGGAGATATGATAGTATGCGTCCTGGTGATCTATCAAGCACTTCCAGTCATCCTTCATCAGAAGAGGTAGAATGGACTGAACCATGACCATTTGAAACTTTGTCTGTTTCACAAACTGGTTGAGATAACTTAGAACCAGAATGGGACTGAGGTCCCCTTTTTTTCAGAACAAAAAAAAGAACCTTGAACAGCCTTTGGATCCTTTCTGGTCTGGTGGGACCTCCTGGATAACTTGCTTTTCTAGCAGCTTTGCAAACTCCACTGTTGCCAGTTCAATTTGACTGAGTGGAACATTGGGAATTCTCTTTCACTTCTGTGGAGGGGAAACAAAGGGAATAACACAACCACTGGTAATTACCCTCTGCACCCAGGAATCTTGAGTGATTTTATTTATTTATTTATTTAAATTTGTTGACCGGGAGTGTCCGACTGGACGTAGGTCCATTTTCAGCGGAGGCCCGGGGAGAAAAGCTCCACAGTAAAATAAACAGACAGTAGTTACATTGGATTACATAGCGATTAACAATTTAACATAGCAATTACTTACAACATATTTACAGATGAAGAACATAGTACATCAGTAGACAACTAGAATCTTTATCTGTGAAGTACATATCAGACATTAACAAATGTTACAATGAGAAGTTCCTGCTGTATAATAAGTACTAGGCTTATGAGCATCTAAGCTTGCTATAATCAAGGTAGTTAGTGGAATGGAAAGAAAGGTAGTGGTTGGATGGGGTGGATGATATTAGAGTGGGAGTTGCAACGGCATAGCCAGCATGTTTTTAGGTGCGCTTTTAGTAAAGTTTTGAAGTGGGTGCATGATGGTACGGAGGTAATTGTAGGTGGGAGTGAGTTCCATAATTTGGCTATGGCGCAAGAGAATAGTGCTTCACCAGCAGAGTTATTGGCTTTAGTGATCTGCAAGTGATTTTTGTTGCTGGATCTTAGTGGTCTGGTGGTGCGATAGGGTTGGAGTAGATTCTGGAGGGATGGGACATTTAGTGGATGGTTTACTAGTTTGTGGGCGAGTGAGAGTTGATACCACTGAAGAAGGTGAGGGAGTTCAAGCCAGCCCAGTTCAGCAAGTGAGAGACAGTGGTGACTACGGTAGGATGCCCCTGTGGCGAATTTGGCGATTTTGTTGTAGCAGGTCTCTAGCTTGTTTAGATCACTTTGCCTTAGGTTGGTATATATTGGAGAGGCATAAAGTATGGTGGAGATAAGGTGGGAATTTGCTATTGAAATCTTTGCTGCTTTGGTGAGAAATTGCTTATTTCTGTATAACGCACCTAGTTTTTTGTAGACTTTGTTTATGGTCATGGATATGTGAATGTCAAATTTTAGTTTATTGTCTATTTCCACTCCTAGCAATTTGGTGTGTTCAGTTGGGTATATAGTGGTGTCTTTTGATGTGATGTTAAAGTGAGAGTTGTTTTGAGTATGTTTGGTGGGTTGGAAGATGAGTAGTTTAGTTTTGTTTGGGTTGAGTATTAATTGGGCATCGGATAACCATGTTTCAACAGAGGAAAAGGCTTCCTGTGTGACTTTTTACAGTTTGCGTAGGGTCTGGGCTGAGCAGATGATGGTCGAGTCATCTGCGTATTGTATGAGTGTGCCATGTTTGGTGGCACAGGCTAGATTATTGGTGTAAACAGAAGAGTAGGGGTCCAAGGATGGATCCTTGGGGAACTCCTATGGAGACAGGTAGTTGGGGAGATGTGTCATTCTGCCATACAACGGATTGTTGGCGGTCAGACAGGTAACTCTGAAACCAGTTGGTGACTGATTGTGAGAAGGATAGGTTACTGAGGACAGAGATAAGTTGTTTATGTGGGACCATGTCAAATGCTTTAGATAGGTCTAGGAAAGTAGCAGAGGAGAGATAGCCATTGTTTTTATGCTGAAGGATAGTGTTAGTAAAGGAGAGTAAGGCAGTGGTGGTGCTATGGTTTGGCCGGAAACCATGCTGAGTACTGGAAAGGAGGTTGTTAGTAAGGAGGTAGTCTAAGACCTGAGAGTGTATGCATCTCTCTAGTATTTTGGAGAGTGGAGAGAGAATAGCTCTGGGGCGGTAATTGGTTAGTTCTGCGGAGGGTCCGCCTTTGTGGAGGGGAATTATATGTGATACTTTCCACAGTGTGGGAACATAACTTTCTGACAGAGATCGGTTAATCAAGATGGATACTGGGTAGGCCAGAGCATCAGCGGCGATTTGTAGGTATTCAAATGTGATACTTGCAAGGATTGAAGGTGCAGGGATAAGTGCCCTCGACTGCCTCTAGAGTGTGGCAGCCATTCAGGAGCACTGGAAGGGTTTCTTGGTGAACGAGTCTCAGAACCCTTGATTTTGCAGTCTGCCTTTGTCCTTGGGGTGACGTCCATTAAAATATTATTCCCTCTCTGCCCTGGCAGCAGAAGTGTTCTGGCCAAAACCTTGGGACTTTCGAAACTACAGCTTCTTTTCAGCCTTTTGGTTCCAGGAAAATGTCAACTGAGGGGGTGGAAAAACAAATGTCAGCTACAGACAGGGGCATGCCCTCCTATTTACTTGTGGTAAGCATATTTTTAACCTTTGGTCTGAAAAGGATCGAACCATTAAAGGGAGCATTGATAAAGGATGTCTTGAAGCGTCCCGTGAAATAGCAGAGGCCATCCAGGCATGCAGATGAATAGCAATGCCAATACCTGCTGCCCTGCAGTGCCATCAGCTACATTTGGAGTGCAGATGCATGGATATGTTGGTCACTGACTGAAAGGTACACAGCTGTGACTCCACTGATTTCTGGATGTCTTCAGGCAGATTAACAGAGAGGGATTTTGACAGTTCCTTGATCAAGTCCCTTTGGAAATGAGTATTGTGAGCCACATAGTTCAGCACTCTGAGTGCAAAAGGTGGTGGAGCTTATGTCCATTTCCCAAATCTATCCAGTGCCCTAGATTCTTGATTGGGGGATGAAAAGATGTGCTCTCCTCTGAAAGCGCAATTTTTGTGGCTGCCACAACAACCTTTGGTTCTACTGGGGACACTTGTTCCAATGGGACTTGTTTCTACGGTCAACCAAAAATCTTCTCTGGTTTAGGGGGATCAGATCTACCACATCAGGTTCCTTTAATGCCTGCTAAGAGACCAGATCTATTAACTTATCAGTTAGTGGGATAACCCAAGAGGTAGTTGAGCCAGCCTCGAATGCTTCAAAGAGCACCAACTCTCCTAGGGCGGGGGCTTCATTGGCCCAACCTCCTCTGTTTCATCAATTCTAGAATATCTCCAAAGGAGATGTCTTCCAGAGGGGATTATGGGTACTTCTCCCCTTCATCAAATTTGTTATCTTCCATGACAGGCTCTGGAGATAAGATTAACTTATCTCTTCAAGAGAAAGCTAACACTCTTCAAGAGAAACCTTGACGAGTGAATGGGAAACAAAACGTTTACCCCAGGGATCACTTCAATGGCTCTGCTGGACAGAGGCACAGGGAACTAATCTAAGGGGGCAGCAAAAGCCAACACATTCTGACTAGGCTTATAAATGCCTTTAGGTAGATAGCCTAGTACCTACCTATGAACCTAAGTGCCTTCTCTTACAGGCCCATTTCCTATGGCCCCCCCCATAAGGGCTTTTGGGAAAGGGTTGGAATTGGAAGTGCAGCTTGCCAACTGACAGCCTTTAAGACTGACTGTCCCTGCCAAACAGGATGAACACATGGTTACAGAATCCACAAGAGGTTGGGATGAAACCTAGTGAGACTGAGGCACCTCTTCTATGGATCTGGAGAGGACCGTCTCAAAAGCTTTGAAAGCCAAAGCTGTACCTCCCTTATCTGAGGAAGCCAGAGAAGGAATGTTCCCGGCTGCAATCTGACTCTTCTCTGAGATAGACAGTGGCACTGATCTATCCAAAACTGAAGAGCCCAGGAGCAAGGATGACTTTGACAACTTCAGAGTCAGTCTTAACCCCAGAGCTTTGACTCCAAGATTCATCCCAATCTGACAGAGCCAGGGTCAACAGGGTGATGGAAACAGCATTGATAACTCTGTAGGCTCCACCACAAGTGGCCTTTGGGAGTAACTCATAGCCATGGGAATCGGATCCAAAACTCAAAGTGGAATAAGACAGACTAATGGCAGGGTGGCAGGGACCATGCCTGCAGCCACTGGAGGGGTCAGCACTGGGAAAATACCAGCTGGATCTGTGTCTGAAGGAACAATCACATCACCTTGTTAACATCATCTTCTGATAGACTCTTCAACAATCGGAAAGACCTGAAAGACAATGCAACCAGTGGCGGTCAAGGTGAACATCATGTGAATGGAACCTAGGGCAAGCTGACTTTGTGGAGAAGCAACACAGTAAGGATGGGGAATGGATCAGAAGGACATCTGATGGAGATGAATCCATACACCTTGGAGTCTTTGGTGCTGGGCTGAATGGGCTTGACAGATCCGAAGACTTCTTCCTCGACTTCACTGTATCATTTTCCTACTCCCTTTTCTTCTCCTTACTTCTGTTTTTCTCCTTGTTCTTCCTCAGCTTCACTGTATCATTTTCCTACTCTCTTTCCTTCTCCTTACTTCTGTTTTTCTCCTTGTTCTTCCTCGACTTCACTGTATCATTTTCCTACTCCCTTTCCTTCTCCTTACTTCTGTTTTTCTCTTTGTTCTTCCTCGACTTCACTGTATCATTTTCCTACTCCCTTTCCTTCTCCTTACTTCTGTTTTTCTCCTTGTTCTTCCTTGCCTTTGATTTCCAGGAGGAGGGAGAGGTTACTGAAGAGGAATGTGGCAACCCTCCCGCTTGGGCAAGGAGGAGGCTCCTCAGTACCAACTTGTCATGGCAACCAGCAAGAGTTCTGGCCCCAAAAGAGGCACACGTCTTGCATTCAACTTCTAGGTTATCTACACCTAAACAATATACATAAAAGGAATGAGGGTCTTGGGGGCAGAATTTTGTGTCCACAAGTCAAGTATTTTTTTATATCTAGAGGCCTTGTTTGACATGTTGTTAACAAAAGGCAACAACAACAAACACCAACAGAAATAAACACCTTTGTAGAGAAACAATCCAAAATCAGTAACAAGAAGAGGCAGTAACAGTCAGCACTGATACACTCTTAGGTTTAGGTTTAAGTTCATGTATTACACAAAATGACAAATGTTTTTTGTTTTCTTTTGGGTAAGGAAGTCAGGAAGTCAAACAACTCCTTTAGAAGGGAAAAAAGTTGGGAAATGGTGCCAATTACCAAATCCAAAGAGATAAACTACAGAATGGTTAAGTATTTGGCAGAAAATAGCTAAGCAATTGAATAAAATAGCACTTACCTATAACAGAGAATATACAGCCCTTGAATTACAGCTTGATTTATTATACTGCAAATGAGATCTGAGGTATTCTGGGGACCAAAGGGAATTATGGGAAGGGGAGGAGCCAAAGTCTTGGACCCAAGCTCTTGAAAAAAGCATCAAGGTTGTATCCAATTGGATCCGATAACTCAACTGTTGAACCAGGTAGAAAAGACATCAGATACTGTGATTCAAACAAAAAGCTGCAAATTCCACAATTTACTGTTATACCATTAAAGCATTTTTTTACGTGGAAGGTCATGCTCCCACATCTTTGTTGCTTTTATATACCAACTCCAAGATTACTGTACCTTGTAGTATAGAGGATATTCTGAGGTACCTCAGCCTCAGACTTAGTATATGGTACTCTATTATGTTACACTGTTAGTTTCACTATACTGCAGATCATGAATATGGTCTTTCCACACCTATAATGGAAGAGATGCACTCAAACTACGGACAAATTTCTCTTTTCAAGGTACTTGCTTATTTTAACATTCTGAGCACATTTCATTTCCAAAGCATAAACACAGAAATCAGTAAATCTAAAATGTAACTGTAGCAATGTAGTCCCGCATCTACTTTATCTTATTATGGGTCAAGGGAAAAGGAAGATAAATGTATTTCAATAAGCAGTGGGCATAAGGCAGAGAATTAGTTTTGGGCAGGATGTCAGTCTATCACAGAATATTTTTACACACACACATGCAATCAGGAAGATAGCCATTTCACCTAAAACATGGTTTGGGGATATCAGGGGTAGCACTGGGCACTCAGAGAAAGTCCTTACAGACAAGGACAGATATGCAGACCACACACATAAGGCAATCCAACCACCTGGCAAATAAATGAACCACAAAACAGAGTTACAAGGTGAAATGCTGACCACTGTGTCTCCTAATAAAAATAGCAATTTCTGCAAAATACATCCATTTCTACTGTTTATTTAATCAGAATGTAATTTATGCTTCTGATCAAAAGCTACCTATCAGCACTTGAAATCCTAGTCAGTGCAAAAAGGAATGCTTTCAGATGTGGATCCTGGGCAGTTTTAGTTTATGTAGAAGGCATCAGTTCATGTGGAATATGTTACTGTAAGTCAATATCCACGCAGAAAAGAAACTGGCATTAAAAAATGGGGACAGAGTTTATATACAGCAAAATATGTGCACAGCTGAAGACAGCACAAACCAAGGAAACAACTCTTGATGCAGTGTAAAGTTCTCAGAACAAACATTGAGGTTTAAGAAGAGAATTTTGCAACAGAGTATTAGTGTCCACAACACTCTACTCAAAACTATTCACAGCCTTCTGGAATTCTGCTCTTAAATACCTACAATAATATACATTTTGTATATCATAAAGTAAAATTCAGTTAAAAACACAAAGCTCTATACACTGGAAAATGTAATCTTTATTACTAAAATATACAAAACTATAAACATTAAACATGCAATAGTCAATAATGTAACATTTTACAGATGTATACATACATCCAAAACTATCAATATCTAAATTACAGAAATTGTGCAGTGCAGAAAACAGAGTAGAAGACAGGATGCTTGAAATAAAAAATATTGACATTTCCAGCATTGAAATATAGAACATAGTTTAGAAATGTTAGATACACGTGTGAGATCACATAGTAACATAAAAACTTAACAGAGTGGAGGGCATGGTAAAGAAGAAAGCGTTGGCATTAGCTTGTAAACATAAAAGGAAAACTGGTGCTGAAAGGTTGAAGGAAAGGTCAAAAGGGCATGGGAACGTTGTGTGGGGATAGAACTTTGTTTTCATTCTTTCTGTTTTTGAAGCTTAGTGATGGGTAAAATAGGTGGATAGGCACATACAGAGGATGGACAGATGTCAGAAGGAATATACATTGTATAAAGCAGACACAGGTGTCAACCACCTGTGCGGGGATTACTTGGCAATGCAAAACAAATCTAGCACTGGAGTAGATGGTAAAGAAGAAGAGGGAATGATTTTAAGATAGTAAATACAAAAGGAAATGACTGAAAGTCTGAGGGAAGGTAAGAAGACCATGGGAATATTTTAAGGGGGATGTGCTCCCATTTAAGATCATCAAGTTTGAGTAGATATGGGTGTGGGTAAAGATTAATGACTGGGTTTGAAAGAAATGGATAACAACATAAAATAAATCAGACGGGTGGTATGATATAAAATGAAGGGCATGCAAAGAAGGTTAACAGATAAACACAGGAGGGACAGAAGTGGAAAGGGATATGCATCCCATAATACAGAAATATAAAGATATGGTTTACAGATGCATGTACATAACTACATTTGAAGTACCACTTTCTGAGTGAATATTATATTGTCTAACATAAAATAATTTTAAACAGGCCTATGGATAAGGCTGTTAGTAAGAAGCAAAAGGGCAAAAGGAGAGCAACTCTAACATGTCTACAATGGAATGTACAGCTAGTAATCAGTCAAAAATGTAAGCTGTATATGTGTCAAGGAAGGTATATGGATAGAGAGGAGGCACATTAAAAGGCGGCTTCCAAGACTGGAAAAAATATCATAATGCTAGCACAGCTTAAAGTTCACAGGGGGTTAGCAGAAAAAAATGAAGAAAGGAAGCAAGTCTTCCTTGATGCATACTGCTGAAAGATGAAAGAAAGACCCTACACTGGAGAAGATGAGGAAAGTGGGGAGGCAGGCCACAGAAAAGTGTGTGTGTGTAAGGGTTGGGGTAGCAGTGCTAATAGATGAATGCATACTTTTCTTCACAAGAGATACCTTGGGGAGGTTCCCATGCTGGTGGGGAGACACAGCAGAATGTGAAGAACACTGACCAGATACCAGGCTACACAGGATGTTGAGAGAGAAATATCAAACTTCAGACAAGATAAAGCATGAGGACAAATGGGGTGCCTTCCAGAGTGTTTAGAAATCTGCAGTATGTGTTGGCAGACCCTGTAATGTAGATCATGAACAGCAGAAGTGCCAGATGAGTAGAAAAAAAAGCAAAGATGGTACACTTAATAAGAGGGTGCATGAAAAAATCTATGGAGCAAATGTGGCAAGGAAAGTAATACAAAGAATCCTGATGGGGAATCTGCTAGTATTTTCATAGGACAACAACCTCCAAAATATAAGCCAACTTGAGGTTATGGACAGAATGAGCTGTTAGTCATACCTGACAGTTTTATGACTGTGTTACTGCTGAATTTGACAGGAAAGTAGCAACAGTTTTATTCTAACTTTACTTCAGAAGGATGTGAACTGACTCCCACACAGAAGGCTAACAGAAAAATGAATGTGTTTTACAGCAACAACAAACACTGGGGAACTAAACTCTATCATGGCTGAATGTAAGACACAGGAACTTCTCATAGTTATTTTGTAATCATACATTGTACTGCACTGATGACTACTTTGATCTGTACCCTCCTGTGTGTGCGTCTGTGTGCACCTATACTTATGTTGTAGTCATACAGTGTACTGCACAGTAAGGATGATTGCTTTGCAAGCTCATTTCATTGCTCTTTCTGAGGACCTTCCTGGTAAGCCTTAGAAGCATGTGCCTCATCATCGATGATGTGTGGAGCTGCAATGAACTGGCTAACACTGGGCAAAATTTGCCTTATAAAGCTGCTGAACATATCATGGAACTCTTCCCTCAAGACATCACGCACCATGACTTGGATATCTTGACGAAACAGCTGCCAGTCCATCTGTGTCGCTGGTGCTGGATGAGCTGGTATAATTTCTCTGTGTTGGACCATTTCCTGTTTATTTTCCTCAGCACAGTCACATTCACTTTTCTGGATGAAGGGGGGTATTTGTCTTTGCTGTCTATGGCATTTCTCTCTGTCTTTAACTGATGGATCTGTAAAGGAAAAAATATCAAATGTATCAAACACTGTGATTTAAGTATTACTTTATATTCCACATATGGCTTTTCATTACAGTACATGTAGTTGCATGTCTTTAGAACACAGATCATAATGTATAAACACACCACACAGTATATATATATATATATATATATATATATATATATATATATATATATATATACATTACAGACTCCAGGATACATATACCCTTTTACTACTATGGCAGCATGAAGTAACAACTAATTTCATATTCCGGTGGGTTTGGTCTTAAACTTCAAAGACCATCTTATCAATGGCCTACTTGGTGACATCTACTACGTGACTAACATCAAATGAAACACAGTTTCTGAGGATTAATCATCGATCACTTCTTTAGCAACTAGGATTGGCTTATGCCTCTGGGCTGCAGTCCCCAGCTAAAAAAAGAACGAGAGAGAGAGAAAAAAAATGTGCTAACTCAGAAAGTCCACTATTATTTTTAAATTAAAGATAACAGTTGACTTTCTGTTGTGTTTTGTGTCCTCAGAACTCAGCGGATGTGTGGTGTTCTAAGGAGATCTGAAAAAAAAAAAGACAGCATCTTTAAATTACTGGGCTGTTTTGAAAACAGTCAAGCATTGGGCTTCCCAATCATTGATCGAGTTTGACTGGTAGCATTTGGCAAGTCACTCGATGAGCAATTCCCTGGACTGCTGCATAATGCAGTGAGAAGCCCTTCCTATTGGATCAGGGTGACTGAGGCAGCCTGAGCCAAGAAGAAGAAAGTGTGAATACATAGACATGCCACTAAAGGGATCTCTGGGGGAAGTTATTAATTTAGATGTCAGTGAAGTGGTAGGGTTGCCACCTTTTCAAATGCCCAAAGTGGGACATTTTTGATACAAACATCAGATTTTGAAGGGCGAAACATACCCACAGCCAGTACAAAGGACAGAACTTTATTTTTTTGCCTAAATAAAAGCTTATTCTTGTAGCATTTTAGTTGCTTATTCTGTTTCTTTAACATTTAGGTGCTTCAGATACAGAATAACTGTTTTATGCAACTATTACATAAAATATAGGAAATAATTTTATCCTAAACTCTCAGCACATTTGCCATTTTTTCACTTTTTTTGCAGGACACAACTGCTCAATGAGGGACTGTCCCTCACAAAGTGGGACAGGTGGTAACCCTATGAAGTGGTTGTGCAGACATAGACAAATTACTGAACGGACAGCTAGGAGAAATGTTTTATTTTGGTGCTTGTGCAGACGTGGACAAACTACTGAAGGGGTTGCTGGGGGAAATGTTTCATTTTGGTGTGAATAGCTTGGCTTAAAGTATAGTTTGGAACCATTTTAGGCATAAAAGAAGGATTGGTTCAAGGAAACTTTGTTTCTATGGAAAATGAGATAATGTTGACCGACCAGAACAGCTTGTGACTTAAATACTCTTTTTGCAGAGGTCAGGGCAACCAGAAAAACTGTTTTCCATGTTAAGAACCTCAAGTCAGCCAGATGGGCTAGCTCAAAAGAAGCAACTATTAAATTATTCTAACACAAAATTAAGATACCAAGGAGGAGCCATCGGTTTTCTTGGTGGTCTCTTATACAAATCTTCTTTCAAAAATATTTTGACATGGGAATCCCTTGAAAAAGGGGGATCCACAGGCAGACATGCTGAAAAGGCCAACAAATGAACCTTGATCGAAGAGTAAGACATAGGAAAGTAAGTCACACAGATATTGCAAAACCAAACACTAACCCTGAATGGGTGTCGGTTATGTTGATTGTACTAACTCAAAATATTTTCCATTTGCTAATATGTGATTTTCTAGTAGCAGGCTTTCCTGCCTGCATTAGCACCTGCTGCATGTCCTCAGCAAACAGGTGCCTAAAGTATATTAATCCCTATCATCCAAGCAGTTAGCTGAAGTTGTCTAGGGTCCTGATGTATCAAACACCCCTGTTCTTGTGTGAGTAGATCCAGTTTGTGAGGAAGCTTATAGAAATAGACCCTGGCCAATTCCAAAAGAAAGGTGAAATGAAAGTTATGTACTTACCATACAGATAGATCCAAGTTGTCTTGTTTTCGTCCAGTTCAAACTTTGGGTTACTGGATCCGATCATATCTGACCTCAGCCCCTTTCAGAAGCTATGGATCCATGGCTCTGACTCCTACCCAACCCATAATACTCTCTCTTCCCATAAAATACCTCAGATCAAGTTTTCCTGCTCATCAATATAAAAAAGTCACTAATTTGATGAAAAGGAGCAGCTGTCCATCTGGACAAAGAAGTGAAGCTAAAGGCAGTACAGCCAGCTGAGGCTATAGAATGACAAGGCTTCTGATGATGTCCATCCGTTAAAAAGGGAGCACAAGATGACAAATTTGGAAGAGAGAGGGAGGAATGTTGAACCAGATGAAAACAAGACAACATGGACCTAATGTTAGAGAAAGTATGGAACTTCTGTATTCAGTGTTGCCTTTATTCATCCAGTTCAACTTTTAGGACAGATTTCCAAGCTGCCAAATACCTGGGAGGCATTATGGAAGGATATTCCTGAGAATGGTGGAGCTAAAGGATGTATGGGATGTGGATTGTACATCCAACTTATAATGAGACACAAACGTGTGGACCATGACCATGAACCAGTTTGCTGCAGTGCAAATTTTGTAAATAGGAACTCTGTGCATAAAGGCTGTAGAAGTAGATCTTGTTGAATCAGCTTTTGGATTCTTGAGTAAAGAGAGTTCCAACTTTTTGTGGACAAAAACTATACAGAAAACTACCCAGACAGTACACTTTTTGTCCATGTGGCTTTAGAGAAAGCAACAAACAACTGGTCAGATTTCCTATTGTCTAATCTTGTGCAGCTAAAATCTGAGTTGTCTGTAAACAGACAGTAAATGTAAAGTATCATACCTCTCAACCTGGAAAAGTACAGTTGTGTACACTTACCATAAATGTAGATGTTCGAGTGTGTTCGCTGTTGCAGTCATGACATTTGGGTTATCCCTGCCAGGTTAGTCCTCGGCCAGCCCAAATACCAGAGACTTAGTATTTCTGCGTTGGTTGCTGTCGCTTGAGGACTGACGTCAGGTCGTCAGTAGTATAAAGTAAGGCAGCCGACATCATTACATCAGTTTTTCTTGCCCTAACCTGTCAGGAGCCCCTAAGCAGGAGGCCAAGTTCTGGTGGAAGAACCCCACCAGTGGAAAATAAATACCAATACGTCCCTTGTAAGAAAAGGAGAACAACAAGTTAGAATGGTAATAAAAGGAGAAAGAGAAGAAAGGGGGATGGAGGGAGAGAAACCAGGACTGCAACAGTGAATACACTCGAACATCTACATTTATGGTAAGTGTACACAGCTGTACTATGTTCTTCATGTTTCACTGTTGCAGTCATCACATTTGGATTGATTCCCAAAGCTGAGGAAAAGGGTGAAGACAGTCAAGGAAACTAGGGGCTGGCTCAGATGCCCTGCAAGACTGCAGAGGCAGACCCTGCCCTGGATTTGGAATACAGAGGTAGGTGGTAATGCTTGGTAAAAGTGTGAACACATGTCCAGATGACAGCCTCCAGGATGTCCCTGGTGGGGACTCCTCCGAGGAAAGCTGCAGAGGTTGAGGCTGCCTTGTGGAATGTGTCCTGACCCCCTTGGGGGGAGTCTTTCCATGCTGTTTGTAGCAGAAATAGATGCAGTGTGCTATCCATTTGGAAATGATTTGTTTGGAGATGGCTTTGCCTTCTGCCCCTGTAACAAAGCTAACCATCAATTGATCAGACTTTCTGAAGGATTTAGTCCTATCTAGATAGAATTGGAGCTGTCTGTACATATCTAGAGAGTGAAGAATCCTTTCCCCCTTGTTCTGGGGATTAGGAAAAAAGGTGGGCAAATGAATGGATTGGTTGAGAGCCACACCAGACACCACCTTGGGCATGAATGATGGGTTATTTCTGAGGGATACCCTGTCTGCATGGAAGATGATGAAGGGTTCCACAGCTATGAGTGCTTGCAGCTCAGAGACTTTTCTGACTGAAGTGATGGCCAGAAGGAATGCTGTCTTCCAGGAGAGAAATTTTAGCTCTGCAGAAGCAGCTGGTTCGAAAGGGGGAAGGGTTAGCTTTTCCAATACAAAGTTAAGATCCAAAGCTGGTGTTGGTGCCCTTCTGGGTGGCCTCAAGTTGCTAGCCCCTCTTAGGAATTGTTTGATCAAAGGTGTGAGAAAAGGGGCTGCTCAGTGAGAAAATGAGCAGAAATAGCAGAGGCATGAATTTTTATAGAGGAGAAAGAAAGGCCACTGTGTAGTAGGTCAGCTAGGTGATCCAAGATGAGAGGGAGGGAGGGCTGGGCCGTATTGGCTCCCTTAGCCTGGATCCAGGTGCAGCACCTTTTCCATTTATCAGCATAAGACTTTCTGGTGATAGGACATCTGGCCTCACAGATAACATCCAGAACCTGTTTACTGAGGCTGGCAGATTGGTTCAGGGTTAGGGAATAAGCCAAGCTGCCAAACTGAGTGTCTGCAATTGGGGATGAATGAATTCCCCTTACCTCTGGGTCAGGAGGTTTGGGATCTGAGAAAGATGCCATGGAGGTAGCGAGGACAGGCTGTGCAGCAAGGGGTAATAGTGTTGGCGGGCCCAGTCTGGAGCTATAAGAATGGTCCTTGGTTTTTCCTCCCTTATTCTGAGCAGTACCCCGGGTATGAGAGGTAGGGGAGGAAAGGCATAGACCGACAGATTGACCCAGGGGAAGGACAGGGCATCCACTTTCCAAGCCATGCAGTGATGCTCCCTGGTGCAGAATTTGCTGAGCAGATGGTTGGTGTGGGAGGCAAAGAGGTCGACTTTCAGGGTTCCCCATTTCTGAGTTATTTGGGTGAAGGTACTTCTCTTGAGTTGCCACTCCTGTGGGTCCAGATGATTTCTGCTTAATTGGTCTGCCAGAGAGTTGAGAGAGCCTGGTAGGAATTGTGCTAACAGGTGTAGCTGCATGGCAGATGCTGTGTGCCAGAGGGTCATGGCCAGCCTGCATAGAGGGTAGGAGTGAGTCCCTCCCTGCTTGTTGATGTACCACATCACAGTGGTGTTGTCTGTTGTGATCAGGAGAGCCCCTGGAAAGTGAAGGGGCTTGAAAGCTATCAAGGCATGCTGCACAGCCATCATCTCTTTTTGATTGATGTGCAGAGGGATTTGCTGTGGGCTCCATTGGCCCTGTATGCACCTGCTGGCCAGGTGTGCACCCCAAGCACAGTCTGATGTGTCTGTGGTGAGGGTCTGGGTGGCAGGGGGTGGGGAGAAAGGCATTCCCTTGTTGTGGGAGCACGCTGTTGCCCACCAAAGAAAATCTTTTCTGAGGCAAGGCATTATAGATAGAAGAGCTCCAGGTCTTGTCAGTGTTGACACCAAAGGTTCTTTAGGTACCACTGAAGTTTACTCATATACAGTCTGGCATATGGAATGAGTAGTATGCAAGATGCCATGAACTCCACAGCTTGCAGGATCTTCCTTGCAGATAGTTGGGGCCTGCTGGCTAGTTGAGAGAAGTAGGCTGTCAGGAAAACTTGTTTCTTTGGAGTAAGGTATGCCATCTGGGATGCTGTGTCCAGACTTGCTCCCTGGAAGATTATCCTTTGGGAGGGCACCTGTTTGGATTTCTTTTCGTTGATCATGTACCCTAGGGAGGATAGTAGGGTATTTACAAAGGCCAGGTGCTTGAGCAGCTTTTCCTGGCTGTCTGCCTGAATAAGGCAGTTGTCTAGGTATGGGTAAATTTGAATATGTCTTTGTCTGCAAAAGGCAATGGCCGGAGCTAGACATTTTGTGAAAACTCTGGGAGTAGTAGATAAGCAAAAGGGAAGCACAGAGAACTTAAAGTGTTGAGATCCTGCTGTGAAACAGAGATATTTCCTGCAAAATTCCCTGATAGGAATGTGGAGGGAAGCCTCTTTTAGATCCAGGGTGGTTGGCCAAGCGTCCTTGGACTGCATAGGTAGCAGCTGTTGGGGGGGGGGTGAGCATTTTGAATTTTCAGATCACCAGGAAGATGTTTAGAATGGATAGATTGAGGATGGGGTGCCAGGTGCCCTCTTTTCTGGGCACCAGAAAAAGTCTGGAGTAGAAACCTTGGCCTATCTGTTCTGCAGGAATGTGCTCTACTGCCCTCATAGAGACCAGGGAAAGGATTTGCTTTTGAGCCTCTGCACACTGACTTGGTGGTAGATCTGGGAACCCTTTTGGTGTTGGAAGGGTGTGGAAGGAAAATTTGTATCCCTGAGACACAATGTTCAGAACCCAGTGGTCCTTGGTAATGGTGGCCCAGGTGCTTGAGTGAAAGGAGAGTTTTCCTCCTAGGGGTAAGTGACGGTGGGCAGAGGAAGGGCGGTGGAGGAGGCGAGTCATTGTGAGTTCTTACCATAAGGGGATGGCTTAGAACTCCCAGGTTTCGAAGTGGAGGTAGTCCACTGCTTAGATCACTGCATTCCCTGGGGTTGCTGTCTGGGGGGGGTCTGCTTCCATGGGGCCTAGGCTGGGCCGGTTTACTGGGAGCAGGAAAGGACCAGTATTTGGAGGGACAATGCCTGCTGAACCTAGGGGGCTGGACCTACAAGAAATCCTTAACTGTTTGCATAGATTTTGCTTTTTCCTTCCATCTTTTTTAAGACCTCTTCTGCCTTTTTGCCAAATAAGTTATCTTTGTGCAAGGGGGCATCCAACAATTTAGATTTGACATGGTCTGGCAGGGGTTGTTCCTTAAGCCATGCATGCCTTCTAATGACAGAGCACGTGACTGCTGCCCTGCAAGAAGCTTCTAGGGCATCATAACCACACTGCAAGGTGTGTTTAGTTACTTGACTTGCAGAATGCAGTAACTCTTGTAAATCTTTAGATTCTGCCCAAGCAGGAAAGGAAGACATTTTTTGTTTAAGGAGTTCCAAGGTATGTTGCTGAAATTTCAGCATATGGAACTGACAATTAAGTGCCCTGATAGCAAGAGTAGCTGAGGTGTATACTTTTTTACCCCATCTGTCCATTGCTCGGGAATCCCTGTCTGAGGGGGTGGGATTCTTAGCAGAGGTTGCTTTAATCCCTTTTTTCCCTTGAGAAATGATCTCAGGGTCAACTGTAGGATTTTTAAAAATATATTTGTGTGAGTCAGGGACTCTACAGTACCTGTCTGGTTTTCTGGGAGCAGGAGGACATCAGGAGTCAAGTTGGATTCAAGGAAAACATCCTCCACAACATCCAAGACTGGGGGATGGCCAAGGGTCTGTGTTGTGGAAGATATAGGAATTCCCTGAGTCTCTTTTTAGACTGAGGGTAGTCCTGACTCTCCCACTGGAAATGCTCCCTTAATGTATGCAGGGTTTTCCCAAAGGAAAATTCCTCTGAGGGAGAGGCTGAAGGAATGGAATCCTCTGCATCAGAATCCTCATAAGTGGAGAGGGGTTGCATGTCTTCATATTCAAATGCATCAGATTCATCTGACTGTTGTTCTGACAAAACTACAGGGGACAGATCTCTTTTCCTTTTGGAGGTTGGAGGGGGTAGCTTGGCTTCCCCTGATCAGCATGATATGGTCTTCTGCCATTTTAAGCATTTGAGACTGAGGCAAGGTAGCAGGCACCTGAGAGTGGGCCGTCAAGTTTCTTGGGTGTGGTTCGTACCCTGGGCCTAAGAAACTTGGTAGTTTTAGAAAGAACGGTAGTTGCGAAAGAAGATGTCGGTTTCTGTCGAGATTCGGTAGTGTGAAGGACTTCATTGGAAGCCGGTGTCTGCTCAGCGGCTCCGGAACCATCCTAGATAGAGATGACCGCAGGATCCTTAGTCGAAGAAAAGTTTTGTGGCATACCGGACTCCAAAAGCATCTCGGTAGCGGCCTGCAAATCAACAGAAGTGGGCATCAGGGGTTGCAAAAGCACCTTACTAAGTACAGGAGAACTGACGACTAGCTTAAAGGAAGCATCGTCAGTAGGTTTGGACCTGTGCGGTCTGTCTCTGTCTTTATCTTTACGCTTTTTTTGGAAGATCTGCTGTCAGATGGCTTACCAAAGCCATATCGGAATTTGAGAACTGTAAGTGAAAATATCTACAATAAGGGCCCGACGATGGATAGTTCTAGCACTGAGCAAAGCACAGAAGCGACAACGATGGATGTCGTGGTCTGGGCCTAAACAAGTGACGCAGTAAGAGTGGAAGTCTCGGTGTGGTATTTGCTTTCACAGGCGGGACAATTATTAACTTTTTCTGACATCGATTAGTGCAAGAAAAAAGGATCCCCAATGGATTACCTAGCTTTAGAAGACTTCAACTTCAATTCAATAGATGAAAACCCAGGTAGCGGCCAACCAGCATTTGTGCAAACTGCTTCTGCTTCGGGCTCCATGGCCAGAAAGACTGATGTAATTGTGTCGGCTGCCTTACTTTATACTACTGACAACCTGACGTCAGTCCTCAAGCGACAGCAACCGACGCAGAAATAATAAGTTTCTGCTATTCAGTCCGGCTGAAAGGCTACCCTGGCAGGGATAAGCCAAATGTGATGACTGCAACAGTGAAACATGAAAAACATCATCAAAAACCTGGACAAAGGCCCATGAAAAATAAGTACAAATCTGTACACTGATTAACATGTAATTTACATACATAATTATGTAACCCCACCTATTTCAATGGAATTGTGGGGTACCAACTTTCAAGCGCAAACTGAACAACAGACAATCAAAATATGGCCCCAGCCCAGACCCTGTAGTAAATTATTTTTTTGTTTTGAAATGTGTAGCAATGATGTTCGCTGGGAAGGGAGAAGATGAACCACCTTAGGATTTTGATTTTGGTGACTTGTAGTATATGGGTTTTGTGGTAAAAGTAGGGCATTTAATGGAAGGCGATATTCTAATCCTAGCAAAAGAATATTACAGTGTGCTAGGACCGCCAAAAGTTATTTTCCATGACCTACTGATCAGTGGCATAGCTTGAGTTTGTGCCACCCTTCCCCCCTCACAAAATCATGGTTGAATGGGGCCCCCCAGACACAACTCTACCACGCAGCCATTCCCATGTGTCATTACTTGGCTATTTTGCCCCATTTACCATAAACACTAATGTGCATACTGCTTTACTTCTACAATGATTATCTGGATAAACTGGAATTCATTTAAAACTTTTATTTTATATTTTATAGCACACAAACTAACAGACAATGAAAATAGACTTAGCATTAAAACTTCTCTGCCCTTGAAACTCACATTCATTAGAACAGCATTGAAACCCACATTCAAAGAAAATGCATCTGGCCAGTGGCGGATAAAGATTACCTTTGGGCCATGAGTTGTTTTCTAATCATAGGCCCTTTGCACATGAATCATACATGTGTTCTTTGATACACTCTCCTGATTGTATTCAATTACATTTTTGTATAATACAGCACACTTACGAGTGCATTTTAAATTTATTGTTTTGAACATTTTTCCAGTAAGCAATGAAACAATGCATGAACCAATAATGACAAAACTGCCCAATTCAGAACATTTCCATCATGAAAGTCTACTCAAACTTCTACAATCCATCAGTATCAGTAAATATGCAGAATCTCTGCAGAAGTAAAAGTCATCTAAATAATTCCACATTAAAGAGATTTCCACATTCTGTAACTAATGAAGAGGTTGCTGGTAGCAAACAACTTAATATTTCATTGTTTCATCTACAAATAAAGTGCCTGTTACCCTTGAGAAATAAATTGCCTATGTTACATTAAAAAATGATAAGGTAATAATATTGCAGTAGGGAATGGATGGCAAACTGATAACAGGTTCATAGTTACTAGGTATCTCTACCAAAGAGGACATTCTCAGGACTGCAGCATCCACCAATTCTAACCCCTTTAAAAGTACAACACAGTACAGTATCAGCAATCCATCTACATACTGTGGGAGTAGAACCCACAGCCTTCTGCAACAAGAGCAAGTATTCTACCTGGTGTGCTACTACCACAAACAGACTTATGCCAAAGTGCTGCTTATGCCAAATTGGTTTGTGTTGTTAGTAGCACAACAGGTAGAATATTTGCTTTTGATGCAGAAGGCTGTGGGTTCTACTCCCACTGCAGGAGTAGAACCCACAGCCTTCTGCATCAAAAGCAAGTATTCTACCTGTTGTGCTAACAATATAAGCAGACTTGGCATAAGCAGCACTAAACTTTTCTCCCCCTGAAGAACTATGCAGCACAAGAAATCTGGAAAAAGACAAAATTTATTGGGGGGGGGGAACAAAAACCCAAAACCAGGGACACATTTTAAACATTGCTTGTATAATGTTAGAAACGTTGCTAGAATAAAATGTTTGTGTTACCATGCATTTCCTGAAAGATAGGAAGACTGAAACTTAAATGGCTATCATTATTTAGTGAATTCAGTTCAACTTCTGTTCTCACTGATTTGCCAGAAAACCACACATTTTAAAAGGAACAAACCAAAAGCAGGAGCCAAACATTCCATAAACTTTGGACAGTTGCAAACTATGGTTAACTCCTTGAATCACAAGGGGTGATGGTGATATGGTTAGAGAGTTAAGGCTCTTGCTCCTTCTACCTAAGGTACAGGGTTTGAGTCTGAGTAACTCTAACCAGCAGTTGTAACTAACCGGGGCATAGACACACACACACACACACAAACACACACACACACACACACACACACACACACACACACACACACACACACACACACACACACACACACACACAAACACACTTCTGGCTGTAAAACAACACAAAATAAGTACTGCAAATGAAAGCTGGCTGCAACAAATGTGGCCCACAGCATATTCTGACTGCCGTTAAGGAGGAGCCGAGCTGACCAGTAATTAGTTGGCTGTTAAGTAAACACACACCCTTGTTCCCGAATCCTGCCTGCCAAAAACAAGCAAATAATGCTGTGGCCATTAACCTTGTTCTTGAATCCTGCCTGACAAAAACAAGCAAAGAATGCTGTGGCCATTAACCTTGTTCCTGAATCCTGCCTACCAAAAACAAGCAAAGAACGCTGTAGTCATTAACCTTGTTCCTGAATCCTGCAAAGAATGCTGTGGCCATTAACCTTGTTCCTGAATCCTGCCTGCCAAAAACAAGCAAAGAATACTATGGCCGTTAACCTTGTTCCTGAATCCTGCCTGCCAAAAACAAGCAAAGAATGCTATGGCCGTTAACCTTGTTCCAGAATCCTGCCTGCCAAAAAACAAGCAAAGAATGCTGTAGCCGTTAACCTTGTTCCTGAATCCTGCCTGACAAAAACAAACAAAGAATGCTGTGGCTGTTAACCTTGTTCCTGAATCCTGCCTGCCAAAAACAAGCAATGAATGCTGTGGACATTAAAGTACTTCTAAATATTAATTAACTTAATGCAGCACAGTTCTATTCTGAATAATGTTCTTGCAAGTAAAAAAGACAGCACATTTCAATAAAGAGCGCTGTTAAAGTAAAAAAGATGGCACATTTCAATAACAAGCGCCGTTAAAATAAAGTTGGAGTTGGCCAGGCTGTTAACTTAATGCAGGATTATGCAGCACAGTTTGCGCACCATTAAAGTAAAAGACAGCACTTCTCAATTAACTTAGTGCAGCTCTGATTTCTGAATAAAGTTCCTGCAAGGCAAGCGCCGTTAAAGTAAATAAGTTTATGCAGCACAGTTTGCGCGCCGTTAAAGTAAAAGACAGCACTTCTCACTATTAACTTAATGCAGCACAGTTTGTCTTACCGGGAGTACTGATTTCTGATTCTGAATAATGTTCCTGCAAACACCATTAAATAAAAAAAGATGGCACTTTTCAATAACAAGTTTCTGCAAGCTGTTAACTTAATGCAGCACAGTTTGTCTTACCGGGAATGCTGACTTCTGCTGGAGCTGGCTGGCCATTGCTTCTAAGTGCATTAAAACATGCCCCGTTAAAGTAAAAGACAGCACAGTGCACACAGTTTGTCTTACTTGGAGGAGCCGAGCAGTAACTGCAGAATGTAGAATTCAAATGCTGCTTTAAGCAGCTGGGGAACTGCATGCACATTATAGCCCATAAACAATGTTCAGTGAATCCCTCAATTCCGGCAGGCTGGCAGGCTGTTCATGGAGCTGACATCATCAAGCATGCCTCTGCACATGATGACATCAGCTGAAAAATAAAAACAAACTAAAAAAAAGCCCAGAAATTTGGAAATTAAGGGGTGCCACTTGGGAATCTTGGCACCCCATTATTTGGACCTCAAAACCGGTAAAAAACGAGAAATGTGGTATGGTTGAGAGTTTTGTAAAGTATACTCTCCCTTATTAGAAAATTTTGAAAAGAATACTGGTATATTGATAGTTTGATTAAGGTTTATTTTGGATGCCACCTTTGGGATGAAAGTGGGGTTTATATTCAAGGACACTCTGTCCTTATGAAAGACCAAATAAGAGGGGGGGTTACAAAAAAAAAAAGTACCTGCAATTCAGAAATCCTTCTCATGGAAGTAACTGCCACCAGAAAAATGTTTTTTTCAAGAAAGGAATTTCAAATCCGCTGTGGCTGCTGGCTCAAATGGAACTTGAGTTAAGGCTTGTAGCATTGGATCCCTTATAGAAGGCCTCAGTAAAAAGGTTCCTTTCAGAAAGGTTTCTGAAATCTTCAATGAAGCTATGGGAGCTTGATTATGTCTGACATGTGAATTGGAAATAGCTTCTAACTGAGCCCTGAGTGTTGAAAAACTGGAACCTTTTTGGAAAAGATCTGGCAAGGAGTCCAGGATGGAAAGAAGAGATACTGAAAGAAGATCTATTCCTTTAGAATATGCCCAAATGGAAAACCTCTTCCACTTGCTCAGATAAACTTTTCTGGTATTTAATTTTGGTGAAACTGACAAAATATGAACCAAAGACGCAGACAGCCTGGCATCTCTGGACCCTGTTAGAACTGGAAGAACCACTGCAGTTAACTTCAAAGTTTTTGGGTCCGGGACAGGTTGCCTGGATGAATGACTCAGGAGATCAGGATGGTGATCCAACGTCCCGAGAGGATGTACTACATAAGTCTGGAAGAAGGGGAACAGCTGTTGCCAGGACCAAAATGGAGCAATGACAACTGACCTGGCCTTACACCTTCTAGCTTTCTGAATACATTTTTTATTAGTAGTATGGGGGAGGGAAAGCATAAAGGAGGCCTGGGGGCCAACTGTGGAGTAGAGCATCCCTCGGTGACAGACCCTGTGGAGTTATTAGGGCAAAGTAACTGTTACGTTTGTTGCTTAGGTATGAAGCAAAAAGATCATAGCAAAGTTGGCCCCAGTGACTGAATATTTGATTCACCACTGCCTGATTGAGGGACCACTCATCAGGCAAAGAATGGGCCTCCTCAACTTCTTCATGCTGAAACATTGCTACAAGAAAGCAACAGGAAAACATCATCCACTGCCGCATTCTCATTTACTCACAGCATAGCAATGAGTTGCTTCCCAAACGCGTTTTTGATGTTCTAGACCACTATCATGTTGCATGTTGTCTGTCTGGATGGAAATCACACCCTCATGGACAAAGTCCTGAAAATCCTGCAACACCAACAGGACCACTCTCACACATCCAAGATACTGATGTGAACACTGGCCTCCAAGTGTGAGCAAGAACCTTGGACAGTCTTCCCTTTGAAATGTCACCCCCACACCCCAGGGAAGTATCCATAGTTACTGTTGCCAATGGAGAAGATGGACAGAACTGTCAGCCTTCTAAAACTGCTGAGAAGATCAACAACAACCTGGTGTGAGCTCTGCAAATGGGCATTATATGAATTTGAGCATGAAGAAGATGTGATAGTTGGGACCATTACACTGACAGGGTCCACTGAAGAACTCTCATGTGGTATCTCACCAGGGGAAATAATGTAATTGCCGAAGTCATCAGCCCTAGCAGTTGGAAAATGAGTCTTGCAGGAGGCGGGGGATGTTCAAGAATTTGAAAGGCTATCTGACAGAGTGATGAAGTCCTGGACTCTAGGAGGTTTGCTATTTGACTGACTGTATCCAGGGGGCATCCAATGAACTCTAACTGTTGTGTATGTGTCAACTGACTCGACTGACCGACTGTGATACCTAATTTCTGAATAAATTGTGTTATGGAAGGGATCTCCCTGTTTTTAGATTATTATTTGAACCCTGTTGTTCAGAGAATGAAATCCTATATTAAAGATTGTTGGGTCTTTTTACAGAAAGTAAGGGTTTTTAAAGACAATAATACATTTCAAGTCAATTACAATTTGATGTTTACAGTAGACATTTGTTCTCTTTTTACTTGTATACCTCATGATGGTGGCATTGATTTTGTAAGAAATTATTTGACTAAATTAGACAGTTTTACCAATGACGAAATGTATTTAATTTGCAGCCTTTTAGCTATTGTGCTGAGCGATAATTATTTTTTGTTTGATAAGAGCATTTATAGACAAATAAGGGGGTGGCCATTTGGTCAGCCACCCCCCCCCAGCTTTTGCAAATGCAGTGCTGGGGTGGTGGGAACATGTTGTTTAGACCCCCTTGATTAATCAGTTTAATACAGTATTCTACTATAGATTTGTAGATGATATGATTTTTATTATAGAAGGCAACAGACACAATGTAGTTCACTTCTTGGATGTTTTAAATAAAAATTCCGATTTTTTTTGAAGTTTATTTGGGGGAATAGGTAGTGGAGTAAAGTATCTTGATGTTAATATTTTCTGAAATGGTGAAGAGAAAAAGTCTGAAAGTGAAATACATAGAAAGTCAACTTTTACCAGTAAGTATCTCCATTTTAGTAGTAACCACCCCCATTTCATGAAAAAGAATATTCCTAAAGGGCAATTCATTAGGGCCTCTAGGATGACTACTAGGGACTCTAAGTTTGATAAAGAGGTACAATTTATAATATGTTTATAGAAAGGGGGTATAAGAAAGAAAAAGAAGTTATGTACCTACCATAACGTTCCATGTTAGTTGTCTTCTTCTTGCCTTCTTTCTTGCTGGTTGGGGCTCCGACTCGGCCATCTTCAAAAGCTCGAGAGCTGCTTACTGGCTCGAGGCCCCCCCTATATCCCATGATGCCTGGCGCTAGATACCCAGATCTCATTTGGTAAGTCTAACTGCAGACATAATAATAAAGGAATCCTATCCTAGAATGCATAAATCCTATTGGAGAGACTACGACTCAGCCAGTGCAAAATCAAGAGGAACTCCTCTCGATCCACTAGGATAGGGGGATGGAGGGTGGGACGCAAGAAAGGAGGCGAGAAGAAGACAACTAACATGGAACGTTATGGTAGGTACATAACTTCTTTATGTTAAGTTGTCTATCTCGCCTTCATTCTTGCTGGTTGGGACAGCGTCCCTAGCACCTAAATTCCTGGGTGGCTCATCGGAAAAGACTCTTCAGAACAGTGGAACCAAAATCAGCTCTGCTCCTGGAAACCAAATCCAACTTGTAATGCAAAATGAAAGTATGTGGGTTGGCCCATGTAGCCGCAGCACAAATAGATTCCATGGGCAACCTACCCTGAAAAGCCACCGAAGTGGCTAAAGCTCTGGTGGAGTGACCTTTTGGTTTGACTGGTAATTCTTTATTCCTAAGTTGGTATATGAATGTGATGATAGAAGACAACCACCTGGATAAGGTTACCTTGGATACTGGAAGACCTTGTTTACCTACTGCAAAAAACAGGAACAGTTGATCTGATTTTCTAATGTCTTTGGTTCTATGTAAATAAAAGCGTAGTTGCCTGTGAACATCTAACTGATGCAACTTATACTCCGCCCTGTTGGAGTGGTTAGGGAAAAACACAAGAAGGTCTATGGACTGATTCAAGTTATTCTCTGAAGAGACCTTAGGAAGGAAGGAAGGATTAGTCCTAAGAGCAACCCTCTCATTGTGGAACACGAGGTATGGGGGACTGATAGAAAGAGCCTGTAGTTCCGAAACTCTTCTGGCTGAAGTAATAGCTACTAGAAAAAGGGTTTTCCAAGATAAGAACTTCAGTGAACAAGAAGCTGCAGGTTCGAAAGGGGGCAAAATTAGCGAAGCTAAAATCAAATTTAGATCCCACGGTGGTGGAGAATCTCTCACTGGGGGCCTGAGCAGAGTGGTTCCTTTGAGAAAGGCTTTACACAGCTTATGGGACATGATACTGTTTTCCAACAGGCCAATGTGAAAATTTGAAATTGCCGCTAACTGAACTCTAATTGTAGCGGAAGCGGACACAGCATGGAAGAGCTCCACGAGAAATTCCAAAATGGAGTGTATGAGGGCTGAAAAGGGGTCTATAATTTTTGCCTCTTCCAAGGAAGAAAAACGTTTCCACTTACTAGCATAACTTTTTCTGGTCGTAGACTTGTGTGATGACAAAAGGATTTCGCGCACAGAGGGGGAGATATCTGGGAGTCTGGCTAAGGTTGGAAGTGGAGCAACCACGCTGTGAGCTGGAGAGAGTGCAGGGATTGGTGCAGCCTGCCCGATTGATGAATCAGGAGGTCTGGAACTAGGTCCAAAGTCCAAGGCTGTTCGAGAAGATAGCGATGCAGGAATGGAAACCATATTTGTCAAGGCCAGTAAGGAGCAATGAGGATCATTTTGCAACACAAAACGGTAGCCTTCTGAATTAGCTTCAGTATGAGGGGGAAAGGAGGGAATGCATAAAGAAGTCCCTGGGGCCAATCGTGGACTAGAGCATCTCTGGGGGAATGCCCAGGAAGTGGAAGGAGAGAGAAGAAATTGCTGCACTTGCTGTTGAAGGGAGTTGTAAAAAGGTCGCAGCAAGGTTGGCCCCATTTGCGGATGATTTGGTCCGCAACTACCTGGTTCAGAGACCACTCGTGAGGCATGAGAATTGCTCTGCTCAGTCTGTCTGCTATGACGTTGGACCTCCCAGGGATGTGCATTGCAATCAGAAACCATTGGGAAGAGATCGCCCACTGCCAGAGTCTGAGTGCTTCTCGACATAGGGGGTAGGACCTGCTTCCGTCCTGCTTGTTGATGTACCACACTACAGACATATTGTCCCTTTGAACTGCAATGGTCCCGGTAGGAAAAGAGTCCTGAAGAGCCTGCAATGCTAAGAGCATGGCCCTCATCTCCAAGACATTTATGTGCAAATGATACTCGTGAGGTTGCCAGGTGCCTTGGACTGTTCTGCCCTGATAATGCCCCCCCCACCCGATCAGGGAGGCATCCATGGTCACTGTAGCCACTGGAGGGGGGAGAACAAATGGTCTGCCGTGGAGCACTGATGTGGAGACCATCCACCACGCAAGATGCTTCTTGCATGCCTGAGTGATCATAATCATGTAAGACATGGGAAGTTGCTGGAAGGACCACTGGGTGAAAAGAAGCCACTGGAGAATCCTCATGTGAAACCGAGCTGGAGGGACAAGTACGATCGCTGCTGCCATGAGACCTAGCGTTTGAAGGACAAACCTGGCTTGAATCCTTTCGCATGCTAATAAAACCTTGACATGCTGACAAATCACTAACACCCTGTCTGGTGGGAGGCTCGCTAACATGTCTTTGGCATTTAAATCTGTGCCTATAAAGGTGATAGATTGACAGGGCAACAATGCAGACTTTTTGAAATTTATTCTGATACCTAGCCTGGAGCAAGTGTCGATGGTGCAGTCTCTGGCTCGCAGAAGGTGATGTCTGGTGGTAGCAGTGAGGAGCCAGTCATTGAGATATGGAAACACCTGGAATCCTTGCTGTCTCAGGTGAGCGGTAACTACTGCCATACATTTGGTAAACACCCTGGGGGCTGTGGTGAGACCAAAGGGCAGGCTCTGAACTGATAATGACTGTCTCCCAGCCGGAAGCGAAGGAATCTTCGGGAGCGTCTGTCCATTTTGATGTAGTAGTATGCATCCTGAAGATCTATGGAGCACATCCAATTGTCCTGACCCAGAAAGGGTAAAATGGACTGAAGTGTGACCATCCGGAACTTCGTTCTTTGTACAGACTTGTTTAGTCTGCTGAGATCCAAAATGGGTCTCCAGTCCCCTGTCCTTTTTGGTACCAAAAAGAACCTTGAGTAAATTCCGGATTCTTGTTGGTCTGCTGGGACTTGCTGGATGGCCCTTTTTCTTAGCAGTTTTGAGACTTCTTGCACTGCTTGGTCCCTTAGATTGGGTGGAACATCTGGAAGGGACTTGTTTGACTTTAAGGGGGTGCGAACGAAGGGAATTCTGTAGCATCCGGATATGACGGACTGTACCCATTTGTCTTGTGTTATGTCTTGCCAGGTTCTTGGGTACAGCAATAATCTTCCCCCAACTGCCTCCAGAGGTGAGCAGCCGGGCAACCCTTCGGGGATGCTGGAAGGGCTTGTCAGAGAAAGATTCTCTGCTGCCCTGGTTTTACGGACCCCCCTCTGCCACGAGGGTGGTGTCTGTTATTGTTCCCTCCTCTGCCCCTGGAGGGAAACTCACCACATGTGTCCAGCAAGGCTCCTTGGGATTTCCGGAACCACATCTTTCCACTCTTCTGACCCTTAGGATATGGTCTGGAAGAAGTGGAAAAACAGACTCCTATGACACAGAGAGTCTTACCTTCCTGCTCACACCTGGTAAGGGTATCTTTCACCTGTGATCCGAAGAGAGAGGAACCATCAAAAGGGGTGTTGGTGAAAGACGCTCTGAAAGGTTCCGCAAAGTTACATAGCTGCATCCAAGCGTGCCTCCTTAGGGCCACGCCTGTGCCTGCAGCTCTACTCGCACCATCGGCTGCATACGAAATGAGCCTCATGGAGGAGTTTACCACTGAATTAAGAGTCGCCAGCTGGGAGGCTGCCTTAGCCTCAGCTGATGGATCTTGGAGGGTATCTCCAAGCTCTTTCAGGAGATCCCTCTGAAGACGGGAAAAGTGGCACAGGTAATTCAGGGACTGCATGGAAAAGGTCGCTGAAGAGAACATCTGCTTCCCATCTCTGTCCATCATCCTGGACTCCTTGTTAGGGGGATGGACAGATGAAGAAGTTTCAGCCAACTCCTTCTTTGTGGCCGCTGCTACCACCATGGCATCAACGGGGACACCCTTTGTCAAGAACTGTTTGTCCTGCGGGGCAGTAATGAACTTGGCAGGTCTTCTAGGGTTCGGTTCCACTGTGTCTGGAGCCGTCCACACCTTCCGAGCCACCACAGACATCAGTGGGTCAAAAGGCGGAGACACCCAGGAGGTGGAAGGTCGGGATCCAAATGCGTCTAGGAATACCGACTCACCCTCGGAAGGGCTTAGGGTAGTCCAGTTTCCCCTCTGCCTAAGCATCTCAAGGATGTCTGAGAAGGAGACATCTTCAGAGGGGGATCTTGGGGACCCTTCCGACTCCTCTAAGTCGGTATCCGATGTGACAGACTCGGGGGAGTCAACATTCTTCCTCTTGCATTTCGTCTTGCGAGGTGGCTCCTCTAAATGATCAGGGGAGGCCTCGGAAGAGGAGGATACACCCAAAGGGGTGTCCTGGAGCACTGGATCCCCACGCTTGGGGTCTGGAAGAGGGGCAGAGGCTGATGCAGGCACCCTAGGGGGAGGAGCCAATGGGGTCGATCGTGGGACTGACTCAGGGGCCAGTACACTCCTCATCACCTTGAAGGCATCCCTGCCTGGATGCAGAGAAGGCTCAGGCTCCGAAGAAACCAGAAGCCCTCCCCGCACCGAGGGGGACAGCTCCGAGGCAGATGTGGGAGCCGAGCTCACCTGAGCCGAAGCACCGAGAGGGAGAGCGGGGTCGGACAAGGGTCCGATGCCACTCTCCCCCTTGGAGCCGACGAGGGAGTCTCGGCACCCAGATCCCTCCAGGGAAGGTACCATGGAAGGGATCGGAGCTGACGATGGGACCGAAAGAGAGGGTATCGGCGCTGATGGTTCCACAACTCGAACCCCAATGAACTCCAGCTCCGAGCTCATAGGATGAGTCGGAGGAGGAATATCTACAGCTGTGGATGGAGCCGACTCCTGATGAGAAGGGCTGGACAACATTTTGGTTAGGGCCTGCGATTTTAACAGCCTACTGACCACTCTTTCCAAGTCATGGTCCGAAAGTCTAGAGGACTGAGAAGAGTGGGATGATTGATAACTACGCTCCGATTGGAGCAGGGGCGACTTCTGAGCTGAACGTATTGACTGCAAAGAAGGAGACCTGGATCTCTTTCGACTCTCAGCTGGCTCCGAAGACCGTGTCGGAGCCGCCTGGGAGGGAGGGACATCGGTTCCAGCCGGAGCCGAGATGGATTGTGTGGCTTCACCCAACGGCAGCTCCGAACTGGGAGCCGACGGTTTAGGTGGCCTGGAAGATTTCACGGGCTGAGCCTTCGCTGGTGAATCTTGGGGTTTAAGCATACCCCTCAGGATCAATTTATTTTTGCGCTCCTGCAGGACTCTTGGACTGAAAGCATGGCAGATCGAGCAAGAGTCCTGCAGGTGCACAGCACCCAGACAATAAACACAAGAAGTATGACCATCTGTCAGAAACATCTTCTGACAGCATGAGTCACACTTCTTGAATCCGGACGGTTTTGGATCCTTGGACATCCTGGGGGAAAACCAAGGACAAGAACACACACAGATAGGTTAAAGTAACCAAGCAGAAAAACTTAACACACTACAGTTACCACAACACACTACAAGTACCACTACAACAAAAACTACAGAAAACTATCACTAAACACTAACAGTGATTAATAGAAGAAACTCTTTTTTTTTTTTTTTGAAAGGAGATAGAGAGAAAGGTTAACCTATAACTTAAACGGAAAGAACCTTTCTGAGGAAAAGGGAGAGAAGAAGGGAGGGGAAACTCTCTAACTTAAACGAGTTTCTTGGGGAAAGGCAATGGCTTATCTAAGGAAGAAACTAGCTACAATACAAAAGTCTAAACTAACGACTAATTCTACACTAACAATTACAGTTTTGACAAGAAAAATACAATAATAATAAAGCTTATATGACCTGAGCCAGTAGAACAACCTCGCAGCAGAAGCGGCAAATGAGATCTGGGTATCCAGCGCCAGGCATCATGGGATATAGGGGGGGCCTCGAGCCAGTAAGCAGCTCTTGAGCTTTTGAAGATGGCTGAGTCGGAGCCGAGGATCGGCTCCGAACCCCAACCAGCAAGAATGAAGGCGAGATAGACAACTTAACATTTACTATTAAAAACAGTATAGGAAATTAAAGCAAGAAGATACAGCTTTTCCTCCTATTCTTGTTAAATCTTTAAGTAACAAGAATGGTCAACTTAAGAACACAATACATACAGTGGCCTGTTGCCTTGATATGACTGTGGATAATATTGAGGTTAGTTCTATTATAAGAAGGAAGTGGAAAATAATAGAAGGAAATGCTGAGTTAATTAAAGCTGTTGGTGCTTCCCCCAAGTTTGTTTATAGAAATAACTACAATAAGAAATAGTTGCAAAGAGGTACTAGTCGAGTTTTTTTTTAAATGGGCAATCTAAAAGAACTAAAGGAATGTACAAGGGTGGTTATTGTTCTATTTGTAGGTACATTCTAGCAGGACCTTTTGTGAGTTTAAAACATTTAGAAACTACTTTAACTATCCCTGGGGTTTTTAACTGCAAGACCGTGAGTATAATTTATATTGGGTAGAGTTTAAATTGTGGTGTGTTCTGAATGTGACTGTTATTACATAGGGATGACTGAAAGAAGTTTACAGAAAAGAGTTAAAGAACATATATATTCTATAAAGAAAAAAGACACCAACAATGCCTTATAAGTTAAGTTGTAGTGACAAAAAAAAATATTTGCTGTATTAGACCAAGTTTTAATCTTTTATTCTTTAAAAATAAAAGATTAAAAGTACAAAAATAAGAACAGTGGGTCTTTCAAACTCATATTTAAATTATATTATAGATAGGAAGTAGCGGCACTTTAAATGCTTTACTACTATTTATTTGATTGATTAACTGGGGTTTTAATTGAATATGTTTTAATATATAAATGTGGTGTGTTCATGTATCAATTGTTTCTGAAGAAGTCTGGAATTGATGAAAGCGAATAAGCATTTTTTTACACTAGTTGGATTTATGTTTTTTGTAATTTCTGCTTGCCTAGGTGGATTTTGGAGTTTATTGGCTGTGTTTTTCCACCATTCATTTTTGGACTTTTTGTTCTAATTTTTGAACAAGCTGGAGCAGAGGTCCCATTGCTGGACCACAAGATCCCTGGCTGATATGGTAAGGAGACAATTATCTAAGTATGGGAACATCCAGAACCTTAGCAGTCTGAGATAATCTGCTACCACTGCCATACATTTGGTGAACACTCCACCCCGGTGAGATCACAGGGCAGTGATCTGAATTGGAAATGAGTGGCTCCTAGCCAGAAATGAAGAAATCTTCTGGACTGCCTCGCTGTCTTGACATTGTAGTAGGTATCTTGGAGATATGCAGACCGTATCCAGTAAACCTTCCTCAGCAGAGGTAGAATGGACTGAACTCTGACCAACTGGAACTTTGTCTGTTTTACAAACTGACTGATGTGACTTAGGCCTATATTTGGCCTGAGGTTCCCTGCCTTTTTTGGAATTAAAAAGAACCCTGAATAGACTCCGGATCCTAACTGGTCTGGAGGGACCTGCCAGATGACTCTTTTTTCCAAAAGCTTTGAAACTTCTGCTGTTGCGGATTTCATCTGATTGGGTGGCACAATGGGAATCCTTCTTTTGAGGATGGGAAACAAATAGAATAGTGTAAAATCTGGTGATTACCCTAAGCACCCATGTATCTAAGGTGATGGCCTGCCAGTCTTGAGGATGCAGTCCCCCACTGCTTCCAGAGTGCAGCAGTTGGGTAATCCTTCATGAGTGCTTATAGGATTTTTCAGTGAAAAAGCCGCAAAAACCCTGATTCTGTGGTCACCTCTGGCTCAAAGTTAATGTCCTTTTAAACTGCCCCCCCACCACGGGAGGGTCTGTCTGCAGCAGCATCTTGACTAAGCCCCTGAGATTTCATGAACCACATCTTACCACCTCTCTGGTTCCTGGAAAAGGTCATCTGAAGGATGGAGATGTGGATCCCAACAGCAGACAGGGTTTTACTGTCTTGTTTGCTCCTGGTGAGGGTCTCCTTAATGTTTGACATGAAAAGTGTTGAAGCATCAAATGGGGAGTTAAAGAAAGATGTCATGAAGCCTTCTTCAAAGTCGTACCACCTCATCCAGGAGAGCCGGCGGATGGCTATGCTAGTGCCTAGCCATACCATCAGCTACATTTGAAAACAGGTGCATGAATGCACTGGACATCAACTGTAAGGCAGACAATTTGGACTTCACTGTTTTTTGGATACCCGCCAGTAAGTTATTCGAGATGGATTTGGTGAGCTCCTTCATCAGGTCCCTCTGGAATCCAGTCATGGCGGCAAGGTATTTCAGTGCTCTTAGGGCAAAAGTCACTGATACATATGTCCATTTCCTGAACTTGTCCAACAACTCTGACTTCCTATTAGGAGGATGGACAGATGTATTCTCTTCTGGGAATTTCTTCTTCATGGCTGCTGCCACAACCATGGCATCTACCAGGGGTCCTTTGCTCTCTGTGCTTTGTCCTTTGGTGCAACTGAGATTTTCTCTAGTTTCTTCAGTATTGGCTTCACCACATCAGGATCCTCCCATGTCTGCTGAGATGCCAGATCTGTGAGTGCATTAGCAAGTAGTACCTCTTACAGCCAGCTCCAAAAGCTTTGATGAACACTCCTCAGGGGAGGATGTATTGGTGTACCAACCCCAAAGTTGGTATCTTCCAGAGGGGATCATTTAACATCATCCAAGTCTGTGCCTTCTGTATATGACTCTTGGGAGGAGTCCAACTATCTCCTCTTACACATCTGTTTCCTAGGACTCTGTCTTGTTTAGACAGTTAACAAAGGGTCAGAATCACACTGGGAGCTCACCCCCCCCCCTGAGTCTCAGCCCTGAGGTTCCTGCTCCAAGACATGTCCCAATCCGACAGAACTGGAGTCATGAGACAGAGTAGGGAACACCATCAGAGTCAAAGTCGATAGGACTATCCGCTCCAATGTGAGTGCTCCAGGTAGGGTCTGACACATGGGCATCACATCCAATGACTGGACTGGAATAGCAGATACCACTGGAGGGGTAATTTGACCTGTACTCAGTGTACCCAACACGTCCAGTACTGGGAGAACCCTTAGTTGGATCTGTATCCAGAGAAATCTCTGCACCATCCTGTCGGTTTGCCTCATTAAGACTCTTCGATGAACTAAAGGATCTTGATGATGCCACTAAAGTTGGTATCGAAGAACATCTCTCCTTTAAAAATGGAGAATACAGTGGAGGGCTTACTGGCTTTGGTGAAAACCAAGGAGGAGGGGCTCTATATTACATCAGCGAACGCTTAAAAAAGCGAACACTGATTTATCGACCCCATGTAAGCGAAAGCTTACAATCCTGAACACTTAGAACAGCAATTTTTTTTTTCCCCAGGGAAAAAAAAATGCTATTCCAAAAAAGAAAAAAAAAACTTTAAAACATTACATAAAGTGGGGGGTGCCACCCACACTCCCCTACTTAAAGATACCAACTCCGAGATCGCACTACAGTGACGAAAACGGCAAAATAATGAAGGCGACCGAGAGATTTCTTTCGCAGGGAAAGAATTTGCTTATATGCCATTTCGGTATTTTGCCGTTTTGTGCTTTCAAGTTCGATCACGATCATATAATAGGGAACCGGAGGAAGCATGGGAGAATGGATCCAACAGTTTTGGTACTTTCAGTGCCAAACCCAATAGTTTCAGTGGATCTTGTGACTGTTTTATGGTTTTCTCTGATGTGTTGTCAGAATTCTTTTCTTTTTCGTTGGGCATTTCTTTCTCTCTTTCTTTGGTTCTTGTATTTTTCCACTCTTTTTGCTAGAGACAGAGAGAGAGAGACAGAGAGATAGAGTAGGAATTGATGGAGAAGTCAACAATTGACTGGAATCTCCTAACTGGGCAGGTATCAGACTTTATAAAACTAACTTATCTCTGTGCCCTTGTAAAGCAGTGGTACTGAAGGAGGCAGAAGCCTCACACTCTACATCAAAATATACTGCTTCCAGGCAATGCACACAAAGGGAATGAGGCCTGCAGTGAAATCTTGTGGCCAAAGGCCCTATACTTTTTAAACTCTGCAACCTTGTCAGCCATGTCCTATTCAGCAAATCTGGAGTAACTATATCTAAAGAAAGTCTACAGACAAGAGTAAATTAGTGTGTCAATAAATTAGTATACTATAAGTATTAATCTATAAATACTAGCCTTAATAAGGATATTCTATAAGGATATTCTAAAACTATAAAACTAAAGCAACAACAATAATAATAATAATAATAATAGTAATATATAGCAGTAATGCCAAACTAAGTTTTATAGGGTACGAAATAAGACAGCAAGTGAAGAAAAAAACAGCACAGAAATAAAAACAACCTGTGACTTTGTTTGCTTCTCAGTAAGCGTCATCGTGAACATGCCCTTTTGATCAGGTGGAAAATCAGATCTGACATACTTAAGGGAAGAGAAGGAATTGTGGGTAGGGGAGGAGTCAGAGCTCTGGATCCACAGCTTCTGAAAGATGCTGAGGTTGGATCCGATCAGATTCAATAACCCAAAGATTGAATCAAATAAAAAAAAAAAAAAAACATCAGATCCAATGCTGCATGGGTCAGAAGTGAGTCAGCACAATGATCTTGGGGGAGTCCTTCTGAATCTTCAGAAGTGCCCTGGATATCAGTGGAAAGGGTGGAGAAGAATACAGGAAAATTCCTGTGCAAGGAAAAGAAATGGGATCTGTATTCTAGTTCTTCTTGAAGGGAGTCCTGTAGCAGAATTTTACCAGCTGATTGTTTAGTGAGGTGTCAAAAAGGCCTACTTGAGGAATTCCCCAGAGATGGATCAAATCTTGGAAAATGCCCTTCTAGTTTCCATTTATGAGAGTCTGCCTTTGTCCTGCTCAGCTTATCTGCCATACAATTTTGCCCTGATGGAATGTAGGAAGCCCATATTACTTATTCGTTATTTATTAGCATTTCTTTTGTGGGAAAGTTTGACTGAGCAGTGCCCTTTTTCAGCAGAGGCCCGGAGGAGAAAAGCTTCATTATACTGACATCATGGACCTCATTTGTACTGTTTCATCATTTACATTCAGTTTCATTCATGAACAACACTTCCATTATTCAGATATCCTTTACATCATTTACTCAAAATTTAGACTAAAAATAACCATTACATTGGCTGTATATGAATATTTTTTAAATACAGGGAGGTATATGCAGTGCGATATCATCAGTATGCATATATTGAGTTAGAGCAGCTCAAAGAAAGGAAGGAGGGGAGGATGCACAAGAAAGATAAAGGAGATGACATGATATAGGAGGGTTTAGTTCACAGGTTCATAGAAGATTACTAGGGTAATGGCATAAGAGCCCTTACAAGCCTTGCCAATATTACCCAAATTGTATCTGATTTTTCATCCCCAAGAGCTAGAGGATGGCTTAGGGTTGTGCCTATGTAAGTATTTTATAGACTGTCACTGTCCCTAAGGGACACAGGAGCAACCCCAGGAGTGAATCTATGATTCTCCACCCACTGATCCAAACTGTGTTTGAAATGGGCCAGGTAAGGGCTCTACTTAACATGAACATGATGCCTGTTCCAGAGAAAGGGTGATCTCTGAGATACATATCTGTCTCCCCAACATGTTTTGCTTGAGTCACAGACCAGGCTTAGATCCCTAGACCAGGTGACCCTTGTGCTGTTAGACTCATGAATGTGCAATATTTCCATCGGGGTTGGATTTGTGAGTGACTTGTAGGTTAGGCATAGGTCACCCCTTAAGAGTTGGTAGGAGACAAAGTAAAGGGATAGGGCTTTCAGTCTATCAACACAGGACATGTTTACACTCTATCACTTTATATATATATATATATATATATATATATATTTTTTTAGGAACCTCTGAGATGTGAAATATTGCATTAGGTTTTGTGCTACAGGGAGTTATGGGACAAATTCACAGAGCTATATTTATGTGAGTTTAACCAGGGATGGAGCAGATGCAGCGCTATTTATCTATCAGGTGTTGATTCAGCTATCATTTAAAGCCTTTCAGGTTGCAGACTGTTTTTAGGTGGAGTGGGGTGGTAGTCCAGCTATTACCAAGGCAGTGTGAGTACAGGGAGTATCCTGCATTGTTAGGTTTAGTTATGGAGAGTAATTATTTGTCAGTGGAGCACAGCGGTATCTTAGAAGTGTAAGGCTGAATGACAAACTGAAGACATGGGACATTCTCAGGGCTGTGCAGTAGTCTGGAGGTTGTAATTAATTATGAGTGCAATATAGAATTATTTAGTTTGAGCCAGTTTAGTTGTTTTAGGGATGCGATCTAAAGCAAATGTGATTTATAATGTGATCTATAATGTTTTTTGTGAATTTGGTTACTTTATTGTAGCACTGACCTGGTTTGGCTCATAGACAGAACTTGCGATTGGTGCAGGGGAGGCATATAATAGGATGGGAAGTAGAAAAGAAGTGGCGATGTTTTGTCCAGCAGAGTTGGTAAGGTAGTACTTTACAGAGACATCCTAGCTTTGGTAAGTCTTTCTTCTTTATGGCTTGCTGAAGGTGGAAGTCAAATTTTAGATGGTCATCTATAATCACATCTAAGTTGTTTGGCGTGGGATACCAGTTCTATATCGGTCTTGTCAGATGACAATATATTAATGGCAGTTTTCTTTGTAGGAGACAGAGTTGTGAGCAAATAGCAGTACTTTAATTATTTTGGATTCAGGAGGAATTGTGAGCTGTCAAGCCAAGCTTCTACACAGGAGAAGATTTTTGGGTGATTGTTTTGGTGCATGATTAATGTCCTACCAGCAAATTTTACAGTGGAGTCATCAGTGTATTGTACTATGGTGGCCTCTTTGGCTGCTCTGTTTAGGCCATTGATGAATAAGTTAAAACAGTAGTCCTAGGATGGAGCTTTGTGGGACAACAACAATCATAGTAAGGAAAGAGAAGACATCACTTTGCCATTTCACTGTTTGGGACCTACTAGTGAGCTAACTAAGAAACCAGTAAAGTGAGGAGGGTGATAACCCATAAGAAGAAAGTTTAGTTAGGCGAATCTGATGATTGACTATGTCAAATGCCTTGGATAGATCCAGAAATAGGGCTGACATTAGAACTGAATTTATACTGTAATTTATTATATCTGTGAACCTTAGAAGGGCAGTGGTTTTACTGTGATTGGGTCTGAAGCCATGCTGTACAGTGAGATTATGCTGTAAAGCCATATCCCATGCTAATATGGCTAATCTGCATAGAGGGCAACCTGGTTCCCCCTTTCCTGTTTATGTACCACATCACTGTGGTACTGTCCATAACAAGTTGAAGTGGTCTTGGGGAACAAAGGTGAGTCATAGGTTCATAGGTAGGTACTAGGCTATCAGCCCGAGGGCCTACGTAAGCCTAGCCAACAAGGTTCCCTGGCTTACGCCACCCAAGAAAGTTATTTTCCTGTGCCACTGTCGGGCAGAGACACAGAAGTGATCCCTGGGGTGTATTTCCTATTTCCCAAAGTCAGAAAGTTGAGTGCCTTGATAAGGGCAAGCATCAGTTTTACATTTATGTGCTTGTATCCATCTTCACTGTCACAAATACCTTGTGTGATGAAGTGAGACATTGCTATCTGTGCCAGGGAGAGTGGAGCAGTGCATGTGTGGCAAGAGTCAGCACAACTGGCTGAAGTTTTGTAAACAAATGTAAATTACCCTGTGTAACATATGCCAGTATGACTAGATCGAGTTTTGTAGATGGTTTTGTGTCATTTGACTGTCATGCAGATTTGTACAGATACTTGTATGTCAAACACTGTTATTATAACTGATTAAATGTATTACTGTAACCGATTAAATGTATGTATTTTAATGCAGAGTTCTGGAGGGGAAGAGTAGAAGTTTTAGAAATTGTTCTGTAGCTTTCAAATGTTGCAACACACCTTAGTAAATCTTTGATTGTGTATTACACTACAGTCAGGTGACCAAATGAGATGTCATTCAGAACTCTCATAGCAGCTGTTTTGTTTTCTTTTTGAAATCTGATATAAAAAGATCTAAGTCCGATACATCAGCGAGAGAACAGACAAGAGACCGGAGTGCAGAACAGTGCAAAAAGTTTAACTCCTCATTTCACCTTGCGGAAGTAAGCATATCATCTTGCTTTGCCGAATTAATCAAGTTAGCTAGTGAACAGTAATTGTTGAGAAAGGAAACTACAGCAAGTTTAATTGGTGTTTTTCTACACCTGTGTCAATCTATCCAATTGTGCGATTATTCTACCACCTGTAATTGAAACTCTGTTGTTTACTATAACTAAATAACCAGTATTCTCATATTTTTCTATTTAATAATTTTCTTAAATATTTCAATACTTTTCATTGTGCCTGGTCATTTATAGAATACTTTTAACATCTTGAGAGCGCTTATGCTTAATCTAATGACACCAAGGTCATTCTGAAAAGCCTTGCTGCTTTGGTCACACTCTACCATTTATAGTAGTATTAATTTTACTTAGTATAATTAAATACCCCTTTTAAAGGGCATTGTAGTAGCTGAATGGTGGCAGCGATTACCTTTTAGTCTGGGTAAAAGGGACACAGCTAGCAAATTTGTGCCAGCCTTCCCCAAGTGTGTGTGTGTGTGTGTGTGTGTGTGTGTGAAAATCAAATATTCAAGTATGTATGTGTCAGCTAGAATTGGGACACAGTGCTCCAAAGTGGTTGGTGTGAAGTTTCATTTAGGGTCTGGAAAGAAGCATAGAATCCAGTCCCTGGTATGGAGCATGTTCCCTGTGTGCTCTTAGGGGAAATTGTGTAAATCCATTCCTGTTCTTAGCAGCAGTCCCTCACCAGTGTCAGTGGTGAGGATTGAAGCTCCTTGATTACTGGCCCAGGGTAAAAAGTGGTTGCCACATATTGTTGGCAGCAGTGGGATTTTAATTGAACTTCAAGTCGCCTGTGGGAAGCTGTCACTGAAGGTGTGTACTCTTAATAGCCACAAGGTAAACATACAGAGTTTCATTTTCACAACAGTTTTATTTAATTTTAGTTTAGTTTGGTCAGGGATAGCAGGCAAAGATGTCAGAAGAAGATTAAGGCAAGCTGACAAGGAACCAGTTGGCCAAGGTGTGCAAAGCCAAAGGACTGGTGCATGCCAACCTTACTAAAGAAGGAATGATTTCAGTCTGAGTCACAGCTGCAGCACAGACCAACATCCAGTAGGACAACCACTTTAGAGAAAGAGAAGTGCAGCCCTCGGAAACAGGACAGTTCACCTTTTCTTCAGAGGACTTAAAAATCCATCTGGAGTTAGAGACTTGAACTGGAGGCCCAACGTTTGGAAGCTGAAGAAAAGACAAAACAGATAGAATTAGAATTAGCAGAGGGACTGTGACATTTGGAGGTGAAAGAAAAGGAGAGACTGTGTCATTTGGAGGCTGAAAAAAAAATGAGAAGGAGAAACAACATGAAAAGGAAATGCTGACTCTTCGGCAGGGTCATGGAGGCAATGGGAAAGGAAATAACCAAACCCCAGAAGCAACAAAGGTCAGTAAATTTCTTCCACGGTACAGGTAAGGGGATGAGTTTCAGTTTTATTCATGTATTGGAAAGAGTATGTAAACAGTATAATGCTGACCAAGGGCTCTGGGTACAGTTCCTAACCCCCTTACTCCATGGTAAAGCTGTAACTGCTGTTTCTAAACTGTCTGATATTGATTGTTTGAATTAAGATAAAGTGAAACAATGTTTATTGAAATGTTTTAAGTTAACACCTGAAGTTTTCACAAAAAGGCAGAAGACAATGTATGTGATTATATTGCTGAGCTAAACACTTATTTTCATAGGTGGGTGAGTGGGTGTCAGGTCACCACTTTTAAAGGACTGGCAGAATTTTGGTGAGGGAACAAGCCCTCAGTACTTTACCTGAGGACATGAGAATCTGGTTGGCAGACCAGAAGTGTAACTCTGCAGATCAGCTGGGGAGAAAAGGGGATCTCTACTTAGCAGGCAGGGCACCACTGCATAAGAAGGGGACATCCAGTGCTTGACATGGACATAAGGGAACCCATGGCATGGGGGTAACTTAAATCACCCCAACAGAGTCTGCCAGTAACAAGGGAAGCCACTAGTTCAGGTCCACAGCCAGGATCAGGGGTTAGATGTTTTAAATGTAACCAGAGGGGCCATGTAGCATACAAATGTCCACTGAGGCAAGGTTGGGAACAAAAGGTGAGGAAGCCACCAAGTGGGAATAACAGAATGCCAGTGGTAAGTTGTCTGGAGACAGCAGGGGTGCCAACCTATCACCAGAGTTTGTATCTTACCTTAGTGGATGGAAGACAGTTCACTGCTAAGAGAAATACAGCCTCTGACATAGCCATTGTGAGGCCTGCAGTGGTTAAAGAGGACCATTACTTTCTTGGGCAGTCCACTCCAGTCAGAGCTTTAGGAGAGGTCTTATTCCAAATACCTTTGGCTAGAGTTCACCTTGACTGGGAGGGTATAAAAGTAAGCAAGCAGGTATGTGTGCTTGAGGATATTCCTGCATATGTCTTGATAAGGAATGATTTTGATAATGCAGTCCCTTTTGTGCATGCAGTGAGGCTTAGAGACAGGTAGCTTGGCGGATACCCAGTCAGATCCCACACTTGAAGCTGGGGCTGGTGATGTGGCTATTTCAGGGAGGGAGTTACCCTGTAGCAGTGAGTCTGAAAGTGAGCCACAGTTGCTGGTAGATACTGATGTTCCTGTGGAGAGGATTACTGCAAGGACAGAGGTGAGTGGTAGTACCCAGGCTGACAGTGAGGCACTGCTGTCAGAAGGCACCAGGCTTCCTGTGGAAGGGGGGGCTGAAAAGGGTCACAAAGGTAGAGTTGAGACAGGCTTGGCTTTCGGATCCTACCTTACGAGGCTTGAGGGAGGTAGCTAAGGAGACACCTGATTCTCAAGGAAAAGGGGAGTCTGTATACTGGAACAAAGGGTTACTGTATAGAAAGTGGACCCCTGAGGGAGGGCTAGAGGGTGAGGTAATACAGCAGCTGGTAGTGCTCACAGCCTACCGTCTGGCACTTCTACTCATAGCCCATGACATTCCTTTTGTCAGGTCATATAGCAATAAAGCGTACCAAGAGACGTATTTTGCAGAAGTTTTATTGGCTTGGGATTGCAAGGGATGTAACAGGGTACTGCAGGACCTGGGAGCAGTGCCAAAAGGTAGGCAAGGCAGGAGATAAGTTCAAAGCTCCATTGATGCCTTTACCTGTGATTGAAGATCCATTTCAGATCGTAGTTATGGATATTGTGGGGCCTCTGAGTACCCCAAGTAAGTTCAAAGCTCCATTGATGCCTTTACCTGTGATTGAAGAGCCATTTCAGATGGTAGCTATGAATATTGTGGGGCCTCTGAGTACCCCAAGTTCCACAGGGAAGAAATATATCCAGGTGGTAGTAGATTATGCTACTAGATACCCTGAGGCATTTGCTCTGTCCTCCATCAAGGCAGAGAAAGTGGCAAATGCTTTGTTAGACATTTTCAGCAGGGTAGGTTTTCCCGAGAGAAACACTGACTGACTGAGGTGCCAATTTCATGTCAGACCTGGTGGCTTGTCTGTGGAAGCATTGTGTGGTGAATCACCTAAAGACAACCCCCTACCACCCCCAGACTAATGCCCTTGTGGAGAGGTTAAACTCTACACTAATGACCATGCTATGGGCATTTGCAGACCTGTTTGAGAGAGAGTGGGACAAATATTTACCCTATCTACTGTTTGCGTACAGTGAGGTACCCCAGAAATCCACAGGTTTTTCACCATTTGAGATGCTGTATGGGCATAGGGTGAGAGGGCCTTAAGATCTGATTTGCGATGAATGGGAAGGTCAGTGTGAATCTCACAGGGAGTCTGTTGTGGCATATGTCTAAAACCTCAGGGCAAGGCTTAGGGAGCTCATGGGCTTGGCCCAGGAGAATCTGGCAGGAGTCCAATGCCAGAAAAAGGTCTGGTATAACAGAAATGCTTGAGCCTGAGAGCATGCTGTGGGACAGCAGGTTATGGTGCTCATTCTTGTCAGACACAATAAGCTGCAGGCAGCTTGGGAGGGGCCCTTTGAAGTGGTACGGAAGGTCAGTGATGTTAATTACTTGGTAAACCTGCTAGGCAGGAGGTAGGGTCACGAATTCTACTATGTTAACATGATGAAGCCTCAGCATGTCAGGGAGGTCCTGGGCAGACTGCAAAGGGCAGGGTTGACCATTAAACACAGTAAGTGTCAGGTGGGTATGGCAGAGGTCTCCTACCTGGGACATAGACTGGGGACTGGTAAGATTAGGCCAGAACCTGTCAAAGTAAAAGCTATTCAGGCATGGTCTGCCCCTGTTACCAAAAAGCATGTGAGGGCATTCTAGGGGACAGTGGGGTACTATACAAAGTTCGCTCCCCATTGTAGTACAACAGCTGCTCCCCTCACAGACCTGAAAAGGAACACTAAGCCAGCTAAGGTAGTGTGGACCAAAGCATGTAAGCAGGCATTCCAAAAACTTAAAGAAGCTTTGGGAGGACCCCCTGTGTTAGCCAGTCCAGATTACAGCAAAGAATTTGTTGTGCAGGTGGATGCTTCAAACCATGGGGTGGGGGCTGTACTCAGTCAGATTTCCTATGGACACTGCAGAAACTTCAGTCTTATCTGTATGGAAGGAAATTCACCGTGGTTACAGACCACAATCCCTTAACATGGCTACATAAAGTCAGCAAGCAAAATGCCAAGTTATTAAGGTGGAGCCTAGGGTTGTAGGCATATGGCATGACAGTGCAACACCGCAGTGGGGTCGGCAATGCCAATACAGAGGGACTGTCAAGACAGGGTATAGGTTAATATGTTCCCAGACAGGCCTATTTCTCTCAAGCAACATTTTTCCAGGGTCACTTGAAAAATTAGCTTGAGTCTTCAAAGGGGGAAAGAGATGTGATGATGTGAGATATTGCCATCTGTGCCAGGGACAGTGGAGCAGTGCATGTGTGGCAAGTGTCAGCATGACTGGATGGAGTTCTGTAAATAATAGTAAATTACCCTGTATAACATATGCCAGCATGACTAGATGACGTTTTGTAAATGTTTTTGTGTCATTTGTCTGTCATGCTGATTTGTACAGATAACTGTATGTCAAACACTGTTATTGTAACTGATTAAATGTATGTGTTTTAATATAAAATTCTGGAGGGGAACAGTGGAAGTTTTAGAAACTGTTTTATAGCTTTCAAATGTCACAACACATCTTAGTAAAGCTATGAATGTACATTATACCAGAATCTAGTGACCAAATGTGACATCATTCTATATCCACTGTGGATCCAAGGTCCCTTGCACAGTCATTCTGGTTTATTTGACAGTCCGTTGTTTTGGGAATTCCTGCTTTCTTTTTGGAACATCCCTGCCATTAAATTTTAAATGTCTGCTTACCACAATTTTGCTGAGATTGTTTCTTTTGTTTCTTGCTAAAATTGGACAAGGGAGCAAAAAAATCCTCGAAAAATTTAAAGGAGGGCTGAAACATCTGACAGATTCCCTGTATCAGCTTACCCCTCGTCACATTTTTGATAACCTCTGCAAGCAGATGGACCAAAAACTAAAGCTCTATCTAAATCTGAATTTAAGATCTTGCTTTTTACCTCCTCTCACAGGGAATGCATCCTGGTAAACCTCCACAACACAGTTGCAGTGGCAACAGCCTTAGATGTAGTGCATCTACAGAGTCATAAACACACTTTTAACAGCGAGTACTACTTTAGAAAAAGTAGAAAATAAACAACACAAAACAGATGTTTCTCACAGCAGATAAAACATTCATCATAGTTTCACAATTAGTCAGAATAAACTTTAACCTGAGAATGATGATTCGGCATTCTGAAACTTTAAGTTATAGACGCATACACCTTGTCCCAAAGTTATCAATTGTTTTACACCCTTGTCAGATGGGGAAGGATTAGTGTTAACAAAGTGCTTGGCAACAGCTAACTGACTAAAGCTGCAGTTGTTGGGTCAGGTCTGGGATGAGTGTATAAAAACATGAAAATCTTAAAAACTCTGCTTTCTTAGGTGCAGCAAACTGGCTATCAGGGAAACCATAGGCTGTAACATACACATCCTCCAATGCTGGCAACACGGTGGAGATGGGAGGAGGTTCTGGGAATTTCAGTTGTAACATTTTATTGTATTTTCTAAGAGACTGAGAAACTTCAGTGTTCTCCCAGTGAAAATTACATTCTTGAAACAATCTCACAGAAAAAGAATCCTTGACAGCGAGATTCAGATAATATGCTCTCCTCTAAGTCTGAATCAGAATTCTGAGGGCAAAAATCTGCATTGGTCCTATCAAATTCCTCTCCAGACTCAACTTCTTGAATCTCTTCAGGAAAGGAGAAATCCCCATTTTTATCTTACCACAAACCACCTGAAAGAAGGGTCAATAGCTTGTACAAGACCCTGAGCCAGACTTAATAAACTAGCCCTGTCCAGTGTAACTGCAGCAGGAGAAAAAAAGAAGTTATGTACTCACCATAACGTTCCATGTGTGTTGTCCATCTCCGCCTTCATTCTTACTAGGATGGGTTCGGATCTGATCCTCGGATCCGATTCAGCCTTATATGCAAGCTAGAGGTCTTCCACTAGCTCATGGCTAAAAACCCTATCCCAGCATGCCCTAGGAACGTCTTCCAGATCTTGTTTGCAGTCATAATAATAAGAAGAAAGAATTACTTTTATAATATCTCAGAGTGCAGTCAAGAAGGTCAGAGAACAATGATGTCCCATTCTAGCAACTTGATCATCCAGGAGTAAAAACTGGCTGGGGGAAAGGAGGGGGGATATAAAAACGAAGGCAGAGATGGACAACAAACATGGAACGTTATGGTGAGTACATAACTTCTTTATGTGTTGTTGCCCAATCTCGACTTCATTCTTACTAGAATGGGACAGCATTCCCAGCACCATTTTTCTTGGGTGGCTCAAGGGAGAATATTCTTCAGAATCATGGAGCCAAAAGAGGCCCTGTTCCTGGAGGCCAAATCAACTTTGTAATGAGTGATAAAGGTATTTGGTTTTGCCCATGACGCTGCAGTACAAATGATATCAACTGGTAGACTAGCTACAAAGGTGGAGGAGATTGCAACAGCTCTTGTAGAGTGGGCTTTAACCTTCTGGGAGAGAACTCTGTTTTGAGAATTATAGATGTAGGTTATGCAATCTGAAAGACATTTTGATAGTCACTTTAGAAACTGAGGTACCTTTCTTTGAATCTGAGAAAGATATAAATAGCTGGTCAGATTTTCTGAAGTTCTTAGTCCTGTGTAAATAGAAGCGTAATTGCCTATGCACATCCAGCCGATGTAGCATGTACTCAGCCTAATTTTCGTAATTTGGGTAAAATACTGGAAACTCTATAGACTGGTTCAAACTAGATTCTGAACAAACTTTTCTCAAAAAGGAAGGGTTTGTTCTTAAGGATACCCTGCCCTTGTGGAAAAACAAATAGCGGGGCTTTATTGACAAGGCTTGTAGCTGTCACACCCTTCTAGCAGAGGTAATAGCTACCAAGAGAATAGTTTTCCATGTCAGAAACTTGAGTTCGCAAGATGATGCTGTCTCAAAAGGGGGAAAATTTAAATGGGCTAGGACAAAATTTAAGTCCCATGGTGATGGGGAAGGGGGTCTCTGATAGGAGGTTGTAGTAATAGAGTACCTTTTAGGAATGCATTACACAGCCTATGAGACATTATGTTGAGAATGGATTCACCAATATAAAAACTAGAAATCGCTGCTAAATGGACTCTTATGGTAGCTGCAGCTGCACCCTCATCGAATAATTTTGCTAGAAATTCTAGAAAGGAAGTGACTGGGCAGTAAAGGGATCAATATGGTTATGAGAAGCCCATAAAGAGAATCTTTTCCATTTGCTTCTATATATCTTTCTTGTTGAAACCTTATGTGAAGAAATTAGAATGTGTTTCACTGATGAAGAAAGGTTAGGAAACCTGGCTATGGCTGGAATTGGAGCAGGCAAGGTGTCAATTTGAGGGTCTGAAGGGAAGGCTGGACTGTTCCTGACACATGAGTCAGAAGGTCTAGAAGAGGGGCCAGAATCCAAGGCTCCTCCCGAAGATGAGGCCACAGGAAGGGGAACCAGATTTGATGAGATCAGTATGGGGCGATAAGTATCAAATCCCTTCCCAAGCAACTGGCTTTCTAAAGAACTTTGGGTATCAATGGAAAGGGAGGAAAGGCAGAGAGGAGACCCGAGGGCTAATCGTGAACAACTGCATCCCTTGGTGACTCCCCCGGAGGCGGGGATAAGGGAAAAGTAGTTGCTGCATTTGGCATTCATGGATGTCGCAAAAAGTTCGCAGAAAGGCTGACCTCATTTGCGGAAAATCTTTTCCACTACCTCCTGTTTTAGGGACCACTCGTGAGGCAACAGAATCGCTCTGCTGTGTCTGACCGCTATCATGTTGGTATTCCCCAGGATGTGCATTGCTATCAGAAAACACTGGGAAGAGGTCACCCACTGCCATACTCTCAGGGCCTCTAGACAAAGGGGATAAGATCTGGTTCCTCCTTGTTTGCTTATGTACCATACAACTAAAATGTTGTCTATTTGTATTGCTATAGTTCCCAGCAGTAGAGTCTTAGAATGCTTGCAATGCTAGAAGCACCGCTCTTATCTCTAGGACACTGATGTGCAAATGGGCCTCGTGATCCAACCAGGTGCCTTGGACTGTCTTTCCCAGATAATGCACTTGTTGCTCATTTTTATAGAAACCATATGCTTATATGTATAAACATTTTGATAGGAACTACGCGAACAACTGTAGACGATTCTACATAAGTTCTATTGTGATAAATCATGGTTTTAGAATGCATGGGTAATCATTAGGGTGCATTTTATGCATGTTATAACTTGTAGTATTGTCTATGAAGTTAACAGAATACATTTTTCATTGTTCCTTTTATTACATAACAGCTTTGTAGCAACATTTGAATACTTTTGTATTGGTCATAACTCCAAGTTTTTACTCTTTAAGGTTTTGGGAGTATATTCTCTATTATGGGAACATGCTTTTTGTTATATATACCAATTTAGAAACATACAATAAGTCTCATATACACCAACGAACAACAACAATATTGTTCTTTACAAATTGTGAGGCCAAGATCTTCTGTTTTGGATCTATTTTAAAAAAAAATTTCTGGGACTCATAAGAGGCTGCCCTTCTCATTTAGCTATCTATATAAATAAAAATGTAAATGCTTGTTTGTTCAAAATCTTAAATCTCCGACAGTTCTTCACCGATTGCTTTGAAATTTTCACACAATGTTGCATTTGAATACGCGCATTTTTATATACCTACTATTATATATATGTCACATGTTGCATTCGAATACACGCGTGTTTTTATATACCTACTATGGATTCTATATATTTGTATACAAATATGCAATTTTATATGTTTTTGTTATAACTTTCTTACTTCTTTTTCAGTGCAATCGATCTGCTTTAGTTCATCCAAATAATGCCTCGCAGAAGATCAAACTTAGGTAAATTCATGGAGCGTGAAGCAGTGTGACGAGTGATTGCAAATCAAACCAAGGAAGAATGGGCATCAGTGAACGAGCGAAACAGACAAAGAATGGCTCAAATATGTGCCGAGGAAGAAGCAGAGCGACGTGCAGTCAGACTTGAGGATGCACGCTTGCGAGCATGGCGATCGCGTTCTGCAGCTTCAGATCTGCTTCGTTCTCCTCGATCGACACCAGCGGACAAAATAAATGCTCACCTGAAATACTCTACTTTGTGGTGACACGTAAAGATGTTAAAATTAACTACAAATATGCGTGTCCAGCTGCAAAACGATCCATCAGCTGAGATATTCTCACATCAATTGCTGGAAATTGGGAACGGAAAGGTGCCGGTTTATCTGACCTCAGGACGAATTTCATTGCCTCATAACTTCTGCAATTTAGTGACGTCAAAAGAAGAACTGGTTGAAAAAGTATTTCCCAATATTCAAACCAATTATAAGAATCACAACTGGCTGACTGAACGAGCTATTCTTGCGGCCAAGAACAAAGACGTCTACAAACTTAACAATATTATTCAGTCTAACATTCAAAGCGAGGCAGTCACTTACAAGTCCGTCGACAGTGTTGTGGAAGCAGATGAAGCGGTTAATTATCCAACAGAATTTTTGAATTCACTCGATCTGCCAGGGATGCCACCGCAAGTACTGCAATTGAAAATCGGCGTGCCAATTATCATGTTGCGAAATATCAACCAGCCAAAGCTTTGCAACGGCACGCGGCTTGTAAAAAAATTAATGAGCAACGTCATAGAAGCAACAATCTTGACAGGACCTTTCAAAGGTGAAAATGTCCTCATTCCTCGCATTCCTATGATTCCAACGGAAATGCCATTTCAATTTAAGAGATTGTAATTCCCAATTCGATTGGCGTTTGCAATCACCATCAACAAAGCTCAGGGCCAATCTTTAGAATTGTGCGGTTTAGATCTACACACAGATTGCTTCTCACATGGACAATTATATGTTGCATGTTCTAGAGTCGGCAAACCAGACAATCTCTATATCTGCACAGACAATGGAACAACAAAAAATATTGTATACCCACAAGCATTGTGAAATTAAACATATTAGAAACGTGTGCTTTCTCTTTTCTTTCTTTTCCATTTAACCAGACTGAGCCACAGCAACGCGTGGCCGGGTACAGCTAGTATTTAATATTTTGAAATCCAACCTGGGGGGGTTTTGCCAGGTCCTGCACAATACAGTCATTATATACCCTCTGGTCTACATCTGGATCAGATATTATCCATTTGGATCATCTGGCCAAATTGTGCAAGTTAGGGACTTATGGTCATGGATCTCCAAAGGATTTTACAGGGGCTCTGTGTGGATCGAGATGACATTAAAGTCTTTGGTATTGGGACGAATAAGGAGGGAGCCCCATGTGAAGGAGTAGGGGATCCTAATGACAACTGTAACTTGCTATTTTACCAACTGAATAAAGAGATGAGAATTTTAAGAACCAACATATGGCACTTGAAATTATTCAAGGCATATAAATGTAAAGGTATTACTCCATGTGGTTTGAGGGTTAAAACCCAGCCTTTGGTTGGTAAGCCAGATGATTTACTAATGGAAGAATGGCATAAGGCACAACAAAAAGCCACTATAGCTTTTGTGGACATTTTAATGTCCTTTTATCAAAGGACTACTGAACAAAATATCAAGGATGTGACTGAAACATGTGAAAGCATGAAAAAACATGAGGGTACACCGTCCTTTGTGGAGGGCCTGGAAAAACTATCCAGGGATCTTCTCAATTTTGAGAATGGATTAAAAGAAAAAAAGCTACATAACTTTCACAGAGATGTGGAAGATTATGAGAGAGGCAGGCCCTTTGAGTCCCAGAGGGGGGTCAGATTTACTGATAATAACAGGGGTAGATCCAATATCAGAAAGAAAAGACCAAAATCCATACTCAAAAGATCTACACAGGCCCTAAGTACCTCAGGGGAAGAATCATCTATGACTGATACAGAAGGAATTTATATTAGTGATTCCCCTGATTCCAAAAAAGTAAGAATTCAGGATGGCCCTTTAGGGGACAGACCCATAGGGGTGGACGTAAGCACAAAGGTAGCAGACTTAGAAAACATAAAGATGCATGGTTGGCAACACTAGACTTAAAAGAAGCATACCTGCACATCCCTATCAGTGAGTCTTGCAGAAGATACCTACGCTTCAAAGCAGGCTACATGCAGTATTAGTTCTCTGCACTGCCCTTTGGCTTATCTACTGTGCCCAGGGTATTCACAAAGTGCCTAGCTCCAGTCATTGCATTCTGCAGGCAAAGAAATATTAAAATATATCCATACCTGGACGATTGTCTAATTCAAGCAGAAAGCCAGGACATACTTTTGAATCATCTGGCCTTTGTTCAAAGGGTACTGACTTGTCTGGGGTACACCATAAACGAAAAGAAATCACACCTGGTACCCTGTTAACAAATTATATTCTTGGGAGCAAGTTTGAATATAACTTCCCAGATGGCTTTCCTCACGCCAGAGAAACGGATTCATTTGACAACCTACTTCAAACAAGTGGCCACAAAAACCCAGTTATCTGCAAGGCAAATACTGCAAGCCTTGGGGTTCATGGCCTCCTGCATTCTTCTAATTCCATATGCAAGGCTGCATATGAGGAAACTGCAATGGTATCTCAAAAGCCTATGGTGTCAACATTCACAGGATCTAGAAGCTATGATTCCTATCATACCTTGCCTACGCTTAGAGTTCCTTTGGTGGGTAGAGGCCTGCCACCAAAACAAGGGACTACCATTCACATTACCCCCTGCCGCCCAAACCTTAACAACAGACGCATCAGACTATGCATGGGGGCTCACCTGGCAGGGAAGTGCATTCAAGGCAAATGGAACCCAAGTCAAATGCACCTACACATAAATCAAAAGGAAATGTTAGCTGTACAGAATGCTCAGACAGCCTTCAAGGACCACATTCTTCCAGGACAACTAATGGTAAAAACAGACAACACAACGGTCATGTGGTACATAAACAAGCAGGGGGGGTACACACTCTTACCCCCTCTGCAGACTAGCCATGGCATTGTGGAACACAGCCTTGAGCTACCAAGTGAATCTACAAGCTCAGTTCCCGCCAAGAAAACTAAATACACTGGCAGATGGATTAAGAAGAAACCTCATGGACCCATACGAGTGGAAACTGGAACCAAGGATTTTCAACATGTTGACAAGCAAATGGAGGAGCCCATATATAGACCTGTTTGCCTCTCTCAGAACCATCAGTTGGACACATTTTGCACAAGGATTCCCCACAAACTAGCTTGGAAAGTGGATGTTCTATCCCTCAGCTGGAAAAACCTATCAGTTTATGCCTTTCCTCCTCTGCCTCTGCTCTCCAAGGTACTACTAAAGATCAAACAGGACAACCCAATGACGATTTTAATTACACCAGATGCAAACACTGGTACCCCCTCCTGCGCAGTGTGTCACGTTTTGCCCCATGGCACCTGCCTCAGATTCCTTCCCTGTTGTCTCAGCAGGAGAACCAGATTCTGCACCCTCAGCTGCAAACCCTGAACCTAGCAGCCTGGCTAATTACCTAATCTCTCCTTTACCACCTCTCAGTAAATCAGTGATGGATATCATTTTAGAAGCTAGGAGGCCTAGTACTAGAAAATCTTATGCTGCAAAATGGAAAAGATTTTTTACCTGGAACTCTCTCAAGGGATGAGCGCAGCAGTGCCCAATTTACCTCAGATTCTACAATACTTGACTGAGATGCTTCACAAGGGCCTGTCTTTTTCCTCCGTTAAAATCCATGCCTCAACCATTTCAGCTCATTATAGCACAGAGCCTCCCTTCTTCTCTCACCCACTGCTCAAGCAGTTCCTCAGGGGGGGGCAAAAATTTAAGGCCACCGAGGAGAGCTCCAACTCCAGCTTGGGGCCTTAACTTTGTCTTGGAGAAACTCACTCTTCCTCCTTTCGATCCAGCTGCTACTGTAGATTTAAAATTCCTTTCCTGTAAAACAGCTTTCCTTTTAGCAATCACTTCTGCAAGAAGGGTATCTGAGTTACAGGCCCTTATGGCAGTGGAGCCTTTCATCATCTTTCATGCGGACAGGGTGTCCCTCAGAACCAATCCCTCCTTCATGCCCATGGTGGTATCCAGTGTGGCTCTTAATCAGTCCATTAATTTGCCTACCTTCTTTCCTAACCCACAGAACAAAGGGGAATGGATACTGCACTCCTTAGATGTGCACAGACAACTTAGATTCTACTTGGGCAGCACTAAACCTCAAAGGAAATCTGAACAACTGCTGGTGGCATTTGCTGCAGGGCCAGAGGGGAAAGCTATATCAAAGCAAACCATTTCAAAATGGATAGGCCACTGCATTCATTTCTGCTATAAGCACCATGGAAAACCTATCCCACAAGGCATCAGACCCCATTCAACCAGAGCTGCATCTACCTCTACAGCCTTTCTCAGGGGCGTCCCTACAAGAGACATCCTAGAAGCTGCTACCTGGAGTTCTGTACATACTTTCACCAAGCATTATCATTTGCCAATTTTCTCTAAATCCAGAGCTGGTTTTGCCACTGCAGTCTTGCAGGGTCTTATAGCTGGTCCTAATTATTTTTAAATTCCTCCTCCCAACCTTAGCTTTGGGAATCTACCCAAATGTAATGACTGCAACATTGAAACACGAAGAACATAGTACAGTTGTGTACACTTACCATAAATGTAGATGTTCGAGTGTATTCACTGTTGCAGTCCTGGTTACCCTCCGTCCAGCCCCCTTTCTTCTTTTGGCTATACCTCTACTCTTACTTACTATGCTCAAAAAGCTTTTTGGTGTATTTGCTTTTTTGTTGGAGGTATATCCTTGTATTATAGATTTAATTGCTTCCCATTAGGGGGGCACCTGACATCTGGGGCAAATAAAACTGATGTAATGGCGTCGGCTGCATGTTTTATACCCCTGACATCATGGAAGAAGGGACAGCAGCCGACGCAGGACCCAAGACTTTGTTAATCAGGCTGACTGAGGGCTACTGCAAGCAGATAACCTAAATGTAATGACTGCAACAGTGAATACACTCAAACATTTACATTTATGGTAAGTGTACACAACTGTACTTTTGTTCTTGCACCACCTTCTAATCACCCACCTCATAAAATTAGGGATACATAATCACACAATAGAACAGTTTACCAGCTACCTCAGAGAATGAACACAAAATGTGAATGGCAAGACACTCTCTCAGCATAGATTCTTGTTACAGTAAGTGTATCACAAGGCTAAAAATTTGAGCTTCCACTCTTCAGTATGTTCATGAACAATATGCATCCTGCAGCTAAATAGGTTGTATAATGTATTGAGAATTCCACTGTAATTTGCTCCAGCTCTAACATTCCAATACTACAAGCCCATACCCAAGGAGCTTTCCACTCCATCAAAAGCAGGTTAGACCAATCCAGTCAATACTTAACACTAATTAAAATAAAGTGAATCCTGTTTTTGTGTAAATTGTTTCACAGGGGTGATCACAGCGACGTACTCTTCTCCATATTAGACAGTAACAGCAAAACAGAAATAGTCTCCCACACAAAACTATTTGAAGTTATAGTTGATAGCAGTGTAAATTTTGAACCCAGTCATTCAGTCCATCTGATCTGTGGGTTCTCAAGCTGCTTCTCTGATCTGACTTGGCAGTAGTAGTGCTCCAGCCTTAAGCTCCATTAAGATGTTTCCTCCATCATGCACTAGTGCATAGAAATGTTCATCATTCCCACTGCCTCAGTGTCATTTTGGGTTATCTGCCAAGGTAATCCAGTACTGACCAGCTTTCAAAAGCTCAGACTCCCCTTCCTGTCTCTTCCTGTGACAGGTGATTGACTAAGCATATCCTGAAAGGGAAACCTTCAGCTGTCACAGGAAGAGAGTGTTTAGTCTTTCTTTGCCATTCAAAGAAGAAAGTCCTTTGACTGTTCATAGGCTCCAGTACTGATTTTTCTGGTTTATTGCTCAGATAAGTCCAATTTGGGACACCCCTTCTTCTCATTTTATTATTAATTTATTAATCTGGTTCTATGTGTATGTTTACATACATATATATTTATTTTAATATTTTATTTCTGTCAGTGTTTACAATAATTCCTGTGGAAATTTCTGCTTGTAGCAGTGTTTGTTTGCCTTCCATCTTTCACATATGCTTGTTTTTTGTTTGCCTTCCATCTTTTACATATGCTTGTTTTTACTGTTTCTGAAGAAATGTGCAGTGTTTTTATCAGAAGTGCACTGTGTATGTGTGCTGTTAGACACTAGGAACTGCTTCATGTAGTTAAACCCACTGATTAATCACCTGTTTTTACTGTTGTAACTGCTTTATTTTCATCTTTTGATGATTTTGAGGAAATTATTTTAGAACTTGGATTTTTCAGCATTTTTACATTACATTATTTACTACATGTACAGCGCAAATCTGTGTGTTTTTAACATCAGAATGTGATTTTACTGTGAATTAAGTTCATAGGTTCATAGATTAGTACTAAACTAACTGCCCTTGCAAGCCATTTTAAGACTAGCCAATTATCCCTTATGAGACTCAAACCCTGCACCTTGTGCTTGCAAGGCAAACACCTTAACCATTAGGCCACCCTCCCTACTTACTAGTTACTTGAATATACTTTAGATATTTTACTCTGGAAATAAAGTTTATATTTTTTTCAAGAAAGTATAGTTTAAATTGCTATTAAATATTATTTTATGGCAGTTTAATGTGGTTAAATTATATGGAGCGCTAATTTTAACACTAGCTTGACACATTGGTTGCTTTGGTGTTTAGACTTTTGTACTGGAAATTATTTAACTTCTGTCAGTTGTAAAAGATTTCTGAACATATTTCAAACTTTTTATTGTGTGTGATAATAGGATAGCTCGGCAGAGTTTAGTTGTGTGGGGACATACTTATTACTAGAAACTTTGAGTGCTTTTTGTGATACATTGTCTAGTTCTGTCAGTTTATTATTCTGGCTTATGCTCTTTTCTCCTGACTTGACAGATCGTAGGTACCCCCCCCCCCCAAATCAAATTTGGATGCACCTAAAATGAAAAAAAAAACAGTATAAAAATATGCCTCAGCCTGAGGTTTGTGATTCTGTCAGGGCCACTGTTTGGCTTGCAGACCATTTACTTTTTGCCCCGTTTACCCCTAGAGTGGCTTTGCCAGCCCCTAGGGAAAGGGGATTAGACACATCCTCCAGGACTGTTCCAGTACCTCGCACAGTCATGGGAGAACCAAACCCTTTAGATGCAGGACCAGCCGGAGGTAAGAGATTCCATACCAGACATGATACCCTGTCCCCAGTTATTTTATCTAGTAATGAAGTTCACAAGAAACAAAAGCTTCACCATACAGCTGAGACAGCTGACAGTCAGATTATAGCTGTTTACATGGCTAATGTGGTTTCCTTGGCTAAGAGTGTTCTGCAGACAGCTAATTCTGGTGGTTGTGTTCCTTTACGTGGCTCTAGTACTAGTCTGGCCAGATACCTTTCTGCTGTTTCAGAGAATGATGAGAAATCTGATGAGCACAATGGTGATATCCTTGTTGACACTCAGTCCAGTCACTTTGATTCTTTGGAAGGTGAACCGGAGCTTAAGTCTAAACAAGTGTTCACTTTTCCTCAGTTGATTGCTAGATTTATTGATGTTTTTGCTTGGTAACAGTCGGGAACTACCCCAGAGCTAGGCAGAATATATTACCTTACAAAGGATGAGATACACAATTCTGTGACTATCTCCCCTCTCTTTCTGGTCTTGGAAGATGTTTATAAAGCTCCCTGCAGGACACCTGTATCCATTTCAGCACTCTGTAAAAAGGCTCAGAGAAAATACAGGGTCTCCTTGGATATGACAGGTTTCTTTTCTAATTTGACTACTGACTCAGCTGCAGTCTCCCCAGCTGCATGTTCAAATAAAAAAAAATCTTTGGCTTCATCTAATCCACCCCCAGATAAAGAGGGAATATGGTTAGGTATTCAGGGCAAAATGATGTCTCTAGAAATCTAGCCTTTAGAATGTTAAATTATCGAGGATGTATGTGGAAATTTATTTTACAGTTAGGTCCTTAATTTTGAATTATCTTCTGTTTCTCCTTTCCCCCTTCCCACTTTCCAAAAAAAAAATTTCAAGCTTGTTTCCTGCCTTTCCAGCTTATCAGTGGGAGTGGTAAGCACTAGGTAGCCTATCTACCGCAAGAATGGTTTCTGGCCCAGAAATTGTAGTTTATTGGCCGTTTGGGCAGTTTTTCCATCTCTTTCAACTTTCTGGTTTAAAAGCCTGCATTTGTGCTTGTTTCCCACCTTTTCTGTAACTAGTCTAGTCCAGATACATATTTGCTGTATCCAGGACTGATTGTAAGCTTCCCAGCCCCCCAAGCCTTTCTGTGTTAGATGGAAGCCTTCTAGCTTATCAGTGGGAGTGGTAAGTACTAGATAGCCTATCTACCACAACAGTGGTTTCTGGCCCAGAAATTGTAGTTTATTGGCCGATTGGCAGTTTTTCCATCTCTTTCAACTTTCTGGTTTAAAAGCCCGCGTTTGCGCTTGTTTCTCACCTTTCCTGTAACTAGTCTAGTCCAGATACACATTTGCTGTATCCAGGACTGTCTGTAAGCTTCTGAGCCCACCAAGCCTTTCAGTGTTGCAGGCAAGCCTTCTAGCTTATCAGTGGGAGTGGTAAGCACTCGGTAACCTATCTACCACAGGAGTGGTTTCTGGCCCAGAAATTGTACTTTACTGGCCGTTTGGCAGTTTTTCCATATCTTTCAACTTACTGGTTTAAAAGCCTGCATTAGTGCCCGTTTCCCATTTTTCCTGTAACTAGTCTAGTCCAGATACAGATTTGCTGTATCCAGTACTGCTTGTAAGCTTCTGAGCCCCACCAAGTCTTTCTGTGTTGGAGGGAAGCCTTCTAGCTTATCAGTGGGAGTGGTAAGCACTAGGTAGCCTATCTACCACAAGAGAGGTTTCTGGCCCAGAAATTGTAGTTTATTGGCTGTTTGGGCAGTTTTTCCATCTCTTTCAACTTTCTGGTATAAAGGCCCACATTTGCACTTGTTTCCCACCTTTCCTGTAACCAGCCTAGTCCAGATACAGATTTGCTGTATCCAGGACTGTTTGTAAGCCTCTGAGCCCCCCAAGCCTTTCTGTGTTGGAGGGAAGCATTCCAGCTTATCAGTGGGAGTGCTAAGCACTAGGTAGCCTGTCTACCACAAGTTCCAGGTACAGATTCTTAGTTTTAGCACTTGAATTTGCTTATTCGTGCTCAGCACTTGTTCAGAACTTGTTGTTAGCACTAAATAAGCTACAAATTACTACAGCACTCAACTTTCCTCTTTACCTAGAGGAAAAGAGTTTTTGTCCTCACTTGCTTAGAGAAAAACAGCTCTTATACTCACTTTCCTCACTTGTCTAGAGGAAAGTAGTTTTTATTCAAGCATGTCCAAAGATCAGCTCCCAGTGGTCTCTCCTGTCTGATGAATCTGGGCATCTTGGGGCAATGTAGCAATTGCCTCATGTACACAGACAACCCTCCCCTCCTACCACCCAACACCACAACCTTTTAGAGATGCACTTATCTAGCCAAACTGGAGGTAAAGCTCTCTCCAACCAAGACTGAACTTGACAGTCAAGAGGAGAAGGTAAACACTTGCACCACACCATATTCATCACATAGTCACACTAAACCTACACCACCAAAATCCACACATAGAAACACAAAAACATTCTCGGAGGCTCTCAATAATAATCTGCTCAAGCAACAGAGACCTCCAAAGCAGAAATGCAAGCGACCTCCACCCCCCCAACACAACCTAAATGACACATAGCCCACAGATTCAGTGTGCCAATAAACCACAGCCCATAAGGCAAAACAGCGTATCCAACACACTAGTCATAGGTGACTCTATAGTCAGGCACACTGATGTCCCACTCACCAGACTAAACAAGGAAACGGTTACCGTCAGCTGCCTGTCAGGTGCCAGGATCCACCACATAACGCACGCACTCAGGTCACTCCACAACAAGTACAAATATGACTCTGTCATTGTCCATATTGGTGTGAACGACCTGAGACGTACCTCCCTGGACTACATGAAAAGAGACATGGAAGAGCTCTCTGATCTTGTAGCCCAGGCAGGTATGACCCTAGCCCTAAGTAGCATCCTGCCATCACCCAGAATGATACCGCAGTACAAGGACAAAATGATTGACTTCAACAATTGTCTAAGCTTCTGGTGTCATTCTAAGGGGATGCAAACATGGTCGACCGACCACGATGCCTTGCCAGAGATGGCCTGCACCTGTCACCCCTTGGATTCCAGACATTGGCTAAGGGTCTTGCCGCCCCTGTAGTGCCTTTTTTAGGCAAGGTTCAAATGACAAATTCACCACCATAACAGGAACAGGCAAGCAAAAACTGAGGGTAATGCTTCTCAATGCTAGAAGTCTAAATCTCAAAATGCACTCACTCGAGGCACTCCTTAAAATGGAGAACATCGATATCTGTGCAGTGACTGAGACCTGGTTCAAGGCTGTAGAAGCACCCCTGATGTAACTCATACCACACTTTTCGGCCATCTAACCTGGACCAGAACACCAAAGGCAGAGGTGTGTCCATATTCATTAAGGATATTCACACCTCCAGGCTAGTTGCACAGCATAATGCATCTGAGGTTATCCAAGTGCAACTAACTCTGGGGAAAACTGCAATCCAAATTGTACCTTGCTACAGATCCCCCACCATGCCCCAAGATTCCCACTCCTGTTTTTTTGATATACTGGAAAATATTAGGGTTCAACCAAGCACCCTATTAATGGGCGATTTCAACTACCCTATCATTAACTGGGAAAACTACTCCTGTACCAACTCCTTCGCTCAATGCTTTCTGGAATTCATAAATTCCAGTGCCCTGGATCAACTTATCCACACCCCCACCAGGGGCAAAAGTATCCTAGACCTAGTCATTACCAACATGAGTGACCAGTGTTACACACCTGAAGTCAACTCCTCGTTGGTCAGAGCCGACCATAAGCTAATCACCCTAGATATCCGCATCCCGCCCCCACCCACCGTTAAGGAAACCACAGTACAAATTTTCTCCAAACCCAACTTCATGCTTCTTAAGACAGAAGTGGCGATCTTCATGACACCCATGCAGATGGACAATACAGGTACGACTGCTGAATCCTACACAAATGCACTCTATAAGCACTTACAAGAGTGCATGGATCGTGCTATCCCAAACAGAACCAAGATGCTATCCTTCAAAAAAAGGAAGCCAATGTGGTGGTCCCCTGCCATAAGCAAACTCTACAACAGAAGGAAGAATCTGTTGCAAAAGAGAGTAAAATCCCATGAATGGAGGAGCTCCTTGGTTAGCCTCAGTAAGAAGCTGAGATCCCTTATAAGATCCTCCAAAGCTAGCTATGAAAACAAAATCATCACTGATTCTAAGGGCAACCACAAAGCATTCTATAGCTATGTCAAGAATCTCAATGGCAACACCCATATCTGCTTTGAGTTACAGCACAATGGCACGAAAATTACAGAACCAACTGATATTGCCAACATACTGGGAGATAGGTTCAGTGCTAACTTTACCCCACTCTCACCCCCTAAAGGGCCCATATCTATACATGAAGAATGTAGAGTCCTTGTAATCACATCTGTGCAGGTAAACGCTGCACTCTCTAAAACCAAAAACACAGCATCCATGGGACCGGACAACATCCCAGGCTGCATTTTACACGAACTTCAGAACAAACTTGCTCCCCACCTAAGCACCATGTTCAATCATAGTCTCACGTCAGGCTTTGTGCCCACTGAATGGCACACAGCAACAGTTATCCCACTCCATAAAGGGGGAGCCACCACTGATCTTGGGAACTATCACCGTATTAGCCTGACGAGTCTGGTCTGCAAGGCCATGGAACGCATCATCATGGAACTCATAAACAAAGACATTGGTAACCTCCAAACTCTGGACCCCACCCAGTTCGGGTTTATGAAAGGCAGATCATGCCTTCTGAACCTGATCGACTTCCTTGATACAGTCACCTAAGCCATAGACAAGGGTAAGGTGGTTCACACAGCCCATCTTGACCTCGCCAAGGCTTTCAACACCATCCCCCATTCTGGAATTACAGCTAAACTCACTAAACTAAGTATAAACCCCTACATCACAAGATGGGTTGCCAACTGGCTCACTGACAGAACCCACACTGTAAAAGTTGCAGACTCCAAATCTGACTTCAAACCAGTGACAAGTGGAGTCCTGGGACCTCTCCTGTTTGGTATCTACTTCTCTGAAGTACAGGCTAACACAAAAGGCCTCTGGCTAACGAAGTTCGCAGATGACTGCAAACTAGGAGCCATAGTCAAGTCCCCAAATGATGTGGACATACTACAGAAGGGCCTCACTTAGACAGATGCCTGGTGTCAGAGACATGGCCTCAAGCTCAATGCCAAAAAGTGCATTGTCATCCCCTTTGGTAAAAACTCTGTACCCATGAACTACCACATAAATGGCAGTCTACATAACGCCGAATGTGTGATAAGAGACCTTGGGACCCAGGTGGACAGTAGTCTCCTTTGATAATCACATTGTCACAGTAGTCAGGAAATCATTTTGTGTGGCAGACCTCATCACAAAAGGGTTTTCATCCAGGAAAAAAGAGGTCATTGTTCCCCTCTACTCGGTACTCATTAGACCCATTATAGAGTACAGCACCCCTTTTGGAATGTACCTCACAAGACATCTGCAGCAGCTGGAAAGGCCACAGAAGTACCTCACAAAGATGATTACTGGCCTCAAACAGATTCCCTACACTGACCGTCTCAAAAAACTCCAGCTTTACTCTGTAGCATATCACCTACTCCGAGGAGATCTCTGCCTAACATATAAAGCTATGTTAAACCCAGAGCTGTTGGACATGCTACACCTAAAGAAATCCCAATCCCTCTGAGCTGCACGCTCTAGGGACCTAAACCTTTTCACTACAATAAACAGGACATGCTGGAGGGATAGATTTCTGTCCCAGAGACTTCCTATACTCTAAAACAAGCTACCCATCTATGTCAAGCAAAGTTCCTCATTAGCACTCTTGAAGAAAAATCTTGCTGAGTGGATGGGAAATAAGAAATACACCCCGGGGATCACTTCTGTGGCTCTGCTTGACAGGTGCACAGGAAATTAGCTTTCTTTGGTGGCATAAGCCAGGGAACCTTGTTGGCTAGGCATACTTAGGCCTTTGGGCCGATAGCCTAGTACCTACCCATGAACCTATGTTCAGTTTGGATGATTTTACTGCAGCCTTACCTGCAGAGTCGTGAATGAGCTTGTTTACAATTTGACTCAGGTTTTGAAACATGTCGAGAAATGCTGCTTCTTCTGTTGTATTCAGACGGTATGCTTGGTTGTATAATCAGAACTTCTCTGATGATTTAAAAGCTGAAATTCTGAAGGCACATTTAAGTTCTGAATTGGTGTTTGGGTCCTGTGTAACACAAAATCTCGAACAGTTGGATAATAGGGGCAAATTATTACATGGGGTATCTAGGATGTTTCATGCACCCAAGTTCTCCCTAAACAAGGTGTTTTCCTTCAAGGGGCATACAAATAAAAATCCTAACCAAACAAAAGTGAGGGATCCAAAAGTGAGGATTATTCTTCAAAACCAAACAAGAGGGTTGCCTTTCCAAAAAAAAGAATTAACCCTCTGCTAATGAATGACTATGCTGAGTCACAAAGCACCCCAAATCTTACATTTACAAGTGTTAGAGGTTTTGTAGGTGGTTCCCAAAACATGGACCGAAGCTCCAAAGGCAGTGGTGTCTCCATACTGATAAAGGATATGCACACCTCCAGACTAGTAGCTCAGCATAACGCATCCGGGATACTTCAGGTACAACTAACATTGGGTAAGACGGCAATTCAGGTCATAGCCTGCTATAGGTCCCCAACCATGTCCCAAGACTCTCACTCCACGTTCCTAAGCACCCTGGAAACTTTTAGGGTCCAACTCAACACTCTCATACTAGGTGACTTCAACTACCCCTCCATCAACTGGGAAAACTGCTCATGCACCAATACACTGGCCCAACGCTTCCTGGAATTCATCAGTTCCAATGCCTTGGACCCGATAATTCTTAGCCCCACTAGAGGAAGCAACATCCTTGACCTGGTTATTACTAACATGGGAAACCATTGCTCTATAACAATAGTCAATTCCTCCCTAGTTAGATCCAGCCACAAACTAATCAACATAGAAATCCACATCTCACCCACACCCCCTGCAAAGGTAACCAGCATGAAAAACTTCTTCAAAGTTGACTTTGGGCTCCTAAAAGCAGAGGTGGCTAACTTCACGGCACCCATGTCAATAAAAAATAGATGCATGACTGCCAAATCATACACCAATGCACTGTATGAACACGTACATAAATGCGTGGAACTAGCCATACCCAACAGAACCAAGACGCTAGCGTCCAAAAAAGGGAAGATAATCTGGTGGTCCCCTGCCATTAATAAACTCTACAATAGAAGGAAGAAACGGTGGCAGAAAAAGGTGAAGTCCCAAGACTGGAAAAACTCCCTTATTAGCCTCAACAAAAAGTTGAGATCCCTCATCAAAACCTCTAAAACCAGCTATGAAGGCAGAATTGTGGCAGACACTTAAAACTATAAAGCCTTCTATAGTTACATCAAGAATCTCCATGGCAATACCCACGTTTGCTGTGTTACTGCACAATAGTAACTCCTATACTGAGCCAACAGATATTGCCAACATACTGTCCGACAGATTCAGTGCCAACTTTACCCCTCCCCCACAAAGGACCAATCACAATACCGGTGGAATGCCAGGCATTGTCCAAGGCCAAGAATATAGCTTCCATGGGACCTGACAGTATCCCTGGATGTGTTCTACATGAACTACAAAGTGAACTGGCACCAGATATGTGTGCCCTGTTCAATCACAGCCTCACCTCAGGCTTTGTCCCTACTGAATGGCGCACTGCTACAGTCATCCCTCTCCATAAAGGGGGATCAACTACAGACCCTGGGAATTATCACCCCCATTAGCCTGACGAGTCTGATATGTAAGGCTATGGAGCGCATCATCATGGACCTAATTAACAAGGATATATTCTCCAAACTCTAGATCCCACTCATTTTGGTTTTGTGAAAGGTAGATCATGCCTGCTCAACCTGGTTGATTTCTTTGAGTCAGTCACCAGAGCTGTGGAAGAGGGCAAGGCAGTTCATACAGCCTACCTCGATCTGGCCAAGACCTTTGATACCATTCCCCACTCAGGAATTATTGATAAACTCACCAAATTAGGCATCAACCCCTATATCACTAGGTGGGTTGCAAATTGGCTCTCAGATAGAAACCACAATGTGAAAGTAGCGGACTCCAAGTCATACTGCCTTCCAGTCATGAGTGGAGTCCCACAAGGATCAGTCCTGGGTCATCTCCTGTTTGGCATCTACTTCTCAGAAGTCCAGGCCAACATGGAGGGACTCTGGCTGACCAAGTTTGCAGACGACTGCAAGCTGGGAGCCATTATTAATTCCCCAAGTGATGTAGACATCCTACAGAAAGGCCTCACTGAGACCAATGACTGGTGTCGAAACCATGGCCTTAAGCTTAATGCCAAAAAATGTGTTGTCATCCTCTTTGGGAAAAACTCAGTTCCCACTAATTACCACATCGATGGGAACCCACTGAACACTGAAGGATTTATAAGAGATCTGGGGACACAGGTTGACAGCAACCTCTCTTTCGACCACCACATTACCACTGTGGTCAGAAAGTCCTTCTATGTGGCACACCTCATTACCAAGGGTTTTGCATCCAGGAAGAAAGAGGTCATCATCTCTCTCTACTCTTCCCTCATTAGGCCAGTCATCAACTATAATGCCCCATTTGACATGTACCTCATTAGACACATGTAACAGCTGGAAAGGCCACAAAAGTCCCTCATGAAGAGGATCCTAGGCCTTAAATACATGTCCTACATGGACAGACTTAAAAAACTCCAGCTATTTTCTGTCTCATATCGTCTACTAAGAGGAGCTCTCTTTTTGACTTACAAAGCCATGTCTGACCCAGCTCTATTAGAAATACTACATCTAAAGAAATCCCAATCCCGCCGCACCACACACTCCAGAGACCTCATCCTCATTACCACAATCAAGAGAACATGCTGGAGGGAAAGGTTCCTCACCCAGAGACTGCCCATGCTCTGGAACTGACTTCCCATACATGTCAAGTGGAGCACTTCACTGGCCATCTTCAAGAGAAATCTTGAGTGGATGGGAACTCTAGTGGCTCAACTTGATAGAGGCACTGGGAACTAACGTCGGGCAGCATGATGCCAGGGCACTTCTATGGGCTAGGCTTGTAAAAGCTCCAGGGCCATTAGCATAGTACACACCTATAAACCTAGAGGTCCCAAAAGGGTTTGACCCTTTGGTTTTGAAACATTTGTGTGAACTACTTAGAGATGGTTTGTCATATGCTTCTACCAAAGTGCATCTTGTAGCCATCTCAGCTTGTTTGCCCATGTATCCCCCTCTTTCGTCTTCTTGTGATCAAACAGTGTGTGAAAGGAGTGCTGCATGTGATATTTCCTTGAAAGCAAGTGCCTTCCCCTTGGGATCTCAAATTTATTCTTGAAAAACTGACGTTACCTAGTTGTGAACATGCTTCTCAGGCTGTTTTATGGTTCATTACTTGGAAGACTGTTTTACTTGTTGCTCTGACATCTGCAAGGCGGGCTCTGAGTTGCAAGCTCTCATGGTGGGCCAGTCAAATCTGATTTTTAACAGAGACAAGGTTTTGTTTTGCACTAATCAAAAAGCAGCCAGCACTCTTAAGTCTGTGAGCCAAAGTAAATGTAAATTTATTTAAACAAACCAAAAACAGACCGGTTTTGGCATCAAGCCATCATCAGTGTTGTACAAAAGATCAAAAATACCCGCCTTAAAAAGCAATATAACTATGATTGGTTGTCCATAAATGCTCATTAAGCCCAGGAGAGAACATCCCCCCAGCTTAATGATCCACATTTTCTCTTTTTTATTTAATAAAATATGCCAACCACTTTTGTCCCTTCTATCCAAAGTTATTCTGTCAATAATTACAAAATTAAACTTGGCCAAATAATATGAAATTGTGTGTTTAAATAGAGCATTTGAACTATGTCTGCACCATATATCACTAAGATGTTCAGAAATTCTGATTTTAAAGGGGCGAGACAGTTGTCCTATGTAAAATGCCAAGTAGCTACGTGTAGCTAAATAAACTACCCAATCAGTGTTGCAACTACCAAAAACATTAATATCCAAAACAACAGAAGTGTTTTTTGCGGTGAAACTTTTGGTTTTACATGTGAATCTACAGAAACTACAATTGCCACAAGGATAAAAACCTGATAAGATATGACCTTCAATGGTAGTTTGATGTATATTAGAACTTGATGTAGTCAGTTTCTGGTAATGATGAACCAGCTACCCAATGTTTTGCCTTTCCTGTATGAAAATAAGCATCTCGATGGTAACAAATTGCTTAAGCATTCATCTGTTAACAGAATGCCCCAATATTTTTGTACCAAATTTGTAAAAAATTGTGTGTTGCTACCATAATTAGTGACTAGTCTCAGGGGTTGATTATGAATATGCCTGGTCTTGTATTGTAGCAACTGGGATCGATCAATAATATTCACCAACTTAGAAGTATTGACTACCTGTATGATTATAACCCCTATCATTAAACCTCATACTAAGGTCTTGATTCTGAATTGATAGATCCTGTTCCAAAGAACAAATCCTGCGTAACCTCAAAAACTGAGATTTGGGAATGTTTCCTGTATATTGTACTAGCCAAAGTGCTATCTTCCTGCACAGATACCATCACATCCAGAAACACAATTCTAGTTTGATGAAAATTTAGAGTAAAATTGATCCCCTCCATATTGTCGTTACTGTGTGATATATGGATTAATTCATTGCGTCATGCTGTTGGATTTGTCCATGACCTGGGTTTAGCTGTTTGGAAAGGGTCAATTTTAGTCTAAATTTTCATCAAACTAGAATTTGTGTTTCTGGATGTGATTATTTCTGTACAGGGGGATGGCACTTTGGGTAGTACAATATATAGGAAACATCAACATAGTAACACTCTTTCACATGCCAGAAGTTGCCATCCTGTTCATATTACAAGACACATTCCCAAATCTCAGTTTTTGAGGTTACGCAGGATTTGTTCTTCAGACCAGGATCTATCAGTTCAGAATCAAGATCTTATTATGAGGTTTAATAGTAGGGGTTATAATCATACCCATATAGTCAATATCTCTAAGTTGGTGAATATTATTGATCAATCCCAGTTGTTACAATATAAGACCAGGCACATTCATAAACAATTTTACAGATTTAGTACAAAAATATTGGGGCATTTTGTTAACAGATGAACGCTTAAGCAATTTGAGTATTTATAGTCAACCAATCATTGTAGTTTTATTTCTTTTTAAGACGCGTATTTTTGGTCTTTTGTATAACACTGGTGAAGGCTTGATGCCGAAAACGGTCTGTTTTTGGTTTGTCTAAATAAATTTACCTTTATTTTGGCTCACAGACTCAGAGTGCTGGCTATTTTTTTTTATTTTTACCCATGCTCCTTTCCATACTGGCATGTTACTGTGATATATGGTTTGTTTTGCACTAATCCATCATTCATAGGTTGTTTCTGACTTTACCTTAAAGGACAACAATGGGATTCTGCCATTAAATGCTCAACTTCTCTGTCCTTTGTCTCCCTGTTTACTATCCCTGCTATGAACAAACATCAGTACAGCATTTAAAATATTTTAAATTGACTGTTTCTCTCCACTAGATCAGTACCTTACTATACTGTGGTGGTTTCACTTTCAAAAAACTTGTGTCCCGCCCTGGAAAAGCTTGCTGCAGTCTCCAATTCATTGATGTCATCAAGGCCACTGAATACAGGTAGTGTTTTGACCAATTCCCTCCCTATACTGACATCACCACTACCGTCTTAAAAACCCACCCATGCTGTGATGTCACAACTCCCTAGTCCTTCTCCTACTCATACATAAAGTAAAGGCTAGAACAAGAAAACAGTACATGAGTCAAGTCCCCTGCTGTGAGCTGTCAGTCACAGCAGGTAACAGCTCAAATTACCCTTAGCACTTTGACAGCTAGGGAAGTTAGGTGTGAAGGGGGATGGGAGATGAGTCAAAGTAGTACAATTCAGGCTTCACAAAATACTGCAGTTTAGACATTCTAAAATGAAGCAGCAGTAAAAAGCACTTTGAAAGTCTGTTCTGTGACATTTGCACTTTTTGTGTTTTAAGTAGTTACTGAACAGCATGAAATGTTATGTAAATTTAACTGGCTGAAAGAAAGCAATGGATGCATGTAAATTCAGTGCAGTGACAGGAGCTTTAGGAAGAAAGAGACCTGTGTGATGTAATTTTTTACAGACAAGCACTGCATTATGGTATACCTAGAGGCAGACTAAACAATCAGAATTACGCCAAGATCCAGACCCCATGTGGTCAGACTCAGAAATTATGTCTAAAAATATTTAAAACTTGTAAATAGTCCCAGAGTGGTGTTAAAAAGTAGGAAACACCAAGCCATGATGAAATAAACATGTTTTTGAGTCTATGGGTGCGGTTCTCCTTTAAATCAATCTCCCAGTGTTCTATCCTGATCCAGAAAACAAGGGAGAAAAGATTTTACATACCCTGGATGCACACAGGCAGCTCAAGTACTACCCTGACAGAACAAAGCCCTTTAGGAATGCTGAACAGCAGTTTGTCTCTTGTACAAGGGCCAAGAAAGGTCACCCTCTCCATAAACAAGCCATTCCACAATGGTTGTCCACTGCTGTTTTTTTCTGTTACTCTCATCATGGTAAAGCTCTTCCAGGCAAGGGTAAGACTCCATCGACTTGGGCTTTATCTTCTTTGTTGGCATACCGGAAAGGGATGAACTCTAGAAGCATTCTAGATGCAGCATCCCAGTCCTCTGTTCATACCTTCACAAACCACTACAGACTGGATTCCTCTTCAAGGTCCAAACAGGCTTTGCTAGGACCATTCTCCACGGGCTCTTAATTTACTTTTCCTCCTCCATTCTTAGTTTCTAAGCTATAGTAATTAACACAAATAGCTTAGGCTACTGCAACATTGATTTTATTGTGAACATAGTACAGCTGTGTAAGTAAACTTATCATAACAGTAGATGTACTAATAGATCACTACTGCAGTAGCTAACCCTATCTCCAGCCCCCCTTCTTTTGCTGTGATTTTTTTGGTGTTGCATGGGTGTAGATGTATTAATCTTTGTTTATATAGTTTACCTTTTGGTATGTTTTCTTGCATTTTTTTTCAGGGCTCTTGCCTCCATTTTCTGGGCAAGAAACTCTTCGTCTGGCACCCTACTTGTGATTTTACATATGGTGCTCCTCTCAAGCTCTGGGCAGTTACAGCATGTGGAAGGCACCCTTTATATTTGAAAGCTTGATGGTCAGTGAAGGTAGGACCCAGATAGCTTAGGCTATTGTGATCCTTTAGAAAATCTGCTGTTACGGTAAGTTTACTTACACAACTATACTTTCTTCACTGAAGTTAACAGCAAATACAAAGGCATTGCTAAACAGTACCAATGTTGAAGATATGAAATATTTCCATTGTGTTATATGTCATAGTAAGATACATCTGTTCATGTAACAAATGACAGTCGTAATGTCATTCTGCATGTGACCATGGTACACTGGGATGCTGTAGTAAAAGGAATGACTAGCTATATAAAGTCACCTATCATAAACATTGTTGTTTGATTAGATACTGCCAGAAACATATTGTCATGTTCTTAACATGTGGAAATACAGTGACAGATGGAGCTGTGTTGGTTTTAATTCTTTTTTTTACTGTACAGTAGTGTGATTGTCATTGTTAAAAGTTGTGTGAAGTCATTGTCCTCAGTACTGACTTATGAACAACTGTAACATGAAATGTGTATGAAATAGAGGCATACCTCCCAGCCATACCAAATTACTCGTTCTTTACAGAGTTTTGGAGTCGAAATAATGGGGTGCCATGATTCCTAAGTGGCACCCCTTAATTTCTGAATTTCCCAGCTGTCTTATTTGAAATTTTTTTTCCGGCTTTTTAGCTGTCATCATGTGCGCGATGACATCAGCTCTGTGAAATGGCCTGCCAGCCTATTGGAATTGACCTCTCAATAACGTACGCATGTATATTTCCAGCCGAAGGTTCCTTAATGGGTAGCTGCAAGGTAACCAGTTTCTGGGAACGGAACAAGCCGAGAGGGCTGCAAAGGTAATTTGAAATTAGCAAGCTGCAGAGTTAGTGTGGTAACTGGTTTCCAGGAATGGAACAAGCCGCGAGGTCTGCAAAGCAAGCTGGTGTGTGTGTGTGTGTGTGTGTGTGTGTGTGTGTGTGTGTGTGTGTGTGTAGGTAATTTGAACAAAGCAAGCTGCCGCGAGGGCTGCAAAGCAAGCTGGTGTGTGTGTGTGTCTGTGTGTGTGTGTGTGTGTGTGTGTGTGTGTGTGTGTGTGTGTGTGTGTAGGTAATTTGAACAAAGCAAGCTGCAGGGAGGTAATTTGAACAAAGAAAGCTGGCTGGTGTGTGTTAATTTGAACAAATCAAGCTGCAGAGAGGTAATGTGGTAATGTGAACAAAGCAAGCTGCAGAGAGGTAATTTGATTTTGCTGCAGAGAGGTAATTTGAACAAACAAGCTGCAGAGGTAGTGTGGTAACCAGTTTCCGGGAATGGAACAAGCTACGAGGGCTGCAAAGCAAGCTGGTGTGTGTGTGTGTGTGTGTGTGTGTGTGTGTGTGTGTGTGTGTGTGTAGGTAATTTGAACAAAGTAAGCTGCAGAGCGGTAATTTGAACAAAGCAAGCTGGCTGTTGTGTGTTAATTTGAACCAAGCAAGCTGCAGACAGGTAATGTGGTAATTTGAACAAAGCAAGCTGGCTGGTGTGTGTTAATTTGAACAAAGCAAGCTGCAGAGAGGTAATTTGAACAAAGCAAGTATAAGTGTGTGTGTGTCTGTGTAAAATGCCCCAGGTTAATATACCTGGTGGCTAGAGGTACTCAGACTAAAACCCTGTACCTTGGGTACAGGTAACAAGAACCTAAAGTCCCTACCCACCACCACTTGTGAAAACTTTCCAGATTTATGCCTCATATTTTTGTTCTATTCCTCATACAATCTGTGGTTTTCTGGATTTTTGTGGCAAGTCAATGAAAGATTCAATTCACTAAATAATGACAGACATTTTCAATTTCAGACGTCATATTCTTCAGACAATAAATGGTAACACAAGTTTATAAGATCAGTATTTGAAATTTGTCCCTATTTTTGGAGGTGTATTCCCCCGTTATTGGCTTTGTCCCTTTTTTTTTGTGTTAAGAGGTTGAGAGCTATGGTGAGAAGTGAGAACGGAATTCTGTATTCCCCCATTATTGGCATTGTCTAGGTTTTTTTTGCTAAGAGGTTGAGAGCTGTGGTGAGAAGTGAGAACTGAATTTTTAGTCTTCCTGTGTTTCAGGAAACTGCTGATTTGGCATAGTGGTATGTTGCTCTGACTGTAGTGCACAGAGTCCTGGGTTCAAGTCTTGGCAGTGAAATGTATGGTGGTAACACAACATTTTATTGTAGAAACTTTCCAAAATTATACAAGTAATGTTTAAAATGTGTCCCTGGTTTTTGGGCTTTTGTCCCCCCCCCCAATAAATTTTGGCTTTTTCCAGATTTTTTTTTTGCTGCAAAGTTGAGAGATACAGTTGAGTTTCAAGTGGATTTTACAAGGAGCTGAGAGCTTTAGGGGAAGAGAAGTTTAATGTTGCTTATGCTTAGTCTTCTTGCATTGTTAGTAGCATAACAGGTTAAATACTTGCTTTTGATGCAGAAGGCTGTGGGTTCTACTGCCACAGTATTTAGATTCTTTGCTGATACTGTATTGTGTTGTTGTACCTTTAAAGGGGGTGGGTGTAACAAGTTAAGGGTGTGGCTACAGATACAACAGAAGTGAGAAAATGACATGCGCAAGGGCATTTGTTCCTAAGTGGAAAGAGCAAAAAATATCATTAACCCAAATTCAGGAACAGAAAATCAGAATTATTATGTTCTGTACTGCATTATAAGAAACATATTTTAAACAAGTACAGTACATTTTCCAGCATTCAAGATAAAACACATATTTTTCCACTGCAGACAGTGGAGAAGCAAGAGTGGCCAGTTAACAGCACCTGGATTGCAATGATCGTTTTGATGTTTCAGGATGAATGTAGGAGAGGGTCTTTCAGTACTTGGACTAAAAATTGGAAGTCTTAAAACATGCAGTTCGCCTAGTTTATTTTGTTGTGCATTTACAGCTATTGAGTTGGTCTGATAACACAAATCAGTAAGTCAAGCAAAAAACTGAAATTGAAAATAAGTTCGAAAAGCTGTGCAAGATGTCCATGGCTATTCTATTTTTATGTATCTGTATCTCTCTCTCTCTCTCTATATATATATATATATATATGTGTGTGTGTGTGTGTGTGTAGACTTTTATGATGGAAATGTTCTGAATTGCGCAGTTTTGTCATTATTGGTCCATGCATTTTGTTTCATTGCCTACTGTAAAAATGTTCAAACAATAAATTTAAAATGCGTTCTAAGTCTAACAAGTGTGCTGTATTATACAAGGAATATAATTTAATAAAGTCAGGAAGGTGTATCAAGGAACACTTGTATGTTTCTTGCTTTGCATGCAAGGGGCCTATGATTTGAAAACAGCCCAAATGTAATCTTTATCCACCACTGGCCAGATGCATTTTCTTTTGATGTGGTGTGGGTTTCAATGCTGTTTTAATGAATGTGAGTTTCAAAGGCAGAGAAGTTTTAATGCTAAGTCTATTTTCATTGTGAGACAGTATTGCTTTGTTTAGCATATGTCTATTAGTGTTTGTGCTTTGTGCTATAAAATGTAAACATAAAATCCAAATAATCATTGTAGAAGTAAAACAGTATGCACATTTGTGTTAATGGTAAATAGGGCAAAATAGCCAGGTAATGGGACATTGGAATGGCTGCAGGGGGACTCTGGTGCCATATTTTGGTTGTCTGTTCTTCAGTTAGCATTTGAAAGTTGGTATCCCACAATTCCATTGGAGTGGGTGGGGTTACATACTTATGTATGTAAATTTTATGTTAATCGGTGTACAGATTTGTACCTATTTTTCATGGGCCTTGTCCAGATTTTCATGTTTCCAGGTTGAGAGGTATGACTGGAGGTTCCATATTGTTAAGCAGATTAACGCGGTTGTCATTCTCATATATGCAGCTTTAGCTAAAGTATGCCATATGTATGTTGGCTACCCTGAGAATCACCACATATATACACATATGTACCATATATATGTTATATATTTAACATTGAAGTAAATAACGACATGTAGACAATATTGTTTATGTGCTGATTATTACATTCATGTATTGATCATGACTGGCCACTTGTTGCATTCCCGCATGCACATTCTTATATGTATGATTATGATAGAAATAGGTAATCCATTAAGATATCTAAATTTCATTTGAATAATGCAAATGCCTTAAGGCCAAACACCTTGCCTGATACACTAGTAATAGGTGACTCCATAGTCAGACACACTGATGTCCCACTGACCAGGCTGAACAAGGAGAAGGTGACTGTGAGCTGTCTATCGGGGGCTAGGATCCGCCACATAACACACGCACTCAGGTCACTCCAAAGCAAGTACAAATATGACTCCGTCATTGTCCATGCTGGTGTGAATGACCTGAGACGTACCTCCCTGGACTACATGAAAAGAGACATAGAGGAGCTCTCCGATTATGTAGCCTAGGCTGGTATGACCCTGACCCTGAGCAGCATCTTGCCCTCACCAAGAATGATACCACAATACAAAGACAAGATGATCAGCTTTAACAATTGGCTCAAGTACTGGTGTCATTCCAAGGGGATCCAATGTCTGTCTGCCTGGGATGATATGTTGGACAAGCCACGCTGCTTCGCAAGGGATGGCTTACACCTGTCACCACTGGGCTTCCGGATATTGGCTAAGGCTCTTGCCACCCCATAGTGCCTTTTTTAGGCAAGGCTCAAAAGACAAACCACCTCCTTAGAAAACAAAAATGGAAAAAAACTAAGGGTAATGCTGCTCAACGCCAGAAGTCTAAATCTCAAGATGCAGGCACTTGATGCACTCCTCAGCATGGAGAACATCGACATCTGTGCAGTAACTGAAACCTGGTTCAAGGCTCCTGAGAGCACCCCAGCGCTACAAGGCTATACCTCGTATCATGCTTTTCGGCCCCAAAACCCGGGCCGAACCACAAAGGGAGGGGGAGTGTCCATATTCATAAAGGACACCCACACCTCCAGGTTAGTAGCAACACATGAAGCATCAGAGACCATACAGGTGCAACTAACCATAGGCAAAACTGCTATACAACTGGTAGCATGTTACAGACCACCCTCCCAATCTCAAGAACCCCACTCAGCCTTCCTGAAGACATTGGAGGATATGAATATATCACAAAATACCATCATACTGGGAGACTTCAACTACCCAAACATAGATTGGGTACATTATTCTAGCCCTAATACCCTAGCCAAAAGGTTCCTGGAATTCATAAATTCAAATGCACTGGAACAACTAGTCACCTCTCCCACTAGGGGAGATAATATACTAGACCTGATCATCACAAACATGGGGACAAAATGCTCCACACCAGAAGTATACCCCTCACTAGTGAGATCTGACCACAAACTAATCACCCTGGATATACATATCCCACCTCCACCCCCAGCACAAAAGACCACAGTGAAAAACTTCTCAAAAGCAGACTTCACTCTTCTTAAGACTGAGATGGTATCCTTTAAGCCCACTGTGCCAGTGGATACCACATCCCGCAATGCCGAATCCTTCACAAATGCTTTCTATGAACATATCCAAGAATGCATGGATCATGCAATCCCAAACAAATCCAAGTCCCTCTCCACCAAATGTAAGCGTCCTGTCTGGTGGACCTCAGCCATAAACAAATTGTATAACAAAAGAAGGAAGCTACTGCACGTCAGAGTGAAATCCCACGAAGGGAAGACGTCTCTGATCAACATTAGCAGAAAACTACGTTCTCTCATAAAAACATCCAAGGCAAACTTTGAGAGAAAAATCGCTAAGGACACTAAAGATAACCACAAAGCCTTCTTCAGCTATGTTAGAAACCTGTGCGGAAACCCTCAGATATGCTCAGAGTTGGTTCACAACAACAAAAAATACACTGAACCCACAGATATTGCTAACATTCTGGCTGACAGATTCAGTGCAAATTTCTCGCCTCGTTCACCCCCAAAAGAGGAAATACTTATCCCAGCTGAATGTAATCTCCCTGTCATCTCAGATGTCCAAGTGAGAACCGCCCTAAACAAAGCAAAAAACACAGCATCAATGGGACCTGATGGTATCCTGGGGTGCGTGTTACGTGAACTCCAAGAGGAGCTAAACCCACACATAAAAATGCTATTTAACCTTAGCCTTACTTCGGGATATGTACCTATACACTGGCGTACAGCAACAGTGGTCCCACTCCACAAGGGGGGTGCCTCTACAGACCCTGGAAACTACCGCCCCATAAGCTTAACTAGCCTGGTATGCAAAGCTATGGAAAGAATCATTATGGAACTCATAAACAGAGACATAGGGGACCTACAGACACTTGACCCCACCCAGTTCAGCTTTGTGAAGGGCAGATCCTGCCTTTTAAACCTGGTTGACTTTTTCGAAACAGTCACTAGAGCCATTGATGAGGGCAAAGCAGTCCATACAGCATACCTGGACTTGGCTAAGGCCTTCGACACAATACCCCACTCAGGCATCATAGATAAACTAAACAGCTTAAAAGTAAACCCTTATGTCACTAGATGGGTTGCAAACTGGCTAAAGGACAGAACCCATAAAGTTAAAATCGCTGGAGCAATGTCAGACTCAAAGCCAGTCACAAGTGGTGTCCCACAGGGATCTGTCCTGGGACCCCTCTTGTTCGGCATTTATTTCTCAGATGTTAAAGCAAACATGGGAGGGCTGTGGCTGACAAAGTTCGTAGATGACTGCAAACTAGGCGCCATAGTCGATACACCAGCAGACACACACATCCTACAAAAAGGCCTCACTGAAACGGACAACTGGTGCCACAGTCACGGCCTTAAACTAAATGCCAAAAAATGTATAGTCATCCCTTTTGGAAAAAACAAAGTACCCACAAATTATCAGATAGAGAGAAACCCACTGAGTATGGAAAAAGTAATCAGAGACCTAGGGACCCAAGTAGACAGTGAGCTCTCATTTGACACCCACGTTGCCAAAGTGGTTAGAAAAACATTCTACCTTGCACACCTCATCATGAAGGGATTCACATCCAGATCCAAGGATGTCATTGTACCCCTATATTCCTCCCTCATCAGACCCATGATTGAGTACAATGCCCCATTTGGTATGTACCTCACCCGGCACTTGCAACAGCTGGAGAGACCACAAAAGTACCTCACCAAAAGGATCAAGGGTCTCCAACATATGTCTTATTCCGCCAGACTAAAGAAACTTCAGCTCTATTCAGTAGCATACCGCCTGCTCAGAGGTGATCTCTGCCTGACGTACAAGGCCATGTCCAATCAGGATTTGATGAACATGCTCCACCTCAAAAAATCCAAATCCATCAGGACCACGAGAGCTAAAGACTTAAACCTCGGCACAAGTATGAATAGGACATGCTGGAGGGATAGATTCATAACCTAGAGGCTTCCCATGCTTTGGAACAGGATCCCAGTTCGTATTAGGCAGAGCCCCTCACTGACTCTCTTCAAGAGAAATCTTGATGAGTGGATGGGAGATCGAAAGTTTACCCCAGGGGTCACATCTGTGTCACTGCTAGACAGGGGCACAGTAAACTAATTCTATTATATAAGGGGACCTTCATTGTGTCACTACTAGACAGAGGCACAGTATTCTAGATTTATTCTGTACATTTTTGTACCATTTCATGGGGTGGCAAAAGCCACATCACTATGGCTAGGCTTACAAATGCCCCAGGGCAGATAGCCTAGTACTATACTATGAAACTATGAAACTATGTTCCGTTTAATGTACACAATATATATCACTCTATGTACTCTTATGTGGTTTGCTCCTTAAAAGAACGTGTATCTTTCTCTTCTGCAGTTAGGTTTGCACCTCAGCAGTATTCATATCTGAATCACTGCATGGCAGACTATGATTAAACATGCATGTGGCTATTCATTTAGCTTTTTTTAGTGCTGCAGTGATTTGTGCCTCTGTGTTAAACCACTGTCAAATCCATAAGCATTTAATGCACGCCAATGCTTCTGTTCTTCCCCATTTTATTCCAGTGTAAGTTTACATGAAAGCCATGAAGATGTATATATTGAAAACAACAGGGGGGGGGCAGCTTTGGCCAGGTTTAGTAAAGAATAGAACAGCACTGCAGAGAGCCTTTGCCATCCAGAACCATTACTCTGAAAGAAAACCTCTGCTCCTCCTCCCAGTATGATGTCATACCAGGGGTGCAGCATGTTGTTATAAACCTGATACTACATTAAGGGGCAGGTCATTGGCTAGCATTTTATACTAGAAAGCTGTAATGAGAGTTAGAAACATGCTGTGTTACTGAAACATTTTACCTGTACTTGGGTGGTATGCAGACTCAAAGTGAAGTAAGAAGTAAAGACTAACAGGGCATGTGCTGCTACTGCAGATAAGTCTGTATATGATTGCCCCTAGTTAAGTAGAATATCTAATAATATCTAGTGAATAATAACTAATATTAATAAGTGATACTACTTCTGTGCTGTGCAGGCAAGCAAAGTGAAGTGTGAGGTTTGGTCTAACAGTTTATGTACTGCTACTGCGAAAAAGTCAATACATGGATGCCACTAGTAAGGCAGAATGTCTAATAATAGTATCTAGTAACTAGTAACTAATACTAGTGACTAATAGTACTTGGGTGTTATGTGGGCAGTGTATGCTCTGGTACTGTGGATGAGCCTGTATATTGGTGCCACTTGTAAGTTAGAAAAACAAATATTACAGCTATAGTGTGATAAGGGAGAACCAGATACTATGAACACAGTACAATATGGCAGGAATAATGAAGAATGTAGCCACAGGTGCTACACAACTAAGAGAATACTACAGAGAAAGGAAATACCAGAAGAGGTAAAGGCGATGCATGATACAGGTAAAAACAATGCATAGTACAGGCAAAGGCGATGCATGATACAGGCAAAGGCAGTTCATGATACAGGTAAAAGCGATGCATGATACAGGTAAAGACAATGCATGGTACAGGCAAAGGCAATGCATGATACAGGTAAAGGCGATGCATGATACAGGCAAAGGTGATGCATGATACAGGCAAAGGCAGTTCATGATACAGGTAAAGGCGATGCATGATACAGGCAAAGGCAGTGCATGATACAGGCATGGAAGTCACAAGAATAGCAAGGTCAGTTCATCAGTTTAAAGAGGGCACAATAAGGCAAAATGATGCAGGATATAGGTATGGTGCCACAGGGCTATCAGACATACCACAATTCAAAAATATTTGAGAGAGAACTAGCAGAGGCAGAAACAACAGAGGACACAGGCATGGATGCCACAAGACTAGTAAGAACAGTACAGGAAGAAGTGGATACAGTTGTACTTGCCAAAACACTAGTAAGTACAGTACAACACTTCAGAGGCAGTACAGAGATTCAACTCAGGTACAGTTGTCACAAGACATTGCAAGCACAGTACAACAATTCAGAAGTGATATATACAGGTGCTGCAAGATGTTGATTATACAACAATTCAGACTGATGCAAATACCAGTGGTGGTACCACAATAAACAATCAGTTCAACAGTTCAAAGTGATGTAAATACCAGCACTGGTGCCACAATAAGCAAATGATTCAATAAATTAAGAAATCAGGGGATCACTGACTAACAGGTGGTATAGTTGTACGTTACTGCAGCGTGATGCAGCATGACACAAAAAAGTGCAAAGCCATACAACGTAGTAGGAATTAAAAAACTGGCAGCACTGACAAGCTAACAAGTAATACACATTTAGAACACTGTATTTTCCCCTTCTTTCACAAGAATAACCTGCAAAACTATTCCCAAACTTTAAAAAAAGTACTACTAGAAGGCAACACAGGTGTCAATATAGCTTAGAAGGCGTAGAATTTGTCATTTCCCCTGTGTTGGAAAACTCAAATGAGTGGTCACATCCAGTAAATCGGTAGCTCAGGTATGTGACATTGTGCATCTTGGTACAAACAAGAGCAAAGTCATGCAGTGCAGTAGAAATTCATGCATGCAAAAAAATTGGAAATTCTAGCAAGCTAAATGCAAAGAAACATATGAAGTACTGCAATTTCCCTTTTCTGTCACAAATGAAAATGCAGAAATACCCCCCCCCCCCCAAAAAAAAAATATTAGCAGGAAACAGAAGTCATAATATTAGCTGAAAAGGCTTAGAAAAATTGATTCCTTGGTGTCAAAGGGATCAAATTAGTCATTATTTCCAGTAAATAAATAGCTCAGGTGCACTGCAGTAAAATGGAGGCAAAAAACAGGCTATAGAAACTGGAAGTGCTAGGAAGATAACATCAAATAAATGTTTAGAACACTGCAAGTTTCCCTGCTCTACCAAGTAAACAATGAAAAACAGTCCCAAATGAAAAAAATATCACTAGCAGGAAAGATAAATGAAAGTTATGTACTTATCATAGCAATAGATCCGTCTTGTATCATTTTCATCCAGTTCAACATTTGGGTTGTCAGATGCGGTTGGATCTAATCTCAGCACCGTCTCCTAAAGCTACCCATACTTTTCTCCTGTCCACTAATTTACCTCAGTTCAAGTTTCCTGACTTATAGAGCTCCTCCTATGCCTGCAGAAAGCTGTAGGTGTCCCAGTTCGTGTAATGTTAATACCACAGTAAGAATCTAGGGAAAATTTTGAACAGAGTGGGTCTTAGGTGAGATCTGTCTGATCATCAGAAGCTGTCAGTGACAATATTGAAAGGGAGTAGGAGGGAGGGATATTTAACTGGACGAAAATGAAACAAAAATTATTTATCGTTATGGTAAGTACGGAGTTTTCATATCCAGTGTTGTTTATTTTTGCCCATTTTTCAAACTGCAAAAAAAAAAAAAATGTTGTTGTGTCTTTCGGCTTTTCCCGGTTAGGGGTCGCCACAGCGGAACTCCGGTCCGCTAATGATTGGTAGTTGATTTTTATGTGCCAAGTTACCAGCCCTGACGCACAACCTTCAACGAAGGTATGCCCATTCACGCATGTCTCCACGCAGAAGACGCTCTAACTGAGAATCGAACTGGACAGCATCTTACTGTGAGGCGACAATGCTACCACACAGACACCTGGGTGGTATCAAGGAAGGACACCCCTGATAATAGTTGAACCTAAGAAAGAATGTGGATTGCACTTCCAGTTTGTAATGAGATACAAAGGTATGACCTGTGGACTATGTTGCTGCTGCACAAATGTCATCGATGGGAACTCTCTTCGTGAATGCTATAGAATTACCATTTGCTTTTGTGGTTTCTTGTGGAGGGGTAAACCCTGGTCATTATAAACAAAGAAAATGCAGTCCGATAGTCATTTAGAAATTGTGACGTTTAATATATTGTTGCCCAGTTTTGCTTTAGAGCTAGATATAAACAGTTGATCTAACCCTCTTATATTGTTGGTGCTGTGCAAGTAGAGTCTGAATTGCCTGTGAGCATCTAGTTTGTGTAGCAAGTATTCCCTTTGTTTGAGAACTTGGGGAAAAAAGACTGTCAAATCAATAGATTTATTTAAATTTACTTCAGATGTCACATTTGGTAGGAATGGTTACTTTGTCTTTATGGAAAATGAGATACTGTGGTTTGCATGATAGTGACTGTAATTCAGAAATCCATCTGGCAGATGTAACTGCAACCAGAAGAATTGTCTTCCAAGAGAGATACTTGACATCTACTGAGGCTGCTGATTCAGTGAGTTTTTGGGTTAAGGCTTGAAGCATGACACTGACATCCCATGAGGGAACTGGATCCCAAATGGGGGGGGGGGGGGGGGGCTTCTTAGGAAAGTTCCCTTGAGAAAGGCTTCAGAAATTTTAAGAGAGGCAGTAGAGGAGTCATTATGCCCTATCTGAAAATTGGAAATGGCAGTCATTTGTACTTTGTTAGTAGAAAAACTAGACCCTTCTAAATAAGTTCTGATAGAAATGCCAAGATCGATAGGAGAGAGTGGAAGAACAGCTCCAGTCCTCTAGAGGAAACCCTAATAGAAAATCTTTTCCACTTGCTTTGACAAGTCTTCTTTGTTAACTGTTTTTGTGAGGAAGAAATAATGTGAAACACCATGAGGAAAGCCTGACATCTCTGGCGATTGTCAAAATTGGGTAAACCATGCAGTCAACTTTCGGACTTGTAGATCCAGTAGAGGCAACCTGGATGGGTAATTCAGAGGCTGGGATCCAACACTCACAGCAGGTGTATTAAATGAGGTCAAAGGAAGGGGAACCAAACCTGCTGGGGCCAGAGAGGAGCAATGAAGATCACTCTGGTCTTGCACCTTGTGGATTTCTGAATGAATATTCAAGATTGGTGTCAGGGGAAAGGTATTGATGATTCCCGGGGGTCAATTGCAGACCACAGCTTCCCCTGATGACTGTCCTTTTGGAGGGATTAGGGCAAAGTAACTACTGTACTTTTTCAGGTATGAGGCAAAGTGATCACAGCAAGGTTGACCCCAGAGTTTGAAATTTTTCGTTGCCACTGTCTGGTTGAGAGAGCACTCATGAGGCAGTAGGATTGACCTACTCAACTTGTTCATGAGTACATCTGATGTCCCATGTATGTGCATTGCTGTCAGAAAATGATGGGAGGACATTGCCCATTGCCATACTATTGTGGTCTCCCTGTAAAGTGGGTATGACCATATTCCTCCTTGCTTGTTGATGTATCTGACCACTGGTGTTGTCCATCTGATGGATATCACACCCTTGGATATGTAGTCCAAAAAATCCTGCAGTGCCAGGAGAACCGCTGCCATCTCCAAAATATTGATGTGAATGTTGAGCTTTAGATGTGACCAAGTACCTTGAACTGTCTTTCTCTCGAAATGCCCCCACCCCAGAAGGGAAGTGTCTGTGGCCACTGTGGCCCAGGGAATCAGAGGACAAAAGGTTTTCTCTTCCATTACTGACCTGAAGGTTATCCACCATTTGATATTTTATTTATTTTCTTTTATTTTGCATTTATTTACCGGGAAAGTGTGACTGGACGCAAGTCCTTTTTCAGCGGAGGCCTGGGGAGAAAAGCTCCACATATAACACAGTGCAATTTAAATATTTACATACAAATTTATATATACAAGTTCCACTTATGTATACATTCAAGTATACAGGATCCATATATAGCACAGAGAAATGTATACATTACATGTAGATTAATAGGCATATGTATAGAATCAAAGCAAGAGTGTGTTTTAATATTCATAAATCAAAATGATCTCAGCAAATTTGAGTGAGGCAAATTTTGCTGTTGAGGGGTATAGACTCTGTGACCACTGGATTGAGAGAGTCCACTGTAACACTCTAATGAGGATGTAGCATCTTGCAAGTGGAACTAACGTGCTGAATTAACCCTAACAGGGAAAGAATCAACCTTGCTTGAGGAATGGGATATCTGGCAGTTGGCTGATAGGATTAAGGCACTATTAACAAGTTGTTTCCTGTGGTCCAGTGGTGCCTTCATTGCCTATCTGTGTGACTCAGAGCAAGTCACTTAACCAGACATCGCTCCTGGGCTAAATCTGAAAAAGGTCCATGGAGATCAGAGCTCTTTCCCGGAAAACAAATACAAATAAAATAAAATAAATTTGGAACTATCTTGAGAGGCTGTTATTCATAAGGACAGTACTCTGGCATCTGGAAGCTTGGCAGTTTGCAGAACTATGTTAATATGACATCCTATAAATTCTGTTTGTTGCATGGGAGACATTTCCATGGAAATAGCAGTTAGGAGCCAGTGTCTAAATACAGGAAGACCTGGATCCCTTACATTCAGAGGTGAGTTGCTAGCACTGTCGTAATCTATGTGAACACCTGGGGGGGGGGGGGGGGACTGTGGTGAGAGTAAAAGGCAGTGCTCTGAACTAAAAATGATTGGCTCCCAGCCAGAGACATAAAAATCTCTTGAATTGCTTCTGTATCTTTATTTGATAGTAGGCATCCTGGAGATCTAATGAGCATATCCAGTCATCCTTCCTCAACAGAGGCAGTATGGACTGTACTGTGACCATCTGGAACTTTGTCTGTCTCACAAATTGGTTGAGATGGCTGATGTCCAAAACAGGCCCGGCGTCCCCTGTCGTCTTCGGAACTAAAAAGAACTTGGAATAGACTCTGGAACCTAACTGATCTAGGGGGACCTGTTGGATGACTTTTTCTAACAACTTTAAGACCTTTGTTGCTGTAGATTCCAGTTGACTGGCTGGAACATCGTGAACCTTTAAATTATTTTTTGGAGTGTACAAAGAGGGAATGGTGTAGCCTCTGGTGATTATCCTTAGCACCCAGGAATTTGATGTAATGTACTTCCAAACTTGTGGGTGTAAGGTTAAGAGCCCCTGACAGCCTCCAGAGTGCATTAGCCAGGTAACCCTTCAGGAGCACTGATAGGGTTTTTCAGTGAATGGACTACAAAAACCCTGATTATGTGGTCCACCTCTGCCCCTGGGGCGATGTCCATTTGCGTTACCTCCCCCCTCTGCCTCGAGGGGGGGGAGGCTGCATGAGTGTCTTGGTAGTAACCATAATAATCCTGTGATTTTCTGAACCACATATTCGTACCACTCCTTTGGCTCCTAGAATAGGCCCTCTGAGGGGGGGGGGGGGGGACAGATTCCCATGGCAGACATGGCCTACTTTAGTAAGTGTTTCTTTAACTTTTGTCCCAAAGAAGTTGGAGCCATTAAATGGGGAATTAGTTAAAGGACATCTTGAAGCTTCCCAAGAAATCAAAGAGATGCATCCAGGCACCTTTATGCATGGTAATGATGGTGGCCTGCTTGCTGTAGCTGTAACTACTGCATTAGAAAGCAGGCACATGGCCATATTGGAAGTGGATTGTAAGGTAGACAGTTGCCCTGTTTTTTTTTTTTTTTGAATATCTGGTGGTACGTTACCAAAGAGAGATTTGGAAATTTCCTTGGTCAGGTCCCTCTGAAAATCAGTCATATGTGCAAGGGAATTTGGTGCTCTGAGTGGGAAGGTCACTGAAGCATAAGTCCATTACCCACACTATCCAATGCCCTTTACTCCCTTTTAGGGTGATGAACAGAAGAACTCTCCTCAGTTACTTTTTCATGGCTGCCAGTACTACCATGGCATCTGTTGGTGGTCTTTTAGTGCAGTATTTCCTGTCTTTTGGTGCCACTAGAATCCTGTCAGGCTTTTTGGGGATGGGTTCCACTATGTCAAGGTTCTTCCATGCCCATTGTGTCACAAGATCTGTGAAGGCTTTTGCAAGTGCTCCCCCCTTCTCATCAGTTCTAGGATGTCACCAAATCTGATGTCTTCAAGATGGTGTGCAAGGGACCCTTCACCTTCATCCAAATCCGAGTCTTCAGTAACAGACTCTGTTGAGGAGTCCAAGTGCTTCTGTTTACTTGTCTGTTTCGTAGGACCTTGACTTTGGGATACCTCTGGAGGCAGGTTTGAATCAGACTGGGAGCTCAGGTGTCAAGTATCCTCCAAGCTTATTGGTACTGTCTGTGTCATCATTTACAATGAGAGGACAAAGTCACAGGATCCACTGGGAGTTGGGATGGATCTAAACTTGAGGCCCACACCTTCCTTCTTTGCCAAGTCAAGACCCTTTCAACAGCCTTGATAGCCAACACCAAGGAAGTTTCCCCCCTGTCCAAAGCCATAGGAGCCTTCTCCGGTCCAATCAAGATTGGCTGCAAGGACGACCTCAAACCCAAGCTATCAAGTGCTGAGGCCCCAAGATGAAGGTATGGCTCAGAAAACTTAGGGATCAACTCTACCACCAGGAGCCTGCCACCTGTGCTTCAATTCCTAGACTAGTCTTTATCAAGAATAATCAGAGTCGAGATAGTAAGGCATGTAGTCTGTGCTAAAGTTTCTCAAACTGTTGGATCTGACTAAGGTGCATGGGAACCAGATATGAAAGGTGAACCGGTACAGAAGAAAGGGGTGAAGGGCTAAATGGGCCTGTACTCATAGCTCCCTGGTTAGATTTGTGTTCATAAGAATTTCCTCATCGGACAGTCAACATCCATTTCAGTAAAGCTTCTGGTGGTTCGGGTTGACCTCAGTGAAGATGTCAGAGATGGCAGTCTGGAATAATGTCTTTCCTGTAAAATAGGCAAATGCAGCTGAAGACTGACTTGCTCTGAGAACTAGTTTGAGGAGAGAGAGAGGTCGGATCCATCTAGCTGGTAGATCTGACTTACTTCGCGTTTTAGGTGCTGGACCCGAAGGATAAGTCAGATCCAAAGACCTTTTTCTTGATTTTTTCAGATCTTTTCCCTTCCAATTTTCTCTCCTCAGATTTTTTTCTCTGCAGACTTTCCACTTCTCTTTGTTTCTCCTTAGTCTTCTCTCTTTCTTTTTTGTTTTTTTTTCACTGCTTAACTGCTTGGGAAAGCTGAAGCTGGCCTGGTATCAGAAGACAATGTTGGAGAGGAAGAAGATGAAGGCACTGTCTACGGGGGAGCAATCCTTTCAATATAAGCTATTATTTTCTGCCTTGAATAGCTGTGGACCCAAGTGCAGCACCTAAGCAATATAGGCTGTAGTCAGCCTGTAGGTGAGCATCACCTAAGCAATATACGCAAACAGAGTGCAGGTCTTGAGGAGGAATTTTGTGTCCACAAACCAAGCACTTTTTAAAGCCTTGAGGCTTCTCTGACATTAGAAAAACAGTAATAAACAACTATTACATTTTAACAAGTAGCACACTATACTTATCGAGAAACCTAACAGGTAATCTGTTTCTAAAAACTATCTTACAACTATCCAAAAATCTCTAATATTGTAACTTCCCAACTATACTATAACTTCAAAAACCTCTAGTATATTACTAACTGTGCTAATTATCCAGAAAGGAAAGCAGGAGTCAAAAATACCTGTTATCTGAAGAAAAAACACTTTCACTTACGGTGTAAAGCAGAGCTGTTGGACATGCGCTTGGACGTTTCAGGCAGCAAGCCAGATCTAAGGTAGCTTTGAGGAGAGGTGGGAGTTATGGGTAAGGGAGGAATCAGAAGCTTGGATCCACAGCTGTGGGAGAAGGCACCAAGTTCACATCTGATCGGATCTGGCAACCCAAACATTGAAGTGGATGAAAATAGACATTGAGTCTGTCAATATAAGCTTAAAAGGATTAGAAAAAGTAACTTCCCTGGTATTAGTGAGATCAGATAAGTGGTCACTTCTAGTAAACTAATAGCTTAGGCCTGCTGAGTGGTACAGATCAGAGCAAATAAGCAAAACATTTAAAAAATTATGCTTGCCAGGTGGCTTTACCCATGAAGTACTGTTAACTTCTGCAAGAAAAACCTTTATCTGAATTTCTTAAAGCAAGTTGTATCAAGTTCATACGTTATTAAGAATGCTAATGTAGCTGTCATCTGTGTCATGGCTACCTGGTCAGCATTTAATACCTTTGCAAAATATAACAGACTGGCTCAGGTTTCTAGGTCTGGATCCTCCTTTGGGGTCATTGTTTCGACAGTAAGTTAGACTAGGATTAGCCTTTATGAAGAGCTTTGAGACTTTACAGTACATGTTTTGAAAGCTGAAGCTACTGCTGTCAGATAAGATGGTTATGTTTTACCATAAAGAAAGATGTGTAGGGTTGAGTTCATAGTTTATAAAAACCTAGCTAACATTCACAGAATTCTTTAGTACCTTATACTGTCTAAAAAGTGTACCTTAGCACAGCTAACTCAAATCTGGAGGTGGAGGGCTAATGAGGTGTAATATGGGATGGAAAGATTTGGCATGCCAAGCAGTATTAACAGTAATAATTAATACAATTAATTATAATATGAATTGTAATTATGAATTATATTAGTAATATTAATAGTAATAGTATTAATGGCTGCAGCCTTCATCTTACATTTACAGAAGATGGACCAGTATCTAGAAATCTATCATTATAGTGTATATTTTTTGTTTTCAAGTCACGGTAACACTCTGTGTAGTAAAAAAAAAAATCACAAAGTTTATATGAACAAAAGCAAAACACTGCAAGATAGGGCTAAGTGCTCGTTTATTCACAGTTAACAGAGTTTAAGGCAAAGCTGGCTGTCATGTATTAAGTAACAGCTTAAGTGGCAATTATCCTTTGCTTTCTTCATGATGTTTTAAAGCAATTATGGCACCATTACAAATAGTTATTGTCCGTTCCCTTCCAGAACACAAATTAACAACCCATGTTTCTCTCCTGTGGACCGTAGACTTTGCCTAAAGCCTTTCTTCCATTGAAGATACTCTGTTTCCCAAAATGGAAGACTCAGAGGTCAACAGTAAGCATGGATGACAAATTCCATTACGAATTTGATGAAACAGATGAAGCATGATCAGCTTGGAAACAAAGCCAAAGTGACAATTACTTGTACCAAATATATCTCTCTTTCCTCTCTGATAAAATAAACCAGAATAGCAGCCAACTCTGCTAAATCCTTATACCTAAGACAAAAGCAAATTGCAATCCCAAACTGTTCTGAAAGGAAATAAAGCAGTTAACTGGGTAATTCACAGATGCTTCCTGCTCCACTAAACCAAGTCTTCCCAAGCCTAATAAATTAACTAGCAGATGACTGCAAATCTTTTCTAATTTCAATAGTTGAATACATTTTAAATAACTTTCTCAGCTCACCTTCCACCTGTTTGAGAATAGGCTTTTATTTCACAACCCCAGCTTTACTCTGTGTGGAATATACTGATAGCTTTTACTTTTTTGATATCACTGCTGAGGAAAACAAAACTTTGCTGAATAACTTGAAATGTTCATCATTCTCAGTGCTGCAATAGTCTTTTGGCTTTATGGGTTGTATCTTGCCTGCCACTTCACAAAGCTTTGGCTCCTTCCCACACCTTCACTTTGACTGCTGATTGGATAGTTCAGTAGAGGGAAATCAGCAGTCAGCGTGAAGAAATCTTCAGGACTTTCTTCCCGATAAAGAGAGGGGTGGGGGGGGCTTACCCATCCTAAACCTCTAAAGATATAAGAATAAACAAAAACTTTATATCCCAACAACTAACTATATAGAAAAGAAAGGTGATGGTGGGTGTGGCTATTGCAGCAATGAGGATTTCAAACATGTACTGTTATAGTAAGTGCATCTTACACAACCATACCATGGTCATCATTCCCAGTGCTGCAGTAGCCTTTTGGTTGCATGGGTACAAAGCCAATCCAACCTGGGAAGAGGAAGGATAAGGATAAGGATCTAAGATCCCCTGGAGTACTGGCCTAGCAATGCCAGTTCTGGATGTGGAAAAAGAATCCAGTTTATGCAGTTGGTAATGCTTTGTGAAAGTCTGTACAGAGGGCCATGTTGCTATGCCTAGAATGCTTCTAGAGTCCACCCCCTTCCATTATACTATGTAACTCATAACCAAAGGCTACTGGTGCATTGAGGAATTAGAACATCAGTAATGGTGAGTGTAATTTACACAACTGTGCTTCTTCCGTATCCAGATTCAGTGTACTCCATTCAGTCTTCCTCAAAAGATCACATGACAAAAATAGTCATGTACGGTCTGTCCCTCAATAAAGCTATAGTACTGCCACCCTTAAAACAATCCATCATAATCCCTCTTTCAAAAGGACCACTTCCAAAAGAACACAAAATATATAGACCAATTGCTAATATTTGCCCTCCTTTGAAAAATATATTTACAAAACAAATTCTTAAACACATCAACAGCTGTAGTCTTCTATCTGATAGGCCGCATAGATTTAGAAATGGCTTTAGCAGAACTCCTGTACTATTGTCGGTAACAAACATTATTTGTAGCAACATTAATGATGAACATACTACAGCTGTCACCTTTGTTGACACAACTAGTGCATTTGAAACAGTAAAACACGATTTACTTCTCTATATACTGATGAGACTTAACATTGAACAAGCTGCCATAAAATGGTTCCAAAGTTATCTTGAAAATAGAACCTTCCGAGTACATATCCACTAACAGTTACCATCTCATGGTTCACTTAATGCAGGCATCCCTCAAGGCTCAGATTTGGGCTCCCTATTGTTCTTGCCATGTATTAATGAACTCACAGAGGATTTCCCATCTCCAAATGTAACTCTGTATACAGACGACGTACTCCTACTAGAAACCAGTTAAAACCCTAATAAATTGTAATCCCAACTCCAGCAAAGCTTCTCTGATCTCTGGCAGTGGGCTGAATCTGACAGTCTGATCAGTCATGATTTTTCTCCACTTTCGAGCTATCAACCTTATCAGATGTCACCACTGGGACAATCAAAATACTGTCATACCCACTGTATCAGAATACAAATACCTTGGTCTTAATCTGGACCCATCCCTTTCCTTCATAACCCATACTGACAAAATCACCAACAAAGTCTTTCACAATTAAAACTTTATTACAGAATTTCATATTTATTCTCCTTAGTTGTCCATATTTAGGGCGTGCCTTCAGTGAAGGTTGTGCATCGAGCTGGCACCTCGGCACCGTAAAAATCTACTGCCAATCATTAGCGGACTGGAGTTCCGCTGTGGCGACCCCTAACCAGGAAAAGCCGAATGAAGAAGAAGTTGGCCATATTGTTGTAGCTAAAAATGTGCTTTTTCTTAAAATGGAATACTTCTTTCTCTTATTGACATTTCAGTTAGCATATAAGAGTTTACAAACTGCTGTAAATAAAATATGCATAGGTATACTCCTAGCAGAGTTTTGCACACACCGTTGCTACCTTCTAAATTCTAGCAGAGTTTTGCATACACCGTTGTTACCTTCTAAATTCTGTATATTGGCTTGCAGTGACAGAAAGGGCAACAATCCTATTAAGCACACGTTTTTAAATATTAAAGCAAGGATATTGCCCAATTCTGAGCACTAAACCTCCCTTGCAAAATCAAGTGTACTCATTAAGAAGTAGCCATGGTGAAGGTAATACCTTCACTCGGCCCCCCTTCTCTAGATTGGGATACGTTATATGGAGCAATCAGGTCTCAGGACACTCTTCTAAGCTTTAAAAAGTCTTTTGTCAGAATATCTCCACAAAGAAGTCTCATGCAAATTTTTTCATGATAATGGGTAAGAACACTATTAGTTTTATTCGTGATCAAGCCAACCATATTTTTATATGGTTATATATTATATGTAACGTATATGTTATATATATATGCATTATATAGTTTATATTTTCATATTTGACACAATTCCCTACTCAGCCATAGTAGAAATTTTAAATAAACTGGGAATAAACCATTATATCACCCGCTGGATTGCCACCTGGCTCACAGATAGGACACAGATAATCAAAATGGGGAAGTTACCTCCACAAAGAGACCACTCACCAGTTGAGTCCCCAGGGTTCTGTGCTGGGACCTCTCCTGTTTGGCATTTACTTTTCTGAAGTAAAAACGAAAGGGCTCTGGCTGGCTAAGTTTGCAGATGACTACAAGCTAGGAGCAGTCACTGAATCCCCATGACTTAGCCATCCTGCAGGGAAGATTGTCTCAAATAAATAATTGGTCTCAAAGTCATGGTCTGAAACGAAATGCTAAAAATGCATTATTGTATCTATTGGGAAGTCATCTACCAAGGAACTACCACATTAAAAATATGTGCCTAAGAGCTCTTTGGGATTTGGGATCTTATGTGGACAGTGGCCTAATTTTTGACAGACGTGTCTGTCATAAGAAAGTCCTTCTATATTGCACTGCTTTTAAACAAAGGGATTGTGTCAATTTCTGTATCTGTCCAGGCATATGCAACAACTGGAACACCCATACAGACATTTTACTAAAAAGACGCAAGGCCTAAACAACATGTCCTACATGGACAGACTCATAGCCCTATCACTGTGCTCAGTATCCTACAGACTGCTAAGAAGTAACCTGTATCTGGCATGCAAGACATCCTCCAACCCATTACAGATAGATTTACTGCACATCAGCAAGTCAGATGGCATCAGAAATACACAGTACAGGGATCTAAACCTCTTCTGCAGCATCGGCAGAATGGTTTGGAGGGACAGGTGTATTTCACAAAGGATACAGCTGCTGAGAAACAGACTCCCTATCCACATAAACAAAGTTCATCCCAGTCCATTTTCAAGCACAACTTAAATCTATAGATGGGAAACAGAAAATTTACCCCAGGAGTGCCCCCTGTATTACTAATGGAGAGATGCAGTTCCTATATGCTTGGATCCCTTCTTATTATTTATGGTATAATCCCAGTTATTCTTATTAGGGGTAATATTTAATTATCGACCACGGGATGGTAAGGTCAATCTATAACCAAATGGGATAGGTTATTTTGATAACAAAAAAGGAAGATGGCTATTTTTAAAATGGACAACAAGGGCAGCTAGCCAAGTACTTAATAATAAGCCTGTATAATCTCCACTTATCTACATATTTGCATAACTGTGTAATTGCTTGTACGCATTTTATGTATACTCACCTACTCAGTTATGAAATAGTAAATAAACAAATAATTGTACATGCCTGTGTGCATATGTCAGATAGTTAATTTAAGTTAAAGCAAAGAAGTACACACAGAACACAAAAATAAATGGAACACATTGAATTAATTACATATAAAACTAAAATATATTATGACAGTAATCACAGGGATGAATATTGTGCAGTCTTACATGTTTGATGAATCACCCCCATTTATAAAATGGTGGAATGCTAAATCCCACCAAAAGGGGTCTCCCTTTTTAATTTCTCCAAATCTTTTGGGTTTCTAATACCATGGCAGGAATGGACCCCATTCCTAAGTCAAAGTATGATTAAAGTTCATGAAATTAGTATTGTTTCACTCTTTGATTTCAGTCAAAAGTGCTCTTTGAAGCACCCACTATGTGCCCAGTAATGACTCCTTCTGCAATTCGTAGGGTTACATGTACTGGTAACATATCTAAGTATGATTGTAGACTCTTTTTTTATAAGACCCGTTGCTCCTGCTACTATTGGAACTATCTGGGTATCTTTCTTCCATATTGCTCTTGTTTCTGCTTGCAAAACCTGATATTTTATGACTTTGTACCTTTCTGTACGCAGGACAATATAGTCACTGGGTGTGGCATTTTCAATGATCAATATTACTTTTGTCTTCTTATCTTGGACCACTATATTCAGTTTTCTAGCATCTATCTTTTCAGCTGTTGGCAGTGGATGATCCCATGTGATGTAGACTTCATCATTTTCTGTGATGCTTTGTGGCTCACATTTCCAGTGTTTTTCAGCCACTTTAATACCATAAGGTTTGCACAATCCCCAGTGCAACAGTCTTGCCACATTATTATGCCTTTCAGTATACAGTCCTTCTGCCATCAGTATGTCACAGCCAGCAATGAGGTGTGTGACTGTTTCCAATTTGGTTTTACAAAACTTACATTTGTCTGTTTCTCCCACATGTTCAATGGACTTTGTAAACCAGCGTGTACGTAGCCCACTGTCTTGTGCTGCCAATATTAACCTTTCATTTCTTGGTTTGAAGTCACCTCTCCTTAACCATGCCCGAGTTCATTCTTGATCAAATTGAGGTTCTTCCAGAAGATTTTTATACTTGGAACTATATTTATGCATTTCCCACATTTCTTGCCTTTTCATCTGGTCCTTCACCTTATATTCTTTCTTTTGTTTTTTGGCACATTCAGTTGCTACTTGATTTTTATCTACTTCTGGTTTGATTTCCATTCCTGCTTGACACCGATAAGCTTCTACTAGATTAAGCAGAGAAGTCATCTTAGATTTATTTTCCTCATGTTTCAAAATTTTTACTACATTTGGGTCTTGTAAGGTCAGCAGATATGTGTGAATCCCACAATTGCAGATCTATATATGTAATCAATTTCAAGGAAGCCCATCCCTCCTTCAGAATAGGGAATATATAATCTTGGTATGCACTGATTTTTATAGATCATTTGGTGAGCATGAACCATCCTTCTTGTTTTCCTGTCTAATCTATCCAACACATTTTGGGGCCTGTCTTCTTCTCTCCTTTGGCTGTTCCCATTAGGGGTCGCCACAGTGGAAAATCTGATGTTATTTTGTCCTATCTCACTGTAATTCTTGCAGGTTGGGTTTGAAGCCGTTCATGGCTCCGACTTGGACGAATACTAAAGCTTGAGAGCTTCCACTGGATCAAGGTCAACCCCTATCCCATGATGCTCTGGGCCACATCCTCAGATCTCATTTACCGCTCAAGTGCTCGAGAAGTGTTCTTGCTGGCTCGTTGGCTAAGTATAGGTTTTTTTCTAATTCTATTGGTGTAAAGTTTCTCTCTCTTTGCTACCTTTCTTTCTAGATTGTTAGTTTTCATGTTTTCTGCGTCAGGTTATTGTAGTACTTAGTTTTTCCCCTTCCCAACTACTAGTGAGAGTTCCGTTTAACTTGGAGGGTTCTCACGGCCCATTTAAGTTAGATGGACACTTCCCATTAAGGTTAGAATCCGTTTGAGTTAGAGGATTCTTCTACCTTTCCCTTTCTTTCTTGCTGCTACACTCTTGTTAAAAAAAAAAAAAAAAGGTATATTTATATTTGTATCCTCTTTTACTGTAGTTTATAGTGGTAGTTACAGTTTGTTGTGTGTTTTTGCAGTTATAGCCTTTATCCTATAGGTTCATAGGTAGGTACTAGGCTATCGGCTCGAGTTCCTACGTAAGCCTAGCCAACAAGGTTCCCTGGCTTACGCCACCCAAGAAAGTTATTTTCTGTGCCACTGTCGAGCAGAGACACAAAAGTGATCCCCAGGGTGTATTTCCTATTTTCCATCCACTCATCAAGATTTTTCTTGAAGAGTGCTAATGAAGAACTTTGCTTGACATAGATAGGTAGCGTGTTCCAGAGTATGGGAAGTCTCTGGGACAGGAATCTATCCCTCCAGCATGTCCTGTTTATTGTGATGAAAAGGTTTAGATCCCTAGACCGTGTAGCTCGGAGGGATTGGGATTTCTTTAGGTGTAGCATGTCCAACAGCTCTGGGTTTGACATAGCTTTATACGTTAGGCAGAGATCACCTCGGAGTAGGAGATATGCTACGGAGTAAAGCTGGAGCTTTTTGAGACGGTCAGTGTAAGGCATCTGTTTGAGGCCAGTAATCCTCTGTGTGAGGTACTTCTGTGACCTTTCCAGCTGCTGCAGATGTCTTGTGAGGTACATTCCAAATGGGGCATTGTACTCTATAATGGGTCTAATGAGCGTCGAGTAGAAGGGAGCAATGACCTCTTTTTTCCTGGATGAGAACCCTTTTATGATGAGGTGTGCCACATAGAAGGACTTCCTGACTACTGTGGTGATGTGACTATTAGTTAGTCAATTTGTTTGGCTATAGTGATAGACTGGATGTCTAAAGGTAAGGAGAAGAAACCCAGGGAGCATACGCAGTCGGGGTTCAAGAAGTGTGATAAATGCACTCAAAAGATGTCTCTCACAGATAGGCACACAAGTTGCATTTACTGCCTTGGTACCATCCATTTACAGGAACCCTGCATCATATGTCATAGATTCAGTAGCAGGGTGCTCCATGAGAGAAGGAATAGGTTGATGGCAAGTGGTTTATTAAAATGGACCTTTCAGGAAGCTTTAGATACCCAGAGCTCCAAATCTTTTTTCTCTTTTTTAACTCACACTAAATCACCAAAGAGACCAGCCTCTACAGCTCCAGTTTCAGAGTCACCAAAGAAAAAGAATCCTCTTCGGTGCCTAGAGTGTCTATGGAGCTGATAGAGATATCAAGGAGTCGGTCTCCTTTACTGGAGCTGATATTTCCAACACTGAGATCTCCTATAATACAGAGAGGCAAATATCCTTCCTTGTCCACCCGTTCTTCGAGGAGTTTATCTGATGATGATGTGGAGCTGGTGGTGAAGAGATTGTTCCGAACACCGGCCCTAGCTAAAATTTTGTCATCTCTGGTCCCAAAGGAATTGGAGCCACCCCATTTGGTGCCTGCCTTTTCGATTCCTCCTCCGATCATCCTGGAGTCTTCAAAGCCAGAGTGGTTGGATCCGATAGTAGCGGAACCGTCGGCACCGAGACCACCTTTGGAATCTTCGGTTCCAACCTCGACTCTGATGTCCTCGGCTTCTTCCGAATCTAGGAGCCCATACTCACTAGTCGGGTCCAGGGAGGAGAGTCGGTGTGGACAGTCGCCCAATCCGACTCTACCTCTCGGCACCTCGGCTAAGTTGAGCTCGGCTCCTACTTCAGTTTTGAAGCCACCAGCTCTGCCTTTTAGTCGACCTTATCTCTCTTCGGAGGGGGGTGGGGGGGCTTTCGAACTGATGGAGAGGGTGCTGTCTCCCCAGACAGCCCCGCTCTAGAAGCCAACTTCTCATCTCCCCCAAGTCCCAGTGCCGATCTCCTCACCACCACCCCATCCCAAGTGTAGAGACCCAGAACCTCAGGAGGCCCCCTGCAGGTTGCATTGTCTCTTCTTAAACTTCTCCGGAGTACCTCTCCGAAGAAGTCCCTAGGAAGAGACTGTGCAAGAGGAAGCACATAGACTCCCCTGAGTCTGTCACTTCTGATACCGATTTGGATGACTCTGATGGATCCCCACAGTCCCCCCCTCTGAGGATGTCTCTTTCTCCAACATCCTTGCGATCCTAAAATAGCGGGGTGGCTAGAAGCCCACCAACCCTTCAGAGGATGAATCGGTATACCTGGAAGCTTTTGGGTCTCGCCCTTCTACTTCCTGGGTGACTCACCCATTTGACCAGCTATTGGGTGTCATCTCTCATAAGGCCTGGACATCGCCTGATACACTAGAGCCTGTTCCGAGAAGGCCCAACAGATTTATTACTGGTCCCTCAGAGAAGGAATTTGTCTCTGTAGATGCGATGGTGGTGGTGGTGGCCACCAGGAAGCAGCTATCAGGGACTTCCTCATCTGTCCAGCCTCCTAACAAGGAGTCTAGGACCATGGGCAGATATGGAAAGCGTGCCTTTTCTTCAACGGCCTTCACCCTACGGTCACTGAATTACCATTCTGTGAAACTTCAAAGGGATCTTCTCAAAGAGATTGGAGATACCCTTCAGAGTGTTGTGGCTCAGGGGTCTGCAGACAAAGTATCCTCACAGCTCTCCACCTTTAATTCCATAGTTAACCCCTCCATGAGACTCATTTCATATGTGGCTGATGGAGCGAGTAAAGCTGCAGCGACAGGAATTTCCCTGAGAAGGCATTCCTGGATGCGCCTTTGCAACTTTGCCGAGCCCTTCAAGTCTTCCTTCACCAACACCCCCCTCGATGGTTCATCCCTTTTTGGACCAAAGGTGAAAGAAACTTTGACCAGGTGTGAGCAGGATGGGAAAACCTTACCTGCCATTGGAGTCTGTTTTTCTGCCCCATCTAGACTGTATCCCAAAGGTCAAAAGGGCGGAAAGATGTGGTTCCGCAAGTCCCAAAAAGGTTTCTCTGATGCACATGGTGACTCTTCCACCAGGGGCAGAGGGGGAAGTTTTTTTTATTTATTTTTATTTATTTTACATTTGTTGACCAGGCTAGTCTGGCTGGATATATGTCCATTTGCAGCAGAGGCCCGAGGAGAAAAGCTCCACTAATATATAGTAGTAACTGGCATAAAACAACAAATTATAAGAAGCTACAGAACTATTTACAAGTAGCATAGCAACAGTATGGAATCAATTTAACAGAAAAAAAAATACCACGAGGATCCCTAACCCTACAATCTGAGTGATGCAGGAATTTGGATGCAGAAATAAAAAAATAAACAAATACTAGAGTCTATACAATATTTACAGTATTAACAAATATGGTGAGCATTTTGTGCATGAGCAAATAGTTATAAGACCCAGAAATACACAGTAAGAAGTAACAAACAAGGTTTAGATAGTAGATGAGATGACAGGTTGGAGTAATATATCAAGTATAGAGAGAAAGAGACAGAGATAGGAATAGTATTGTCCAAGTAGATGCCAGGTGAGCTACAGATAAGGAGAAGTAGTATTGAGAGAGACAAGTAGAAGAGATGGGTGTATAACAGTAGGGAATTGAGAGAACTTTACTGGAAGAGAAGTATAATATATAAGTTGGATGCTGGGGTCAGTCGGGATTTGAGCAAGGGCAAAGCCAGTGAGTTTTGAAATGGTCCTTTAAATGTTTCTTGAAAAGTTGAGATGAGACTAAAGTAGTTAGTTCTCAGGGAAGTTTATTCCAGTATGAGCCAACAACATTTGTGAACAAGGAGTCACCACATTTATTGTTAGATTTGAGAGTTTTTACTAGCAGTTTGTTAAGGTTGTTCAGTATGGGTGTATTAGTGGGGTAGTAGAGAATTTTATGGGTGATAACTAATTGATGTAGAAGAATAAGATTTTGAAGTTCAAGCCAGCCAAGGTTTTTGAGATTAACACAATGATGGGTACGAAATGGGGAACCTGTGGCAAACCTAGCAATGCTATGGTAGGATGTGGCTAGTTTATGAAGGTTAGATTTTGATAGGTTGATAAAAGATGGAGAGGCATACAATAATGTAGAGATGAGATGAGTTTGGGCTAGAGACACCCTGGTAGTTGCTGTAAGAAAGGGCTTAAGTCTGTAGAGGGCACCTATCTTTTTATTAACTGCTTTGATGGTTAGGTCAATGTGGGAATCAAAGTTTAGTTGATTATCTATTGTAAACCCTAGCAGTTTAGTGGAACAGTCAGGTGTAATGATAGTGCCATTGTAAGAGACAATAGAAAAGGAGAAAGGGGCAGACTTAAGGGTTGGAGAAAAAAGTAATAATTTGTTTTTTTTTTTGGATTGAGGAGGAGACAGATTTGTTGAAACCAGTTTTCTACTGCTGTAAAGACTTTTTGGGTGGAAGAATGGAGTTCAGCTGGAGATGCAGCAGTACAGATGAGTGTTGAATCATCTGCATACTGAATGCATGTGGATGTTGGGAGGGAAATAGACAGGTTATTTATAAATATGGAGAAGAGAAGTGGACCTAAGATGGATCCTTGGGGGACTCCGATTGTGACAGGGAGCAGAGAGGATAGATGGTTGTCTCAAAGGACTGATTGTTTTCTATCTTTCAAATAGGAGTTAAACCAGTGCAATGCCAAAGAGTCAAGAGAAAGAGATTTCAAAGTGTCCAGCAGAAGGTGGTGGTTGACCATATCAAAGGCTTTAGAGAGGTCGAGAAATAAAGCAGAGGAGAATAGGTTGTTATTGCGATTTTTGTTGATGGAGTCTGTAAAAGAGAGAAGAGCAGTGGAAGTGCTATGGAAAGGTCTAAAACCATGTTGGGTGTCTGCCAGTAGATTATTATGTAGAAGGTGATGTAAAAGTTGATGGTGTATGCAACGTTCCATAATTTTAGATAGCGGCGATAGTAAGGCTATAGGGCGGAAATTAGAAAGTTCATTAGTGTTTCCACCTTTATGCAGTGGAATGATATGGGAAACTTTCCAGAGGGAAGGAATAGTAGATTCGGTTATAGTTCTGTTAATTAGGAAGGAGACTGGGTAAGCTAGTACTGCTGCTGCTAGCTGCAGATATTCAGCTGGTAGTTGGTCGGCTGAAGGAGTACATGGTTTAAGTTTTGAGAGTAGCTTATGAATATAGGTTGTAGAGACTGTACTAAATTTTAGAGAGAGGGTGTTGTTATGAGGAGTGATATGTGGAAGGGAAGTGGGGGGAACCATAGTGTTTGCTAGAGATGCGACTGTATCAGAAAATAAATTGTTGAATGTATTGGCTATTATGTTGGAAGGGGTCTGAGCTAAGTTACCTGGAGTGGGTGTTTTGGAATTCCCAGGATGGAGCAGTTTATTGATTCCAGACCAAAATTTTTGGGGGTTATGATTTTGATTTTGTTGATATTGGAGGTAGAAATTCTTTTTATCGAGAAGGGTAAGTTATAATGGAAGATGCCAACCTCATGGCGGGGGGGGGGGGGGGTCCACAAAATCAGGGTGAAAGAGATACATTCTCTGACAGGCCCTTCCAGCGCTCGTGAAAGGAGGCCTGTCTGCTCTTCTCTGGAGGCAGTTGGAGGTTGATCGTCACTCTACCAAAACCCCTGGCAAGAAATCCCCCAAGACAAATAGGTACAAGCAATTATGTCCAGGGGCTATTACATACCATTTTCCATTCCCCCTCTGGTAAACCAGTCCTTACCAGATGTTCCACCCAGTCAAAAGTACTATGCAACAGTTGCTAAAAAAAAAAAAAAGAGTCATCCAAGAGGTCTCCGCAGACCAAATGGAATCCAGAACTTATTCAAGATTATTTTAGTTCCAGAAAAGGCAGGTGACTGGAGATCCATTCTAATTCTCAGCAAGCTAAACAAAGCAGTGAAGAAGTCAAAGTTCCGGTTGGTAACTCTGCAGTCGATATTCCCGTTTATCAGGAAAGACAATTGGATGTGCTTAATAGATCTCCAGGATGCACACTACCATATAAAGATGGACAGGTGATCCAGGAGACACTTGCACTTTTGGCTTTACAGGCCTAGCCCATAGACGTGCCCTGGCACTGTGCCGCCCGACGTTAGTTCCCAGTGCCTCTATCAAGGAGAGTCACTGGAGTGATCCCCGGAGTGAACTTTCTATTACCCATCCACTCATCAATATTTCTCTTGAAGAAGGACAGCGAGGTGCTCTGCTTGACATGTATAGGAAGTCTATTCCAGAGCATGGGCAGTCTCTGGGTGAGGAATCTGTCCCTCCAGCATGTTCTGTTGATTCTGGTAATGAGGCTGAGGCCTCTAGTGCATGTGTTGCAGAGGGATTGAGATTTCTTTAGATGTAGCATTTCTAACAGAGCTGGGTCAGACATGGCTTTGTAAGTCAAGCAGAGATCGCCTTTAAGTAGGCGATATGAGACAGAGAATAGCTAGTGTCTTTTCAGTCTGTCCGTGTAGGACATGTGTTTAATGCATAGGATCCTCTTCATGAGGTACTTCTGTGGCCTCTCCAACTGTTGCAGGTGTCTAGTGAGGTACATGCCAAATGAGGTATTATACTCGATGACTGGTCTAATGAGGGAAGAGTAGAGAGAGATGATGACCTCTTTCTTCCTGGATGCAAAACCCCTGGTAATGAGATGTGCCACATTGAAGGACTTTCTGACCACAGTGGCAATGTGGTGGTCGAAGGAGAGGTTGCTATCAACCTGCATCCCTATATCTCTTATAATGCCTTCAGTGTTCAGTGGGCTGTCATCGATGTGGTAATTAGTGGGAACTGAGTTTTTACCAAAGGGGATGATGATGCATTTGTTTGGCATTAAGCTTAAAGTCATGGTTTCAACCCCAGTCATTGGTCTCTGTGAGGCTTTTCTGTAGGATGTCTGCATCTCTTGGGGAGTTAATAATGGCTCCCAGCTTGCCTTCAGCTGCAAACTTGGTAAACCAGATCCCCTTTGTGTTGGCCTGGACTTCTGAGAAGTAGATGCCAAATAGGAGAGGACTCAGGACCAATCCCTGTGGGACTCCATTTGTGACTGGTCGGCAGTCTGAACTGGAGTCCGCTACTTTCACACTGTGTGCTATATCTGTGAGCCAGTTTGTAACCCACCTAGTGATATAGGGGTTGATGCCTAGTTTGGTGAGTTTATCAATAATTCCCTAGTGAGGAATGGTATCAAAGGCCTTGGCCTGACTGAGGCCAGCTACCACCCTGAGTCAATTTAAGAAAAGACTCATACAATATTTGAAACTAAACTGGCTATGTCAATGTATCAAACCTGACTAACTCTCTTCTAGTATGTTGTTAAAAATTGTAATTTAGCTTAGTTGTGTTACATATCCCGGACTTGCACCCATTCTGTCTCAAACCTTGGAATTTGTATAACTTGTTGAGTATGTAACCAGTGTATAAATTGTTTTAAGTATTACCTTGGAGCTTTTCTCCCTGGGCCTCCGCTGAAAATGGACATGAATCCAGTCGGACTATCCCGGTCAACAAATGTAGAATAAATAAATAAAAAATAAATAGGTAGGCTGTATGCACTGCCTTACCTTCATCCACAGCACTGTTGACTGACTCAAAGAAGTCAACCAGGTTGAGAAGGCATAATCTACCTTTCACAAAGCCAAATTGCATAGGGTCTAGAGTTTGGAGATTTCCTATATCTTTGTTAATTAGGTCCAGGATGATGCGCTCCATAACTTTACATATCAGACTCGTCAGGCTAATGGGACGATAATTCCCAGGGTCTGTAATCGCTCCGCCATTATGGAAAGGGATGACTGTAGCAGTGCGCCATTCGGTAGGGACAAAGCCTGAGGTGAGGCTGTGATTTAACAGGCCACACAGATATGGTGCCATTTTGCTTTGTTGTTCATGTAGAACACAGCCAGGGATATTATCGGGTCCTATGGAAGCTGTATTCTTGGCCGTGGACAATACAGCTTTAACCTGTGCTGCAGTAATGCTGGGTGCCTGGCATTCTTCCAGTATTGTGATTGGTCTTTTGGGGGTTAAAGTTGGCACTGAATCTGTCTGCCAGTATGTTGGCAATATCTTTTGGCTCAGTATAGGAGGTACCATTGTGCAGTAACTCAGAGCAACTCTGGGCATTGCCATGGAGGTTCTTGATATAACTATAGAAGGCTTTGTGGTTGTTTTTAGTGTCTGCCTCAATTCTGCTTTCATAGCTGGCTTTGGAGGATTTGATGAGGGAGCTTAACTTTTTGTTGAGGCTAATAAGGGAGTTTTTCCTCCAGTCTTGGACTTCACCTTTTTCTGCAACAGTTTCTTCCTTCTGTTATAGAGTTTATTAATAGTAGGGGACCACCAGATTGGTTTCCATTTTTTGGAGGAGAGCATCTTGGGTCTTTTGGGTATGGCTAGTTCCATGCATTTATGTACATGTTCGTACAGTGCATTGGTGTATGATTTAGCGGTCATGCAGCTATTTTCCATTGGCATGGGTGCCGTGACGTTAGCCACATCTGTTTTTAGGAGCCCAAAGACAGCTTTGGAGAAGGTTTTCAAGGTGGTTACCTTTGCGGGGGGTGTGGGTGAGATGTGGATTTCCATGGTGATTAGTTTGTGGTCGGACCTGACCAGGGAGGGATGACTGTTGGTGTAGAGCAACGGTTGCCCATGTTAGTAATAACCAGGTCAAAGATGTTGCTTCCTCTAGTGGGGGTCAGAATGAGATGGTCCAGGGCATCGGAATTGGTGAATTCCAGGAAGCATTGGGCCAGTGTATTGGTGCTTGAGTAGTTTTCACAGTTGATGGAAGGGTAGTTGAAGTCTCCTAGTATGAGAGTTTTGGATTGGACCTTGATAGATTCTAAGGTGTTTAGGAATGTGGAGTGAGTCTAGGGACATGGTTGGGGACCTATAGCAGGCTATGACCTGGTTCGCCATCTTATCCAATGTTAGTTGTACCTGAAGTATCTCAGATGCATTATGCTGGGCTACTAGCATGAAGTATCTCAGATGCGTTATGCTGGGGTACTAGTCTGGAGGTGTGCGTACCCATTAAGAATATGGAGACACCACCGCCTTTAGAGCTTCGGTCCATGTTTCATGGCCGAAAGGTGTGGAATGAGTTATAGCCTGGTAGCGCACGGGTGGTTTCTGCCAGTTTAAACCAGGTCTCCATTACAGCACAAATGTCGATGTTCTCCATTTTGAGGAGTGCATCTTGAGATTTAGACTTCTAGCGTTGAGCAGCATGACCCTCGGATTGCATTTATTTATAGCTGTTATGGTGTTAATTTGGTCTTTGGAACATCACCTGAAAAAGGCACTATAAGGGTGGCAAGAGCCGTAGCCAGTATCTGGAAACCCAGGGGTGACAGATGCAGGCAATCTCTGGCAAAGCATTGAGGTATGTCACTCATGTCATCCCAGTCAGACAGATACTGGATCCCCTTAGAATGACAACAGAAACTTAGCCAATTGTTGAAGTCAGTTATTTTTTGTTTGTACTGCAATATGATTCTTGGTGATGGTTGGATACTGCTCAGGGCTAGGGTCATACCTGCCTGGGCCACATAATCCAAGAGCTCCACCATGTCTCTTTTCATGTAGTCCAGAGAGGTGTGTCTCTGGTCATTCACACCCACATGGACCATGACAGAGTCATACTTGTACTTGTTGTGGAGTGACCTGAGAGCATGTGTTATGTGTTGGATTCTGCCATCTGATAGACAGCTGACTGTTACCGTCTTATTCAACCTAGTGAGTGAGACATCTGTGTGCCTCGCTGTTGAGTCACCTATGATTAGTGTATTGGGCAAGGTTTAGCCTTACGGGATTAGGTTGAGGTGCGCACTGTGGAGGTGAGCTATGTGTCCTGTGGTTTGTGCTGTGTTGTGGTGGTCAAGTGCGTTTCTGTCTTGGAGGACTCTGCTGTTTGGGTAAATTTCTACTGAGAGCCTTCGCAAAGGTGGGTGTGTAGTTTGTGTTTTTATATGAGAGCTGTGATGGTGGGTGTTGTGGAGAGTTATGTGTTCCATGTGGTGTGGTGCAGGTGTTGACCCTCTTCTCTTGACCAGCTAGTTCGGTCTTGGCTGGAGAGTGCATAGCTTCCAATGTGGTGATATAAGTGCATCTCTCACAAGTCTGAGTGTTGGGAGGTAAGAGGAGAGGGTTGTCTGTGTACATGAGGCAGTTGCTGCACTGCCTTAGAATGCCCAAGTGCACCAGGTTAATAGCAGTGCAGGAATTGCCAATGTTACACAAAATAATGATAACAGAAATTTGCAAAAAAAAAACCTTCGTTGGTGGCTTTACTCCACCCATGTGATGCTAGGCCGACCATTTGTACTTCCCCAACCATTGGCCATGGTGACCATGGACACCTTTCAGATTGGGGGGGGCGGGTATTATCTGGGAAAACAAAATAAAGAGCCAGCACTCAGAGGCAACCAATATGTTTTATTCCTTCCCTTCCTTCAGACATCAAACCTTCTTCAGTGATCTTACATTCATAATTCAGGAATAGTATTTATACATATTTTATATCCTCAATTGTGACATAATGTCCCCCATTTAACTAATTAAGCCCCCAAATACATATAAGGCATTTTAACAAACTGAACAATATTCTTATAATTTCAGATGAAATATATATATAGCTAACCATATATTAGTGAACTATTAATACATATAAAATCAATAATGAATACACATAATTAACAAAACCTCATAATAAACCTCCTAACTCACTCTTTATAGCACACCTCAGTATACTTAGTATCAATAACAAAGTTGCACACCGCCATGTTCTCTTAGAAGTACACTCCTTTGACATTCTATGTTTGACAGAAATTTGATTAAAACCCGTGGCTAAAGACAATGAAGTCATCCCACCCGGATATAATATCATAAGACAAGACTGTATAGCTAGAAAGGGAGGTGGGGTAGCCATCTTGTATAAAGCAGAATTTCAAGTCACTGTATCTGAGTACAAACCACCTCAAGACACTATCGCTGAAATCCTAATTTCTAAACTTCAGCTCAATACAAGCAAATCCATATATATCATCTGTATTTATCTTCCTCCTGGCAATAACAACAACACCCTAGAAGATATCCTTTGCTGCGTATCTCAAAACTTCCCACAAGAAACTATAGTCCTAGGTGACTTTAATACTGATTGGAAATCTTGTAGCACTGAACACCTTACTAACCATATCAACCTATTTGGTTTCTCTCAAACCATCACCTCCCCTACTAGAATAAATAAACCCAGTAAGAAAGAAAGTACCTTAAATTGGATACTCATAAACAATCATTTATTATTTTTATTTATTTAACATTTGTTTACCAGGCTAGTCTAATTGGATATATGTCCATTTTTAGTAGAGGCCCGGGGAGATAAGCTCCTAGGTAAGACAATGAATTTAACAGAATTATATCTACGGATATAGAAGACAAATACATTCTATTTACAGTGCCAATTACAGGTTATCATAGTAAAAAATTATCAGTGTAGAATACAGGCATGACAAAGGATGCAGTTAAAATCCCAAAATTTACAGTGTAGAATACAGTCATAGCAAATGAAAGTAATATAGATTAGGTGTTCTAGAGATAGTTAGTAAAACTAGTTTTATAAGGAAGAAGTTTCTTTAGATGAGTAGATGGGATGAGAAGATCAGAGTATTTAGTGACTCTTGAGCTAGTCAGGTTTAGAGCATGGGCATAACCAGTGAGTTTTGAGATGCACTTTCAGATTGTTTTTGAAACAGGAAAGTGAGGGAAGTGTGGAGAGTTCGTTTGGTAGGAGATTCCAGGCTTTTCCAACTATATTAGAAAAAAGTGAGTCACCAGCCTTGTTTGTTTTAGTAGTATGTGCTAGAAGTTTCTGAGAAGACCTTAAGGAATCTAGGTTTTTATAGGGAGTGATTAGTGTGAAAAGAATAGGTGTTTTGGAAGGTGTGTAAAGGGTTTTGTGAGCTATAGTTAGTTGATGGTATTTAATTAGATTTTGTAGTTCAAGCCATCCTAGCTGTTTTAAATTAAGGCAGTGATGGGTTCTAAATGGGTTACCTGTTGCAAATCTGGCGATGTTATTGTAGGACATTTCCAGTTTGCTGAGATTATTTTTAGATAGTTTAGTAAAAATAGGTGAGGCATATAGAAGAGGAGAGATTAGATGAGTGTGTGCTATTGTGGTTCGAGCTGAAGGTAGGAGAAATGATTTTATCCTATATAGAGAGCCTAGCTTTTTGTTGACAGTTTTTATAGTATTGTTTATATGGATATCAAAGTTTAGATTATTGTCAATGGTGACTCCTAATAGTTTGGTGGTAGGTTCAGGGCATATAATAGTTTTATTGGTAGAGTTAACTGAGAAATCCAATGGGGGGATTTTCTAGTAGGAGAGAAAAGGAGGAGTTTAGTCTTTTGGGGGTTTAAGAGAAGGCATCTATGTGTGAACCATTGCTCAACTGTGCTAAAGACTTGTTGGGTAAGGCAGAGAAGTTCAGAAGAGGAGGGGGCTGAGCATATAAGTGTAGAGTCATCTGCATATTGTATGCATGTGGCTTGGGGGATGGCAAGGTGAAGGTCATTGATGAAAATGGAAAAAAGTAGAGGTCCAAGGATGGATCCTTGGGGGACACCAAGGTTGGCTGGCAAGTGAGTAGAGAGAGACTTGTGCCATAGTACGGCCTGTTGTCTTTTGTCAAGGTAAGACTGGAACCACTTTATGGAGGATGTATCAAGTGACATGGATTTTAGTATTGTGATGAGAATTTGGTGATTTACCATGTCAAAAGCTTTAGACAGGTCAATAAATAGGGCAGAAGAGAGTTTGTTTAGATTGCGGTGTTTGTTGATACTATCTGTGAAGGAAAGAAGGGCAGTAGTGGTGCTATGTGAAGGTCTAAAACCATGCTGACCGTTGGCTAGTAAATTATTTTGTGTTAGATGGTGAAGTAGTTGTCTGTGAATGCATTTTTCCATGATCTTTGCCAGAGGTGAGAGGAGGGCAATGGGACGATAGTTGGAGAGTTCAGTGGATTGCCCACCTTTGTGGAGGGGGATAATAATGGGAAATTTTCCATAAAGTAGGGATATAACTTTCGGTAATAGTTCTATTGATCAGGATAGATACTGGATAGGCAATAGCTTTAGCGGCTAGTTGTAGGAATTCAGCAGGTAGTTGGTCTGCTGAGGGAGAGCATGGTTTCAATTTCTGAAGAAGGGTTAGTATATATGATGTTGGGATGGGTTGAAAGTGAAAAGAAGGGGGAGAGGTTGCTTTATTAGTAGGTAAAGTAAAGTTGTTAGGTGAGAGCTGACTAGCTAGTGTTTGTATAGTGTCAGTGAAAAAGGTATTAAAATCATAGGCTATATTTATTGGTGTTTTGTGTTCAGTGTTTTGAGGGTTAGGAGTGGTGGATTGACCTGGATGAAGTAGTTGGTTGATACTAGACCAAAATTTCTTTGGTTTGTTTTGACTGGCTTGTTGGGATAGGAGGTAGTAGTTTTTTGTCAAGATATTATAGCTTTTTTTAGTTTGGTTTCTTAGTTGTCTAAAGGTTTGTTGGTGTATAGGGTTTTGAGTTTTTCTCCATTTTGCCCAATGTTTGTTTCTAGCATTGATTTTTTTGTTTGGTTTCTTTAGAGAGCCATGGAGCATGTTTGTTTTTAGCTCTAATTTGTCTGGTAGGGGCATGGTGGTTCAGGATGGCAAGGAAGTTGGAGTTAAAGTAACTAATGGCTTCATCTAAAGGTAGGTTTTGTAAAAGTGACCAGTTACATGCTATTAGTTCCATCTGGAAAAGTTCAGGGTTAAAGTTCTTTTTAGATCTGATGTTTTTAATGGATGTTGGAGAGGGAAAGTTGGTTTTATGTCTGATGATATAGGTAAGAGAGTGGTCACTTAAATCATCAGGGAGGGTTCCTGAGTCATAAGTATGAGGATGATGGTTAATGAGAATCCAGTCTAATAAGCTTGATTTCTTGTTGGATTTATTTATCCTGGTAGGGGAGGTAATGGTTTGGGAATACCCATATAGGTGTATATGGCTTGAGGGGAGGTTGCTGCAGAAGCAGGTCCAGTCAATATTTGTGTCACCTAGAATGATGGTTTCTTGAGGCAGATTTTGGGATAGCCAGCAAAGTATATTTTCCATGGTTGCTATGTTATTACCAGGAGGTAGATATATACAAATGATATAGATGGATTTGGCATTATTAATAAGAAGTTTGGAGATAAGAATTTCTGCATTGGAGTCTAGAGGTGGTTTGCAGTTATGAGTGGTTAATTGTAAGCTAGGTTTATATAGGATAGCAACTCCTCCACATTTTTTGGAAGTTTGGTCTAGTCTTAGGATATTATATCCAGGTGGGATGATCTCATTGTCTTTGGTTGTAGGTTTTAACCAAGTTTCTGTTAAGCAGAGTATATCAAAGGAGTAGATTTCAGTTAGGGCTTGGAGTTGAGTTACTTTATTGTTTATACTGCGTATATTAAGATGAGCAATAAAAAGGGAGTTAGATTGTTTGAAAAAGGCTTGGGTAGGACATATTTTGGAGTTGAGGGGAGAAAAAAGGAGTAGTTGGGGGCCCTTGGTTAGGGTGGATGTCACCATCCTTTAAAGAGAGTAGTAGGTTTAGATAGTATAGGTTATGGATTCTACTGTAATGAGATAGACATTTCCTGGGGTTTAGGTTGTTGTATTTTGTGTGTTGTGTTCTATGATATTTAGGAAGTATGTAGTTAGATGAGAATATTATATTAGCATGTGTAAATTGTAGATGTGAGTTTGGAGAGATGGTTTCTTTCTTGGGATAGTTTTGGATTGGGTCTACTGGGTTTTCAAAGAAGGTGAGTAGATGGGTGAGGATTTAAGGAGGTAGTAGTGAGATTGTTAGTAAGAGTGTGATAAAGGGTGGGATGTGTTGATTCTTCATTTTATGAGTAGATACTGGCTATTTGATGGTAGAAGCTTGAAATGTATTGGGAGGAGATGGGAGAGTGGGTAGTGTATGTTGTGGATGGAAGGGAGAAGTGAAAGGGTAATATTAGTAGAATTAGGTAACAGGAGAGTGTGTAGGGTGAAAGGATAGAGAGAAGAGTGTTTATGAAGAGGAAATGTAAGAACATGAGGTATGATAGGACTGAAGTGGGAAAAGGAAGATATGTGGTTGGAGAGTGATGGGAGAGGTAGGGGTGTGGTTGGGGAGTAAGTGGAGGAGGAAGAGGTGTGGTTTAGGAAGTATAAAGGTAGGGCCCTTGGGGGTGGGTGGGAATTGGGGGTAGGGAGGGGAGCGGAGTGAGCCCACAGGGCGAACGGAGTGGGTAGAAACAGATACTGAAACAGTCAAAGAAAAACAATCAGCTAGGCTGAGTCTAGTGGTAGAATGGAGTAGAAATAGGGCTAAGGGAGTCTCTATTTAGGAGGTTAGAGGTAGAAAGGAAAAACAAAGGAGAGAGAACTGGAGAGGTGTCAGTGGGCAGTAGAAATGAAGGAAGAAAAAAGTAACAGGTAAGTAGCACTTCAGGGACTGCTGAAGTTCAGAGCTGGGGAAAGGAGGTAAAAAAGAGAGAAATAAAGGGGGGGAGTAGTAAAATATCTGGAGATAGGGCAACACCTAGTGGACAATTCTAGTATTGCAGGCTAGATTGGGAGTGAGTAAGAATGGTAGCCTACAATAGGAGAGTGAGTAAAAGCGATAAAACAGGAGGGTATCTACACAGGTAGGAGGGATAGATAGAAAAGGTAATGTATGGGGGAAAAGCAAAGCAAAGGCTGCTGGCTATCCTAGCTCAGGCCTAGGTATACATATATTTTGGTACAGTCAAAAGTAAGTATTTCTTGTAGGAATTATTCAGCAGACATACTTTACTGTTATCCTTGATAAGGGATTGTCGGCTTGATATGCAAGGAGGTGACCCGCTGATATGTGGAGAGGGTTCTTAGCTTCCTGCAGACTAGCACTAGAAGCCCTAGGTGGGTAGAGTTACTTAGGAGGCAAGAGAGACAAGATAGGGGGTAAGAGACATATAAAAAAAAGCAAGACAGAACTTCACAAAATATTAGTATTCAAACCCTGCCACAATTCTTGCAGTATCTAATGTACATTACAAAAATCCATGATGCATAGTGAGATTAACAGTCATACACAGGGACATAACAGCTGGTTAGCAGTAATACATAATTAAGACTTTGGTAGCAGCACTAAGATTATTTTTATATCAAATATATTGATATAAACAGCAGTTAAAAAAATAAAAACAAAATCTGTTCCAATTATCAGCAGCAGCTAATCTAATGAAGTCAGACTAGGTAAATACAAGTAGGGACTTTGCAGACAGCAATAAACACATTATAGAGCTGTAGATAACATCCAGTAAATACTGAAAACAGATTAAAGCAATTCTGTTCTATTCAGCAACAGCAGTGAATAGAAGTACATCAGAGAATGTAAATGAATTTAGAGCCTTGCCAGCAGCAATATAAGGCAAGTTTAAAAAATAACAAATAAACAGCCCTTTTTATTAGTACTGTTGGAAGGGGTACATTTAGCCCTAGCCCTTTTACTTATCCTCTATGTGTATGTTTGTGTGATTAAAAACCCTTTACTGGCATTTAGGGAAGGAGGAGAATTTAAGAAAAATCCTCTTGGTAGTGTTATGTACGTAGAGGCATTTCAGTAGCCTCATAGCCTGCCTTGTCTTTCTGGACCCCTGAGAGATTACTGGTGGAACTGGCTCTATTTAGATAAGAATGAATTAGAAGCGCCGGTTAAGTAGTTTGTGGGCAACTATGCATCCGATGCCCAGCCACAAGTATACACTGTAGGTTAAAAAGGCGCGAAATAGTCGCCTTAGCTGATAGTACCTGTAGCCTGAAATCCAGAGAGCTGTGGGCGTGATTCACTTACAATTCTCTAAGGCCATCAGCAATTGAATACTGTGCTTATCTGTTCAGATAAGAAATAAATTAGAAGCGCAGGTTGAGTAGTATGTTGGCAACTATGTATCTGATACTCAGCCGCAGGAATATGTTATAGGCTAAAAAGGCGCGAAATAGTCGCCTTAGCTGAAAGTACCTGCAGCCTGAAATCCAAAAAACAGTGGGTGTCATCCACGTATAAATTCTCTAAGGCCAAATGCATTGAATAATGCACTTAAAAAACAGCCACGAGTATTACGCTAGTTAAATTTAACTTCAGTGGACGATTTTAGTAGCAGTATACTCTTGCGAGATACGTATAATTACAGGGCGTCTTTGAAAGGTGCGAAACTAATCCCAACAATTGTAAAATACCTGTGTGCATGCTTACTCTTAGGAGCACATTGTGAGCTGATTGGCAGCTTGATTAAAGATACACCATAGTAATATTCTACCTCAATCCGACCTCCAAAAATAACCCAGCTAGGAAGGTACACTATATAATCAAAAATAAGGATATATATAAAGGCTAAGTACAGTATATAACCACAAATAAAGGCCTAGAATACAATCATGGCAGCATCAGAGCCAATGCAGTTAATTAGGCACATTAAACAGGTAAGAGAAAAATAAAACGATGAGAGCAGCAAAAATTCAGTGTTATGAGCAACAGACAATTTAAAAAAGAAACAAGATTACATACCATAGAGGTCGACGCTGGGCAAGGAACAGACAGCAGCCAGAGCTATCCCAAGTTCTAAAGGAAGTGGCCCCACTAAACCCAGGGTATTTATGGGAGTTCAGAAGAGTAAGAAGGGAAAGGGAGGGCAAAGAAAATCTCCAAGCATATGAAGTAGAGACCCTCCCAGATGACGTAAGTGATCACTCACTCACCTATATTATCAGGCATAAGACCAATATACCCTCCCCAACCACTTTCAAGACAACTCGAACCAATAAAAACTTTAACCCTGATCTCTTCCAAAGAGAACTTAGGGCATGTGATTGGTCTCCTACTAAATACCTTCCTCTTGAGGAAGCTGTAAGATACTTTAATTCTAAATTCCTAGCCATTCTTGACCACCATGCACCAACCTGATCTATCAGAATTAGGACTAAACCTGCCCCATGGCTTTCTAGAGAAACCAAGCAAAAAAATCATACTTAGAAATAAAGTCTGGGCCAAATGGCGTACCACTAAAAACCCTGTAGATCAACAAAAATTTAGACAGCTGAGAAATAACACAAAAAAAGCTATACTCTCAGATAAAAGAAACTTTTACTCACAACTCCAGCAAACTCACCAAAAGAAACCACAAAAGTTTTGGGCAACCATTAACAAACTACTCCACCCAGGTCAATCCATTACACCAACCCCCCAAAGCTCTGACCATGAGAATCCTAAGCAAACTGTCAATACCTTCAATACTTTTTTCATAGAGGCCATTCAAACACTTGCAAATCAGCTATCACCTGATAGCTTAACTCTCACAACCTCTAATACTAGCCCACTCCCTCCTTTTCTCTTGCAGCCAGTACCTACATCACAAATTCTCACCCTAATCCAAAAACTTAAACCATCCACTCCCTCAGCTGACCAACTACCTGTAGAATCTGCAAAAAGCTGCCAAAGCCATAGCCTATCCTATTTCCATCTTGATTAACAGAACCATAAGTGAAGGACAAATCCCAACTATCTGGAAAATCTCCCACATTATCCCCCTACATAAAGGTGGCAACTCTTTCGAATTTTCTAACTACCGACCAATAGCCTTACTCTCACCTTTGGCAAAAATTATGGAAAGATGCATCCATAGTCCACTACTTGACCACGTAATCCAAAATAACCTACTTTCCAAATGTCAACATGGATTTAGGCCATTCCACAGTACTACCACTGCCTTCTTATCCTTTACTAACTGCATTAACAAAAACCGCAAAAACAGCATGCTTTCCTCTGCACTCTTTATTGATCTTTCAAAAGCATTTGATATGGTTAACCACCAGATACTTATAAATATCCTCAAATCCCTTTCACTAGATGCACTGGCTATAAAATGGTTCCAATCCTACTTAGAAAATAGACAACAGACAGTGCTATGGGATAATAATCTATCTACCCACCTCCCCATTACCCTTGGTGTCCCTCAAGGCTGCATACTGGGACCTCTCCTAGTTTCACTTTTCATTAATGACCTTCACTTAGTAATTCCTCAGGCTACTTGTATACAATATGCAGATGATTCCACACTAATATGCTCAGCCACATCTTCATCCGAACTGCAGTCCCTAACCCAAAAAGTGTTTAATACAGTAGAACAATGGTTTACACAATGTTGCCTCCTTCTGAACTCCAAAAAAACTAAACTCTTGCTCTTTACTCCCACACGTAAGTCTTCTCCAATTGAGTTCACAGTCATATCTAATAATGGTACTCTAATATCTCCTGACCCTACTACCATACTTCTTGGAATAACAATTGACAACAGTCTCAACTTTGACACCCATATCAGCAATGCAATTAAAACTGTAAATAGAAAACTTGGCTCTCTCTATAGGATCAAACCTTTCCTTACTCCAGCAGCTAGAACAACTATCGCCCACACTCATCTAATGTCTACATTCCTCTATGCCTCACCTATATATAGTAATCTATCAAAAAATAACCTCCACAAAATGATAATCTCCTATAACAACATTGCCAAATTTGTTACTGGAAATTCTTTTAGAACTCACCACTGCACAAATCTAAAACAGCCAGGATGGCTTGAGCTACAAAATCAGCTTAAATCTCACCAACTTACCATTGCCCACAAGATCCTATACCAACCTACCAATACTCCCATACTTTCTACCCTCATTGCCCCCTATAACAATCTTAATACCTTACATTCATCAAATAAACTACTTGTCAGTATATGTAAATCCAACAACATGGCCGGTGACTCTCTATTCTCTAATACTGCTGGAAAATCCTGGAACCTACTTCCCAGTGGACTTGCATCACTGTCCTCTTTATCACTTTTCAAAAATAAACTGAAACTTTACCTTAGAACACACTGGTTATGCCCCTGTTCTAAACCTGATTAACCTTCCCTTATTTACTGGGTTCTGTTTACCTGATAATCTCTCAGTACTAACTCCAATCTTCCTTGATAATATATACAACTTTAGACTTGCTATGTTTAACTGACCTTGTCCTGTTGATATTTTCTTAATTTTAGATTTTTATTTAGTTTCTTTATTTACCTGAACTTGTCTTATTGAGACTTTCTTTGTATATGTGATAAGTTTGTTAGATAAATTAAGAAAAATTTGGCAGAACTTGGTTTGCCTGAAGCAGTGGACAAGAGCAAGGCTGACCTGTCCAAGATGTCTGGAAAAAAAGACCTTTATCTAGCGAATATGTTCCATGCAGCTGCACTGGAATGGGATACAGAAGGGAACCCATTTGATGCCAGCATCTATGACCGTGAAGAACTGAGAAGTCCAAAACTCTTCTATGTTGATCACCCATTTTTCTTTATTATCAAAGATAATAAAACAAACGCTGTCCTTTCATTGGTAGGCTAGTTAAACCAAAAGGAGATAAAATACGTGATGAGTTGTAGTTCTATTTTAATTTCTTTGTTTTCTTACGAAGAACAAAATTATAAATATTAATTTTTCTGTTGAAATGTGGTGTAAATTTACCTCAGAGTGTCACTAAGACCTTCCTGTAGAGGGTTATGGCTCCCCAGAGTGGCAGTGTTACAAAATGAATTTGTCAGTTTTTACAGGCAGTATTTTGATCTAAAATAGTATTATGTCTGTTCTAGTGTTATCTATCATGGCAATGCCATGAATGCACTGACTGTTTCATTTCAAGTGATCTTATCTGTGACATTTTATCTTTGTGATAAAATGGTTTAACTGTGCTTTATCATCAGTCTGGAATTCAATCAAGTCTGGGCTAGTATCAGTGAAATTTGGACCAAAGGCTGGCAAGAGTGTTGCATTCATAGTCTACAGCTTGCTTACTCCTGTTTTCCAGAGTTTAGTTTATTTACTAATTTCTTACTTTGAAATCTTTGTGAGGGGTAAGATGTTTTTGTACCATCATTTTGTTTGATTGCTTAGAAAAAGTATACAAATGTTAACACTGACTATCCAGGAAAAGTCTGTTGTAGTGTTGCAAGCTTGTTTAAGGAAATTATCTTTAAGCTGGTAATGTGTATTTTAAATGTGGGGGAGTTACTTTCCAATTGAGAGTGCAAAATGGGGCAGCAGTGTTGTTTCTTTGATTATGCAGTACAGTGTGTGCACTGAAGTGTTCATTATTATGCACCATTAGGATTGTGGTCCAAACTGACTGATTTTTATGACTCCATGTGTATGGATGTGTTATTGCGTGTGCAAGTGCTGGCTGATCTGTTTTGCAATAAAATGCATACAGCAAAAAAGGAATAAAATAAGGTTGTGTTTGTTTGGTTTGTAAAAACAATGTTTAAGTTGTGTTGCTTTTTCCTCTTTGCTAACAAGGTTTTTGTTTCTATACCAGAAATGTAAAACTGGAGCTCAGGGATAATGTTGGTTAGTTTGTGTGGTACTGTGTTATTACTTTGTAAAGTGACAGTGCAGATGTCTGGGAACCATTTGGCATAACCCAACATGTTTGTTTATACAGTTTTTATATAGTTTTTTTATTCAGGTTTGTAAAGTCGGTTTTTATACAAGTTAAATGTATCTGCATGAATAATGTTGTATGTCTGTTTAGTATTAGTGATGTCCTCTTGTGAATTATCTGAAGGTTTGAAATAATGCTGTTGAACTATACATAGCTCTTGTTATAAGAATTCTGATTTTTACAACATTAGTCACAGGAAGCCAGATTTATATTTGGATGCTTGGAAGATACAGGTTCATATTCATAGTCCCAAGGATTGTAGTTGCTTTGGGAAGTCATCCATCCCTGGTAACTATCATATTGACCACACACCCCTTAGAGTTGACCCAGTAGTCAGGGACTTGGGGACACACACATGTAGTAATCTAGCCTTTGATCATTATGTGTCTGCTGTGTTGAGGAAATCCTTCTATGCTGCACAACTTATAAACAAAGGTATGGCATCTAAGTCCAAGGAAGTCATTGTTCCATCAGACCTATCATTGAGTACAATGCCCCCTTTGGTATATACCTAACCAGGCATATCCAACAACTGAAACGTCCACAGAGGTTCCTCACTAAAAGAATACAGGGTGTAAGTAATATGTCATATGCAGGTCGCCTCAAGGCCTTATCCCTGTATTCGGTCTCTTACAGGTTTTGAGGGGAGATTTATGCCTAGCATACAGGGCATTGTCAGGCCCCACTCTGATAGACCTCCTGCATAGCCACAAAACAAACAGTACCAGAATTACCCATTCTACAGACTTAAACCTTGAGATAGGTATGTATCTCACAGACTACACAGTCTATGGAACAGGCTCCCCATCCATGTGAAGCAGAGGTCCTCTCTAATCCAATTCAAGTGCAACTTGGACAATTGGATGGGAAACCGGTAATTTATCCCTGGTTTAGCACCTATGTCTCTAATGCAAACAGGTAACCTGTGAATGGTTCATCTCCCAGACCCATGCTTACACTTATCAAGGGTATCAGAACTTGTCAAAGATTTGGGATGCATGGCTTAAAAAGGCCCTTGTAGTCGTTAGCCTAGTAAACACCTATGACCTATGATAGTTATGTAATTGAGCTGCCATCCTTTGTTAATGTATTGTACTAGCATTTTTTGTTAGTAAATTCTCTTGGAGCTTATCTCCCCGGGCCTCTACTGAAAATGGACATATATCCAGTTAGACTAGCCCGGTCAACAAATGTAAAATAAATAAATAAATAAAATAAATAACATTTGTCATTAAGTCCTGGATGAAATAAGGCGCACAACTTAATGATCCATTTTCTTTCTTTTTGAGTCAGTATAGTATGCCAACCCTGTTTGGTTGATCTATTTCCCTTGACTTGATCTATAATAACAAATACAAAAGTGGCAGTTTTATGTGACTGACAGTGTCTATATAATGCATTAGTCATTTTATTGTGATGTGTGTCACTCAGGTGTTCCGAAATATGACAACTTAATTGCCTAGAGGTCTGCCCCACATAAAAGGCAGAACATTGGCAAGTAGCCAAATATACTACTCAGTCAGAACTGCTGTTTCCGAAAAATTTAATTAAAAAAATTTGACCAGTATTTTTGCTACTAAAAGATGTAGTTTTAAACATATGTTTGCACAAACTACAATGTCCGCAAGGATGCATGCCAACAAGCCTGTTCCCCATGAGAGTAAGCTGATATTGACTTACGTAATCATGATAAGTCCTTTTGTAATGGGCAAAATAAGACATAAGCGTTCTGCCCCTCCTGAAGAAAAACTGACATTTAGTTGGCAAACAATGACCCAGATCTGAATTGGCCCGAAGGATATTCCAGTGTTTATTAACCACATATTTTAACAAATGGGTATTACTACCAAATGTGGTAACTAGCCTCAAGGCCCCTGATCCGTCCCCTTTAGTTTTAACTTTATACTCAAGTAAACTGGATCTCTCACAATTGGTCACCTAATCACTGGCCTTATGTACTACCGGTTCCCTATAACCCCTATCAATAAATCTGCACTCAAGGTCCTGCCTGGCATTTTGAAAATCAATGTCTGCTGAACATATTCTCTTTATTCTTATAAACTGAGATTTAAGAATGTTGTTGATAGTATGTTTGGGGTGTAAACTAGTTGCGTATAGTAAATTATTATATTGTGGGTATTTTCTATAAACTGAAGTTTTAAGTGTACCATCAGCCTGCCGCAATATATTAACATCCAAAAAATTTATCTCATTGCTGTGATACGTAACAGTAAATTCAATACCCCACCGATTACCATTAAGGTATTCCAAAAACTCTAACAAGTAGTCTACACCCCCATGTCAAACAAGCCAACAATCATCTAAAAAACGTCTCCATATATCCATCTCAGAAAGGAAAATGTTGCGCATCACATCATATATAATCGGATCTTCAAAATACCTCATAAAGAGGTCAGCATAAATGGGGGCAAAAGAGGCCCCCATAGCTGTTCCCTGCTGCTGCCAGTAACATTCACCCCTGAAATAGAAAATGTTTTTTGTCAATACATGTTCCGCCACACATATGAGGAGACTATTAAATCCTGGTGCATATAAATTGGCCCTATTGAGCCAATATTCCAAGGCAAGTAATCCCACCCAATGGGGGATACTGGTGTATAGAGATTTGACATCAAGTGTACACATGAGCCAGTTGGGTTCCAATTGAGAATCCGAAGTAATTTGTAAAAACTCTGTAGTGTCCTTTATTCTTGCCTTGATGATTGGTAATAATGGTTTTACATAGTAAGTCAAAAAAGGAGAAATGGGTTCAGTTAGAGACCCTCGCCCTGAAACAATAGGCTTTTCTGGGGGCCTACTCAAATTTTTATGGATTTTGGGCAAGAGATATAGGTACTGTCGGGTAGGATCTTGAACTGTGAGCTGTTCTTTCATCTTAGGTTCATAGGTTGGTACTAGGCTATCAGCCCTAGGGCCTATACAAGCCTAGCCATAACAATTCCCTGGCTATTTCTTCCCACGCTATTTACTTCCCTGGACCCCTGTCTAGCAGGGCGACTGACATGATCCCCGGGGTGAATTTCCTTTCTCCCATCCAATCGTCAAGGTTCCTTTTGAAGAGGACCAAAGAGGCACTCTGCTTGACATGTATGGGCAATCTATTCCAGAGTCTGGGGAGTCTCTGGGTCAGGAACCTATCCCTCCAGCATGTTTTGTTTATTGTGATGACAAGGTTTAGATCCCTGGAGCGTGTGGCTCTGAGGGATTGGGATTTCTTTAAGTGTAGCATGTCCAACAGCTCTGGGTTTGACATGGCCTTGTATGTTAAGCAAAGATCGCCTCTGAGTAGATGATATGCGGCAGAGTATAGCTGGAGTTTTTTAAGGCGGTCAGCGTAGGGCATCTGCTTTAGGCCTGTGATTCTTTTAGTGAGGTATTTCTGTGGCCTTTCCAGTTGTTGCAGATGTCTTGAGAGGTACATACCAAACAGGGCATTGTATTCTATAATGGGAATAATGAGGGATGAGTACAGTGGGACAATGACCTCCTTTTTCCTGGATGAAAAGCCCTTAGTGATGAGATGTGCCACATAGAAGGATTTCCTGACTGTTGTGGTGATGTGGTTATCGAAGGTGAGACCACTGTCCACCTGATCTTGACATCAATAATTCCCTCCTCCACTGCTTGATTCAAAAATTAATCAATTTCACCCTTAAATTTGGGTGTGGGGTCTCTGGGCATTCTAATATAATACTGAGGGTTGGACAATTGTCAATTTCCCTCATTCCAGTAACAACTGGTGTCTGTTATGACCACAGCCCCACCTTTATCAACCGGAATTAGAAGTTATGTCCTTACCATAACGTTCCATGTGGAGTGTTCATCTCGCCTTTGTTCTTACACCTGGGTTCGGAGCCGATCCTCGGCTCCGTGTCGGCCGCTTTGCAAGCTCTGCATCGAGAAGAAGCTCGAGACCAACCTAACTCCCACAATCCCCCTCTGCCTTTACCTCAGATCTAGTTTGCAAGCAAACCAGAAGTCAGAGAGAGAAACACATTCATGCCAAAACAACATAACTGCAAAAAAACTTATACATATATATACATATATACACAACAACTACGAAATGCAGAAGCAGAATAACCAAACCAGGCACCAAACTGTACATTCTTCCTGAGGGTGGGAGGGTGGGAATGTAAGAACAAAGGCAAGATGAACACTCCACATGGAACGTAAACCTCAGCTTGGCCAGCTAGAACTTGGTTATATTCAACTGGACGTATAAGAGAATTTAAATACCTTTATCTGCACTTTTTTTAAAAAAAAATACAGTATTTGATTTAAACTGTGTATGAAGGAGTGTTGAAGGAATTTTTAACTGAAGTTATTCTGCTCTTCAGTAACTTGAACTGAAGCTAGTGTTGGCTGAATTTTGTTATTTGCTAGTAATTACAGGTGTGGGGGTAGCCACATTCTTTGATTTCCTGTCCTTGCATATTTAAACTGGTGCATGTGAAATAATTCCTGCTTTAAAACCTCAGCTTGGCCAGCTAGAACTTGGTTATATTCAACTGGACGTATAAGAGAATTTAAGTACCTTTATCTGCACTTTTTTTAAAAAATACAGTATTTGATTTAAACTGTGTATGAAGGAGTGTTGAAGGAATTTTTAACTGAAGTTATTCTGCTCTTCAGTAACTTGAACTGAAGCTAGTGTTGGCTGAATTTTGTTATTTGCTAGTAATTACAAGTGTGGGGGTAGCCACATTCTTTGATTTCCTGTCCTTGCATATTTAAACTGGTGCATGTGAAATAATTCCTGCTTTAAAACCTCAGCTTGGCCAGCTAGAACTTGGTTATATTCAACTGGACGTATAAGAGAATTTAAGTACCTTTATCTGCACTTTTTTTTTAAAAAAAATACAGTATTTGATTTAAACTGTGTATGAAGGAGTGTTGAAGGAATTTTTAACTGAAGTTATTCTGCTCTTCAGTAACTTGAACTGAAGCTAGTGTTGGCTGAATTTTGTTATTTGCTAGTAATTACAAGTGTGGGGGTAGCCACATTCTTTGATTTCCTGTCCTTGCATATTTAAACTGGTGCATGTGAAATAATTCCTGCTTTAAAACCTCAGCTTGGCCAGCTAGAACTTGGTTATATTCAACTGGACGTATAAGAGAATTTAAGTACCTTTATCTGCACTTTTTTTTTTAAAAAATACAGTATTTGATTTAAACTGTGTATGAAGGAGTGTTGAAGGAATTTTTAACTGAAGTTATTCTGCTCTTCAGTAACTTGAACTGAAGCTAGTGTTGGCTGAATTTTGTTATTTGCTAGTAATTACAGGTGTGGGGGTAGCCACATTCTTTGATTTCCTGTCCTTGCATATTTAAACTGGTGCATGTGAAATAATTCCTGCTTTAAAACCTCAGCTTGGCCAGCTAGAACTTGGTTATATTCAACTGGACGTATAAGAGAATTTAAGTACCTTTATCTGCACTTTTTTTTAAAAATACAGTATTTGATTTAAACTGTGTATGAAGGAGTGTTGAAGGAATTTTTAACTGAAGTTATTCTGCTCTTCAGTAACTTGAACTGAAGCTAGTGTTGGCTGAATTTTGTTATTTGCTAGTAATTACAGGTGTGGGGGTAGCCACATTCTTTGATTTCCTGTCCTTGCATATTTAAACTGGTGCATGTGAAATAATTCCTGCTTTAAAACCTCAGCTTGGCCAGCTACAACTTGGTTATATTCAACTGGATGTATAAGAGAATTTAAGTACCTTTATCTGCACTTTTTTTTAAAAAATACAGTATTTGATTTAAACTGTGTATGAAGGAGTGTTGAAGGAATTTTTAACTGAAGTTATTCTGCTCTTCAGTAACTTGAACTGAAGCTAGTGTTGGCTGAATTTTGTTATTTGCTAGTAATTACAGGTGTGGGGGTAGCCACATTCTTTGATTTCCTGTCCTTGCATATTTAAACTGGTGCATGTGAAATAATTCCTGCTTTAAAACCTCAGCTTGGCCAGCTAGAACTTGGTTATATTCAACTGGACGTATAAGAGAATTTAAGTACCTTTATCTGCACTTTTTTTTTTTAAAAATACAGTATTTGATTTAAACTGTGTATGAAGGAGTGTTGAAGGAATTTTTAACTGAAGTTATTCTGCTCTTCAGTTTTTCCCACCCACCTGCCCTGTTTTTGTTTTGGTGTTAATCTTAGTGACATTGAAACTGCCCGCCCCTCAGCCTGCCTCTGGGCCCATCTCATTTGCTCACTCAACTGAGTGCAGTGAGATCATATTCTGATTTCAGGCCCTCCTACTGTGTACAAAGAGAGCATCTGGGAAATAGAAAAAAAAAAAAAAAAATTAAGCTTATTTCCTGCCTTTCTTGTTAAGTGGTACAGACTATTTGTAGGCTTCTGAGCCCCCAAGCCCTTCTGTGTTTGAGGGAAGCCTTCTAGCTTGTTTTTTTTTCTTATAACTAGCCAGTTTTCTAGTTTCAGCACTCAAATCTGTTTCTTTGATCTCAGCACTTGTTCAGAAAAAAAAAAAAAAAAAAAAAAAAAATTTCATCTGCTTTTACTGTACTTGTGTTTCTACCTACTTTTTTTACTTTTGCATCATCTTAAAATACTCGATTGTATTTATTACTGCTTGGTGTAACTCATTCTAAGCCTTTTGGTTTAAACACTTGGGCTTCGGACCAGTTAGTTGTTTTGCACTGAGAGGGTTTGTGGTCTGCACTGTTGTGGCAGAACAGGTAGCTTACATCCTTCTAGGTTGAGAACTGCTGATTGAGGGCTCAGTGTCTGTTATTCTAAAAGTGTATTAATTCTGGTTTAAGCACTTGGGCTTTCAAGCCAGTTATTTTACATTAAGAGGGTTCGTGGTCTGCACTCTTGTGGGAGGAGAGGCTGGACTCTGCCCTTCTGAGCTGGGAATTTCTGGTTAAAGGCTTATAGTGCATGCATATCTGAACTGTTTCTTACTGAAGTTGGTGCGCCTTGTTTGCTGTGGCATAGACTGGATTCGGGCCTGCTGGATCTGGCTTTGTTTGTGTAACTTGAGCACTAATCCAGACATTCTCTAAAGTATTCAATGGTATTTATTACTGCTTGGTTGTAACTTGATTAAAGTGTAGCTATCATTCTAGTCTTTTGGATTAAGCACTTGGGCTTCAGACCAGTTGTTTTACATTAGGAAGGTTTGTGGCAAGCACTGTGGTGGCAGGACAGGTAGCTTTCACCCTTCTAAGTTGGGAACTGCTGATTGAGAGCCCAGTGTCCAAGTGTATTAGTTCTGGTTTAGGCACTTGGGCTTCAGGCCAGTTATTTTACATTAAGAAGGTTTGTGGTCTGCACTCTTGTGGGAGAAGAGGCTGGACTCTGCCCTTCTGAGCTGGGAATTTCTGGTTAAAGGTTTATAGTGCCTGAATATTTGAACTGTATCTTACTGAAATTGGTACACCTTGTTTGCTCTAGCATAGACTAGATCCAGGCCTGCTGAATCTAGCTTTGTTTATATGCTTGTTGTTTGTTTGCTTGTTATTTCCCTGGAAGCTAATTCCACCTAATACGCAACTTCTCAGCGCTTCTGTGGATCACTAGTGATATCTGCATTGCTTACTGTACTTATTTCCTTGTTTCACTTGAAAGAAAGTTACTGTTTGTCGTTTTGCATTTAGTTACTTGTAACACATTGCACTCAAGTTACCTGGCACTTGCTCACTAAAGCAATTATATAAGTCAGCACTAAAAATTAAAAGCACTACACCCTCACTCCCCACTGGCCCTTGTTTTCAATTAAGGATTTCCCAATATTATTCTAGCATGTCCAAAGGTCAGTTGTCAATCTCCTCTCCGGTCCAGCTGGTGAATCTGGGAATCTTGAGGCAATGTTATAACTGCCTCATGTACACAGACAACCCTCTCCTCCTCCCACATAACACACATACTTGAGAGATGCAGCTATTTAGCCAAACTGGAGGCTGAGCTCTCTCAACTCAGGACTGGCAAGACCAGACAGGAGGAGAAGGCAACTACACACACCACAAAACCAGCCTCACATAATGCTACCACTCCACTGAATCAAACACATAAACACACAAAGACATACTCGAGGCTCTGAGTAAAATTTACCTAAACAGCAGAGGCCTCCAAAGCAGACACCCAAACAACTGCTACCTCAAGACACCCCACAAGCAACACATAAACCACAAAAGCAGTGTGCAAAGCAGTCACAGCCCTTAAGGCCAAATACAACACCAAACATACTTGTCATAGGTGACTCCATAGTCAGACACACTGACGTCCCACTCACCAGGCTGAACAAGGAGAGGGTCACAGTAAGCTGCCTATCGGGCGCTAGAATCCGCCACTAACACAAGCACTGGGTCACTCCACGGCAAGTACAAATATGACACAGTCATTGTCCATGCTGGTGTGAACGACCTGAGACGTACCTCCCTGGACTACATGAAAAGAGACATAGAGGAGCTCTCTGATTATGTAGCCCAGGCAGGTATGACCCTAACCCTGAGCAGTATCCTTCCTTCACCAAGAATGATGCCACAATATAGAGACAAGATGATCAGCTTTAACAATTGGCTTAATGTCTGGTGTCATTCAAAGGGGATCCAGTGTCTGTCTGCCTGGGATGACATGCTTGACAAGCCACGCTTCTTCGCAAGGGACGGCTTGCACCTGTCACCCCTGGGATTCCGGATATTGGCTAAGGCTCTTGCCACCCCATAGTGCCTTTTTAGGCAAGGCTCAAATTCTAAACCTACCACCCTAGAAAACAAAATGGGAAGAAACTGAGGGTAATGCTGCTCAATGCCAGAAGTCTAAATCTCAAAATGCACGCACTCGAGGCCCTTCTCAGTATGGAGAACATCGATGTCTGTGCTGTAACTGAAACCTGGTTCAAGGCTCCTGAGAGCACCCCGGCACTATTAGGTTTTACCTCATATCATGCGTTCGGGCCCCAAAACCCGGACCATACCACAAAAGGAGGGTGTATCCATATTCATAAAGGATACCCACACCTCCAGGTTGGTGGCAACGCACGAAGACTCGGAAACCATCCAGGTGCAACTAACCATAGGCAAAACTGCTCTACAAATTGTAGCATGCTACAGGCCACCCTCTCAAACTCAGGAAACCCACACAGCCTTCCTGAAGACACTGGAGGGTATAAATGTATCTCCAAACACCATCATATTGGGTGACTTCAACTACCCGAATATAGACTGGGAACATTACTCAAGCCCTAACTTTCTAGCCCAACGGTTCCTGGAGTTCATAAATTCAAATGCCATGGAACAGCTAGTCACTGTTCCCACGAGAGGAGAAAATATACTAGATCTCATTGTCACAAACATGGGGACAAAATGCTCCACACCGAAGTATATCCCTCATTGGTGAGATCTGATCATAAACTAATCTCACTGGAAATCCACATCCCGCCCCACCCCAAACAAAAGACCATAGTGAAGAACTTCTCTAAAGCAAACTTCACACTACTCAAGACTGGTGTGGTATCCTTCAAGGCCCCTGAGCCAGAGGAAACCACAACCCAAGCTGCGGAAGCCCTTACAAATGCCTTCTATGAACACCTCCAGGACTGCATGGATCAGGCAATCCCAAATAAAACCAAGACTCTTTCCACAAAGGGCAAACGTCCAGTCTGGTGGACCCCAGCCATTAACAAACTTTACAATAAGAGGAGAAAGCTATTACATGATAGAACAAAATCCATAAAAGGGAAGTCACCCCTGATCATTATTAGTAAAAAAACACGAGCACTCATAAAATCAACTAAGGCCAATTTTGAGAGGCCTTTTTCAGCTATGTTAGGAACCTGGGTGGAAACTCCCAGATATGCTCAGAATTAGTCCAAAATGATACAAAATCACTGAACCCACAGACATTGCCAACATACTGGCAGACAGGTTCAGTGCAAACTTCACCCCCCTCTCCCCCTCTAAAGGAGAGATAACTATCCCAGCCGAGTGTAGCCTCCCGGACATCTCAAATGCGCAGGTGAAAGCTGCTCTCTCTAAAGCTAAAAACACAGCATCAATGGGACCGGATGGTGTCCCCGGCTGTGTGCTACACGAGCTAAATGAGGAATTAAACCCGCACATAAGGCAGCTGTTTAATCTCAGCCTTACCACAGGATACGTGCCCAAGGAGTGGCGTCACGGCAACTGTGGTCCCACTCCACAAAGGCGGCCTCACGGACCCTGGTAATTACCGCCCCATAAGCTTAACAAGTCTAGTCTGCAAAGCTATGGAGAGGATCATAATGGAGCTCATAAACAAAGATATAGGGGACTTGCAGACATTGGACCCGACCCAGTTTGGCTTTGTCAAGGGAAGATCATGCCTTTTGAACTTGGTCGACTTCTTGAAACAGTCACCAAGGCCATTGATGAGGAAAGGCAGTCCATACAGCCTACCTTGACCTTGCAAGGCTTTCGACACAATACCCCACTCGGGTATTGTAGAAAAACTTACCAGCTTAAATGTAAACCCATATGTCACAAGATGGGTTGCAAACTGGCTTAAGGACAGAACCCACAGGGTTAGAGTTGCTGGCGCTGTGTCAGACTCCAAGCCGGTCACAAGTGGTGTCCCACAGGGCTCGGTCCTTGGTCCCCTATTGTTTGGCATCTACTTCTCAGAAGTACAGGCCAACATGGGAGGACTTTGGCTGACAAAGTTTGCAGACGACTGCAAACTGGGCCATAGTGGAAAGTGCATCGGACACGGATATCCTTCAGAAGGGACTCACGGAAACAGATAGCTGGTGCCAGAGCCATGGCCTGAAGTTAAACGCCACAAAATGTATAGTCATACCCTTCGGGAAAAACAAGGTAACCCCAAGCTACCATATAGGTGGCAATCCACTAAGCACAGAAGAGGTTATCAGGGACCTGGGGACCCAGGTTGACAGTGGCCTTTCTTTGACACTCACGTTGCTAAAGTGGTTAGAAAGACCTTCTACATTGCCCACCTGATCATGAAGGGATTCACATCCAGATCTAGTGAGGTCATTGTTCCCCTGTACTCTTCACTTATCAGACCAATGATCGAGTACAATGCCCCATTCGGGATGTATCTCACCCGACATCTGCAGCAATTGGAGAGACCCCAAAAGTTCCTCACCAAAAGGATAAAGGGACTCCAAAATCTGTCATATGCTGCCAAATTGAAGAAACTCCAGCTCTATTCAGTCGCATACCGTCTGCTCAGAGGTGACATGTGACTGACATACAAGGCCATGTCCAACCCGGAATTAATGGACATGCTCCACCTCAAAAAATCCAAATCCACCAAAACCACTAGAGCAAGCGACTTAAACCTTAGCACGGATATAAATAGGACGTGCTGGAGGGATAGATTTATCACTCAGAGACTCCCTATGCTGTGGAATAAAATCCCGGTCCATGTGAGGCAGAGCACCTCGCTGACTCTGTTCAAGAGAAATCTAGACCTGTGGATGGGAGATCGTAGGTTTACCCTGGGAATCATCTCTGTGTCACTGCTGGACAGAGGCACAACAAACTAATGGGGGCACAGTATTTTTTCATATAAGGGGTGGCGTAAGCCACAAAAATTTGGGCTAGGCTTATAAATGCCTTAGGGCAGATAGCCTAGTATAAACCTATAGGTTCATAGGTTTATACTAGGCTATCTGCCATAAGGCATTTATAAGCCTAGCCCAAATTCAGCCAACACTAGCTTCAGTTCAAGTTACTGAAGAGCAGAATAACTTCAGTTAAAAATTCCTTCAACACTCAAATTAAATACTGTATTTTTTTAAAAAAAGTGCAGATAAAGGTACTTAAATTCTCTTATACGTCCAGTTGAATATAACCAAGTTCTTAGCTGGCCAAGCTGAAGTTTTAAAGCAGGAATTATTTCACATGCACCAGTTTAAATATGCAAGGACAGGAAATCAAAGAATGTGGCTACCCCCACCCTGTAATTACTAGCAAATAACCAAATTCAGCCAACACTAGCTTCAGTTCAAGTTACTGAAGAGCAGAATAACTTCAGTTAAAAATTCCTTCAACACTCAAATTAAATACTGTATTTTTTTTAAAAAAAAGTGCAGATAAAGGTACTCAAATTCTCTTATACGTCCAGTTGAATATAACCAAGTTCTTAGCTGGCCAAGCTGAAGTTTTAAATCAGGAATTATTTCACATGCACCAGTTTAAATATGCAAGGACAGGAAATCAAAGAATGTGGCTACCCCCACCCTGTAATTACTAGCAAATAACCAAATTCAGCCAACACTAGCTTCAGTTCAAGTTACTGAAGAGCAGAATAACTTCAGTTAAAAATTCCTTCAACACTCAAATTAAATACTGTATTTTTTTTAAAAAAAAGTGCAGATAAAGGTACTTAAATTGAACCTATGAACCTATGACATAACTTCTAAATGTGAGAGTGTTCGATCTCGCCGTTTGTTCTTACACCTGGGTAGCGTCCCTAGCTCCATGTTCCTGAGGAACTCACGGGAGAACGTTCTTGAGCACAGTGGAACCAAAGGTTGCCCTGTCCCTAGAAACCCTGTCTACCTTGTAATGAGAAATGAATGTATGTGGTTTAGACCAAGTGGCAGCTGCACAAATAGTGTCTAATGGTAAGCGAGCTGCATGAGCCAGGGATGTAGATACTGATATTGTAGAGTGCCCCTTGGGTTTGACAGGTAAAGTTTGTTCCGAAGTAGCATAAACAAATATAATGCAATTAGTTAGCCATTTGGAAAGGGTTAGTTTAGTCACTGCTACACCTTTCCTGCTGTCTGCAAAGGCTACAAAAAGTTGATCTGATTTCCTGTGATCCTTTGTTCTATCTAGGTAAAATCTAAGTTGTCTATGAACATCCAATTTGTGTAACATATACTCCAACTTATTGGAGTGATTTTTGAAAAAGGTAGGGAGTTCAATGGATTGATTAATGTTATTAATAGAGCAAACTTTGGGGAGAAAGGACGGATTAGTGCGAAGAGATACTCTGTCAGAGTGAAAGATCAGATAAGGGTGTTTAATAGAAAGAGCCTGAAGCTCTGACACCCGCCTAGCCGATGTAATGGCCACCAAAAAGAGGGTCTTCCACGACAAATACTTCAATGGACAAGAGGAAGCTGGTTCAAACGGAGGTAACATCAATTTAGATAATAAAAGGTTCAGATTCCAGGGAGATGTAGGAGTTCTAACTGGTGGTCTAATATGGAAAGATCCTTTTAAAAAGGCCTTACAAAGTCTGTGAGCCATAATAGGTGCCCCACATTCTTCCACATGAAAGTTGGAAATGGCAGCCAATTGCACTCTTAAAGTGGCAGGAGAAGCACCTTGGTGGAACAATTTGGTTAAAAACTCCAAGATCTTGTTTAAAGGAGCTATAACAGGGTCCAAATGCTGTGTATTTGCCCAGAAAACAAAGCGCTTCCATTTACTAGTGCAGGTCTTTGTAGTGGAAGCTTTATGAGAAGCCACTAGTATATTCTGAACTGCAGGTGAAAGAAGACCAGACCTGGCTAAGTAGGGAAGTGGAGCAGCCAAGCTGCTAGTTGGAGTGACAGAAGCGAGGGGTGGGGAGCCCCTGACGAGTGGGTCAGTAGATCTGGCTCCGGGTCCAGGATCCAGGGTCCCTGAATGCGGTGTGCCAGAAGAAAGGGAAACCAGATTTGAAGAGGCCAGAATGGGGCAATGAGGATAATCGTCCTTTGCAGGTTGTTGGCTTTCTGCAGAAACATTGCAATCAGGGGAAAGGGAGGAAAAGCATACAGGAGACCCGGGGGCCAATCGTGAACCAGCGCGTCCCTGGGGACTTCCACTGGAGGGGGTAATAGGGCAAAGTAGCTCCTGCATTTGGCGTTCATTGGAGATGCAAAAAGATCGCAGGAAGGCTGGCCCCACTTGCGAAAAATCTTCTTCGCAACTGACTGTTTGAGGGACCACTCATGAGGCAACAGGATTGCTCTGCTCAACCTGTCGGCTATGACGTTGGATGACACCGGGATGTGCGTTGCAATCAGAAAGCGACCCGTGGACTCCGCCCATTGCCAGATTCTCATGACCTCTCTGCATAGCTGATAAGACTTGGTTCCCTCTTGTTTGTTTATGTACCAGACTACGGACATGTTGTCCGTCTGAACTGCAATAGTCCCTAGAGGAAGAAGGGGAGCAAAGTGTTGCAACGCTAGAAACACTGCCCTCAACTCTAGAACATTGATGTGCAGATTGTACTCTAAATTGGTCCATTCGCCTTGGACTGTCTGTCCCTGAAAGATGCCCCCCCACCCTATCAGGGAAGCGTCAGTGGTCACCGTAGCTGTCGGCGTGGGTAGCACAAATGGTCTTCCACTGGAAAGGTTGCAAGTCCGGAGCCACCAGGCTAGGTGTGATTTGCATGTGTTTGTGATCAGAATTTCGTGTGTCAGAGGTAGCTGTTGGAACGACCATTGTGCAAACAGTAGCCATTGTAGAACTCTCATGTGCAGTCTTCCCAATGGTATCGCAATGAGAGAAGCTGCCATGAGACCCAAAACCTTCAGAACCAGTTTTGCTGGGGATTTTCTGGATGACAGAAGAAGAGATATGTGGCTTTGTAGTGAGGCTATCCTTTCTGGAGGAAGTCTTAGAATTAAATGATGCGTATCCAATTCTTCTCCTATGAATGAGATATGCTGTGATGGCTGTAGTGAAGATTTTTCGAAATTTACGGAAATTCCGAGATGAACACAAAGCTGTAGTGTGTAATCCCTGGGCTGAATCAGTTGACGCTGGGTGGTGGCAGAAAGGAGCCAGTCGTCCAGATACGGAAACACCTGGAATCCCAGGCGTCTCAGGTGAGACGCCACCACTGCCATGCATTTGGTGAAAACCCTGGGGGCTGAGGTCAGACCAAAGGGCAGGGCTCGAAACTGAAAGTGGCTGGCTCCCAGCCGAAGCATAAGTGATCCCTGGACGCCCTGGCCATTTTGATGTGGTAGTATGCGTCCTTCAGATCTATTGAGCACATCCAGTCGTCCTTCTGTAAAAATGGAAGGATCGATTGAAGCGTGACCATTCGGAACTTTTCTTTCGTGATGAAGGTATTGAGGTTGCTTAGGTCCAGAATCGGCCTCCAGTCCCCTGTCTTCTTTGGAACTAAAAAGAACCTTGAGTAAGTTCCGAATCCTCTTTGGTCCGCTGGGACTGGTTGGATGACTCTTTTTTCTAGCAGCTTTGAAATTTCTATAGCTGCAGGGTCTCGCAGATGGGGCGGCACATCTGGGAGTTTTCTCTTCGGAATTGGGGGCAATAGGAACGGTATTCTGTAGCCTCTGGTAACAACGCTTTTTACCCAGTTGTCTGATGTAAGATTTTACCAGGCCTGAGGGTATAAAGCTAAGCGACCCCCGACTGCCTCCAGAGCAGGACAGTCGGGCCTCCTCTCAGGAGTGCTGGAAAGGTTTTCCAGGGGGTGTATCCCTGTCACCTTGGTTTTGCGGACCCCCTCTGCCACCAGGGCGGCGTCTTCCACCTCTACCCCCTCCTCTGCCTCTAGAGGGGGCATCACCCTGTGTGCCTGGGAAAGATCCTTGGGGTTTTCGAAACCACATTTTTCCACCACGTTGCCCTTTGGGGTACGGTCTGGATGGGGTGGAAAAACGGACTCCGACAGCAGACAGAGTCTTTCCCTCCTGCTCACACCAGGTAAGGGTCTCCTTTACTTTGGGGCCAAAGAGAGTGGCACCATCAAATGGGATCAAATAGTTCAGGGAATGCATAGAAAAAGCCGCTGAACTAAAAATGCGCTTCCCATACCTGTCCATAGTCCTAGAATCTCTGTTAGGCGGATGGACAGATGAGGAAGATTCAGACATCTCCTTTTTCGTGGCCGCTGCCACCACCATAGCGTCCAGTGGCACTCCCTTTGTCAGATAAGCCTTATCCTGAGGGGCAGTAATATATTTGTTAGGCTTTCTAGGGACTGGCTCCACCGTGTCAGGAGTCTCCCACGCCCTTCGAGCAATCAGCTCCATCAACTCATCGAAGGGCGGAGTGACCCAGGAGGAGGAAGGCCGAGCACCGAATGCCTTCAGCAAAACTGACTCATCCTCAGAAGGGGGGAGGGCTTGCCAATCACCTCTCTGCTTTAGGATCTCCAGAATGTCAGAAAAAGAGACATCCTCTGAGGGTGACTTTGGGGACCCTTCTGACTCATCTAAGTCAGTGTCCGATGTCAATGATTCTTGTGGAGAATCTAAGTGTCTCCTCTTACACAATCTTTTCCTCAGAACTTCTTCGGTGGGAGCATCCGAAGAAGCCTCCGAGGAAGAGGGGGCACCCTCCAGGGGTGGCTGAGACACAGGTGCTCGACGCTTAGATGTAGCCGTGGGTGCAGAGGAGGATAATGGTCCTTTATGGGGAGGAGAAGCTGTTTCCACTGATGTGGTTGTCTGGGTAGACAACACCTTCCTCATTGAGGTCGAAGTCCCCCGGGTCCCGAGTCGAGGTATCTCCCGGTTCCGAGGAAATGGGAAGAATCCCCGAGACAGGCACCGAAGGCATCGACCCCGAGGACGGAGCTGAGTCGATCCGAGCCGAGGCCCCGAGAGGGAGCGTCAGAACCGAAACATCGGTCCGACTCTCAGTCCTGGAACCAAGGATGGATCTTCGGCTCCGAGACTCCGGTACCGGATCCGACGGAGTCGAGGTGAACGGAGCCGACCGAGAGAAAGATGGTTCTGGCACCGAGGGCTCCACAATCAGCAGATCAGCCTCTTCCGGCTCCGAAGACTGGATAGGTTTCGGAGGAGGAACAGATGGAGATAAGGGAAGGCCTTCGAGTCTCGACACCAACTGGGAGGAGACAGAGATGAGCTTGGATAAGGCCGTATTCTCCATTAATTTCTGCACCACGCGGTCTACATCGGTGTCGGAGAGAGGTCTGGAAGAGCGCGTCGAAGGAATCGAAGACGGAGCCAACCTCAACAGTGTCGGGGGAGGGAGCTCCGTCACCAGTTCCAAGACTCGAGGCTCGGAAACTGACAATAGTTCAACACTCGGCCCCGAAGTCTGTGGAACCGGTGATTGAACTTTAACTGAAGAGCTCGGAGCCGATACCTGGGCTCCGACGTCTTCGATTCCTTCGAGGATTTGGATGCCTGGTCTGATGCATCCAGAGCCTCTTGAAAGGTAGGTTTTAAAAGACCCCTATCCATAAGTTTCCTGCGCCTATCTGTCATGACCCTTCCACTGAAAGAATGACAGATTGAACAGTCTTCTTGCAGATGGAGAGGGCCAAGACAGTAGACGCAGGAACTATGATTATCAGTCACTGACATCTTTTGCCCACATTGGCAACGTTTAAAGCCAGACTTAGCTTTCTCAGACATTTTAGTTATAGCTAACAAAGGAAAAGTTATTAAAATGTCAAGTCCAGTAGTTATGTCTAATCCAGAAACTTTAGTCAAATCCAGTAAAAAAGTCAAATCCAGTAAAAAAGTCAATCCAGTAGTCAATCCAGTAAAAGGGTGAGGTTAGGCCCCGAGGGAAAACTCTAATAAAGTTTAAAGAACTTTATATGGAACCGAGAATTCCTCGAAACAGTATAAACACACACACACAGTCACTTAGATAATATTCTAGAAAAAGAAATTCTTAAGAAATATAAGAAAAATATAAATCTTAGCTTAAGGTTGCTCGAGCTCATCAAACTGATGCGAACGCTGCAGCGGCAAACTAGATCTGAGGTAAAGGCAGAGGGGGATTGTGGGAGTTAGGTTGGTCTCGAGCTTCTTCTCGATGCAGAGCTTGCAAAGCGGCCGACACGGAGCCGAGGATCGGCTCCGAACCCAGGTGTAAGAACAAACGGCGAGATCGAACACTCTCACATGGATAATTATATCAGTATTGGAATATAAACTTTTCACAGCCTGCTGTTCTCCTTTCGAGAGGTTATGTCTAAAACCCAAAAAGGAACTAAAATGAAAATGCAGATCCCTCAAAACGGCTTCCTGAAAAATTGCCACGTCTATTCATGGGTGGCATAAATGTAGATTTGTGAAAACGAAATCCAGTCAATCTTTGAGAATTTTCAGATGTTCCAAAAAACAATTTAAGTTAAGAAAGTTCAGTTACAGATTTGCTGTTCTGAACTGTTTGGAAGTTTCTAGAAGGCCAGTGCTTGCTTGGGCTAAAGGGAAGTCTCTGTGTTCACCAGTGGGAGTGGTTAACACTGAACAGCCTGCCTGTCCCTGGAGGAGTGGTTACTACCTAGAAGCTGTAGTTTTATTGGCCATTTTGGGTCAATTCTAAACTCCTTGATCTCTCGCTCTTAAAGCCAGGCTGCCTCGTGGTTTTGGCATCTTTTCAGGCTTGCTAGTTGTTGCTGAAGCACCTACCAAGAGGAGAAAACGCTGAGAGAAGAAAAGGAGCCACTTTTGTGATTTTAAGTATTTTCTTCTGATTTTTTGTTAAGTTTTACTGTTTTGCCGCCTACTTTTTGGCATTTTCCGGCTTGCTAAAGTTTATATCTGTAACAGTAACAGTACTTGGAACACATCTAGAGCCTGTTTACTGCATTTCCTGTGTTGCACTTAATTTTTCGTTTTTTTCTCTAAAAACTGTATTTTACCTGATTTTGGCCTAGCACTCAAGTGTGGGGTCATTTATTGCACTGTTGTGATTATTTTGCTGCTTGTGTATCTCTGCTACCTTTAAACTACAACAAAAAGAAAAAAAAAAAAAATCTTGCTTTTTTCCCACTTTCTGAAAGTTAAGAAAGTTCAGTTACAGATTTGCTGTTCTGAACTGTTTGGAAGTTTCTAGAAGGCCAGTGCTTGCTTGGGCTAAAGGGAAGTCTCTGTGTTCACCAGTGGGAGTGGTTAACACTGAACAGCCTGCCTGTCCCTGGAGGAGTGGTTACTACCTAGAAGCTGTAGTTTTATTGGCCATTTTGGGTCAGTTCTAAACTCCTTGATCTCTGTCTCTCTTAACACCCTACAACTCTCTTTTTGTGCGGTTTTGCGCACTGAGCAGCGTCGGGCAGCGCTGCCTAAACAGGTTTAAACTATTCCAGGCTCCACAAAGTCTGCTCTTCACTTTTTCCCTTAGAACTGTTCAAACTCTCAAAGTAATCACTCTATTCCCTTTCTAAAGCCCTGCACTTGCTCAGCTCTTATAAGGAAACACTAACTAACTAAAGCCCTACACCTTCCTTGACTTCTCATAAGTATTAGACTCCTGATTGGTCCTTCCTGATCAAGTGAAAAATCAGTTCCCTTCCCTAATCTGATTAGTAAAAAAAACAGTTCCCTATACTAATCTAGTATGTCCAAGGGTCAGTTTCAAGGTTACTCTCCAGTCCAGCTGGTGAATCTGGGAATTTTGAGGCAATGTTACAATTGCCTTATGTACACAGTCAACCCTCTCCTCCTTCCAACAAACTCTAACACATGTGAGAGGTGCAGTTACACAGCCAAACTGGAGGCAGAGCTCTCTCAACCCAAGCCTGGCACAGTCAGTCAGGAGGAAAAGGTAACCACCCACACCACAAATCCAGTCTCACACAGACCTATTGCATCTGCATACCCAACACATAAACACACAAAAACATACTCGGAGGCTCTAAATAAAAATCTTCCTAAACAGCAAAGACCTTCTAAGCAGATATCCAAGCAACAGCCACCCCTCAAAAATACCCACAAATCACATATCTCACAAAATCAGTGTGACTCACAGTCACAGCCCATAAAGCCAAACAACACACCAAATACACTTGTTATAGGAGACTTTATTGTCCGGCACACTGACGTCCCACTCACCAGACTGAACAAGGAGAAGGTCACTGTAAGCTGCCTGTCAGGTGCCAGGATCCGCCACATAATGCAAGCACTCAGGTCACTCCAAAGCAAGTACAAGTATGACTCTGTCATTGTCCATGCTGGTGTGAATGACCTGAGACGTACCTCCCTGGACTACATGAAAAGAGGAGCTCTCTGACCATGTAGCCCAGGCTGGTATGTCCCTGACCTTGAGCAGCATCTTGCCCTCACCAAGAATGATGCCACAGTATAAAGACAAAATGATCAGTTTCAACAATTGGCTAAAGTATTGGTGTCATTCAAAGGGGATCCAGTGTCTGTCAGCCTGGGATGACATGCTCGACAAGCCACGTTGCTTCGCTAGGGACGGCTTGCACCTGTCACCCTTAGGCTTTCGTATACTGGCCAAGGCTCTTGCCATCCCCATAGTGCCTTTTTTAGGCAAGGCTCAAAGGACAAACCCACCTCCATAGACAACCCAAAGATAAAAAAAAACTAAAGGTAATGCTACTCAATGCCAGAAGTCTAAACCTTAAGATGCACGCACTCGAGACTCTCCTCAGTATGGAAAAAATCGATGTCTGTGCAGTAACAGAAACCTGGTTCAAGGCTCCTGAGAGCACCCCAGCACTACCAGGTTATAACTCATACCATGCGTTTCGGCCCCAAAACTCGGACCGAACCACAAAAGGAGGGGGAGTATCTATATCCATCAAAGATACCTACACCTCCAGGTTAGTGGCACTGCACGAAGCATCGGAAACCATCCATGTGCAACTAACAGCGGGCAAAACTGCCTTTCGGTTTGTAGCCTGCTACAGAACACCCTCCCTATTACAGGAACCCCACTTGGCATTCCTGAGAACACTGGAGAATATGAAGGTCTCTCTAAACACTATGTTATTGGGTGACTTCAACTACACAAACATTGACTGAGAAAACTACTCAAGCCCAAACACCCTCACCCAATGGTTTCTTGAATTTATAAACTCTAACGCGATGGAACAACTGGTCACCACTCCCACAAGAGGGAACAACATATTGGACCTGGTCATCACCAACATGGGGACTCTATGTTCCACACCAGAGGTAAACCCCTCATTGGTAAGATCAGACCATAAACAAATTTCCCTGGACATCCATATCCCGTCCCCACCCCCAGCCAAGGAAATCACTGTAAAGAGTTTCTCAGAAGCCAACTTTGCACTTCTCAATACTGAGGTGGAATCCTTCAAAGCCCCTGGGCCAGAGAATAATACAGCCCAATCCGCAGAATCCTTTACAAATGCATTCTATGAGCACCTGCAGGAATGCATGGATCGTGCTATCCCAAATAAAACCAAGACTCACTCCTCCAAAAACAGGAGACTGGTCTGGTGGACCCCGGCCATAAATAAGCTATACAACAGAAGGAGGAAGCTACTACATGACAGAGCAAAATCCCAAAAAGGGAAGGCATCTCTGATCAGTATTAGCAAGAAACTTCGATCCCTCATAAAATCATCAAAGGCCAGTTTCAAAAGAAAAATTGCCCTAGACACTAAAGATAATCACAAGGCCTTCTTTAGTTATGTCAGAAACATGGGCGGAAACTCCCAGATATGCTCTGAATTGTTGCATAACGGTACAAAATATACTGAACCTACAGACATAGCCAACATCCTGGCAGACAGATTCAGCGTAAACTTCTCCCCCCCTTCCCCCCAAAGGAGCAAACGCCTCTCCCAACTGAATGTAACCTCCCTGACATCACAGATGCACAGGTGAAAGCTGCCCTCTCCAAAGCAAAAAACACAACATCTATGGGACCGGACGGTGTCCCAGGCTGTGTCTTACATGAGCTCCAAGAAGAACTGAACCCTCACATTAAGTCACGGTTCAAACTTAGCCTTACTACAGGATGTGTACCCAAACAATGGCGTACAGCTACAGTGGTCCCACTCCACAAAGGTGGTGCCACAACGGACCCCGGAAACTATCGCCCCATAAGCCTGACTAGTCTGGTCTGTAAAGCTATGGAGCGTATTATCATGGAACTCATAAACAAAGACATTGGGAGCCTCCAGACACTGGACTCTACCCAATTCGGCTTTGTTAAGGGCAGATCTTGCCTCTTAAACCTAGTTGATTTCTTTGAAACAGTTACCAAAGCCATAGATGAGAGCAAGGTAGTCCACACAGCCTACCTGGACCTCGCAAAAGCCTTCGACACAATACCCCACTCGGGCATCATAAATAAGCTTACCAGCTTAAATATCAACCCCTATATCACAAGATGGGTTGCAAACTGGCTCAGAGATAGAACCCACATGGTCAGAATCGCAGGTGCCATGTCCGAATCCAAACCAGTTACAAGTGGCATCCCACAGGGCTCAATTCTGGGACTTCTCTTGTTCGGTATATACTTCTCTGAGGTTCAGGCTAACACGGGGGGATTATGGCTGACAAAGTTCGCAGATGACTGCAAACTGGGGGCCATAATCGAATCTCCAGCTGACACAAGCATCCTCCAAAAGGGTCTCACAGAGACGGATGCTTGGTGCCAGACCCACGGCCTCAAGCTAAATGCTAAAAAGTGCATAGTCATCCCCTTTGGGAAAAACAAGGTGCCCACAAATTACCACATAGGTGGTAATCCATTAAGTACGGAAGAAGTAATTAGAGATTTGGGGACTAACGTAGATAGTAATCTCTCCTTTGATAATCACGTTGCCAAAGTGGTTAGAAAGACCTTCTATATCTCCCACCTTATCACGAAAGGGTTCGCATCTAGATCAAGAGAGGTCATTGTGCCCCTCTACTTGTCACTCATCAGGCCCATAATTGAATACAATGCCCCTTTTGGGATGTACCTTACCTGACACCTGCAGCAACTGGAGAGACCCCAAAAGTACCTCACCAAGAGGATCATGGGCTACAAACAGATGTCCTATGCAGCTCGACTAAAGAAACTCCAGCTCTACTCAGTTGCTTACCGCCTACTCAGAGGCGATCTATACCTGACGTACAAAGCCATGTCAAACCCAGAATGCTCCACCTCAAAAAATCCAAGTCCCTTAGAGCTACACGCTCCAGGGACCTACACCTCAGCACAAAAATAAATAGGACATGCTGGAGGGACAGATTCATTTCCCAGAGGCTCCCCTCACTCTGGAATAGAATCCCAATTCATGTTAGACATAGCCCCTCGCTGACCCTCTTCAAGCAAAATTTGGACGCATGGATGTGAAATCGCAAATTCACCCCTGGGATCTCTCCTGTGTCCCTGCTAGACAGAGGCACAGTAAACTAATCTTAAAAGGGTACCTTCTGTGACCTACTTTACAGAGGCACAGTAGGCTAATCTAATAGGGAGGCGGAAGCCAAATACACTCTGGCTAGGCTTATAAATGCCCTAGGGCAGACAGCCTAGTATCTACCTATGAACCTAACCTATGAACCAATAACATTCAATACTCTACAAAAGGCAAGGAGATCTGAGACAAAAATGTGTTCATCTACCAGAAAACTGGGAACAAATCCTAGAACTTTATTAAGTAGACATTTTTCATCTTTAGATAAAACATAGTTTGAAACATTGTGTACATTATAAAATTCAACCCCTACTTCATCATTTTCTGTTTAGGCAATCCAATAACACGTTACTGATACTTTAACATATGAAACTGGCAGTTTAAAGCCCTAATGTCCAAGTTTGCTGAAGTGTAAACCTTCTTACCCCATCCATCCAGCGCCCTGGAGTCTCTATCAGAAGGGGTAGGATTTTTAGCAGTAGAAGCTTTAATGCCCTTGGGTCCCTGTGAAATAGTCTCTGGATCCGTAATAGGATTTTTAAAAAGGAACTTGTGTGAATCAGGAACCCTGTAATATCTGTCAGGTTTTCTGGGAGCAGGAGGCAAAGAATCAGGGGCCAAACTAGATTCTGAAAAGGCATCATCAACAATGTCTAGTACAGGAGGAATAGCTAAAGGCCTATGCTGAGGCAGGAGTAAGAAATCCCTAAGCCTCTTTTTTTAATCAGAAAAATCCTGGCTTTCCCAGTGGAAATGCTCCCTTAGAGTATGTAAGGTTTCACCAAAAGAAAAAATCCTCTGGAGGTGAATAAGAGGGAATAGAGTCCTCTGCATCAGAATCCTCATAAGTAGATAAGGGCAAATCCAGATCATCAGAAGAATCAGAAAAATCGGAATCCTGGTCAGAAGATTCATAAACAACTTCAGTCCTAGGTCTCTTAGAAGGGGGAGGTTGGCTTCCCCTGATTAGAGTTATAAGATCTTCAGCCATTCTTATAATTTGTTTTTCAGGCATAGAGGCCTGAGCATGCGGCCTGGGCGTCGGTTTTTTAGGCATGGTTCGAGATTTAGGCCTAAATAAAGAAGGAGGCATCGGTTTAATATGCAAGTCCGTAGGCCTGAATACACCCTCAGAAGCTGATGCCTGCACAGCGGCTCCAGACTTATCCAAGGTAGAGACATCCGCGGGTTCCATAGTTGAAGCATCTTGCGGCATACCGGACTCCAAATGGGTCTCATTAGAGGCCTGCGAATCAGAAGTAGCGGGTACCAGGGCTACGAAAGCACCTCAGTGAGTACCGGCGAACTGGCGACTGGCTTAGGAGAAGCGTCGTCGGCAGTTTTGGACCTCGGCGGCCTGGCTCTGTCTTTATCTTTGCATTTTTTTTAAATACCGGTAGTCGGATGGCTAACCGATGACATTTCTGGATAATTAAACCAAGAACCGAAATATTTAGAGGCAAAAATATACTGATGATGGATAGTGCGCTGACTAAATAAAGCACAAAACCTACAGCAAGGTACATTGTGATCACGGCCTAGGCAAGGAATACAGTACGAATGAAAATCTTTATGAAGTATTTGCTTTCCACAAGTAATGCAATCATTAACTTTTACTGACATCAGTAAGGAGCAAGAAAAAGTTTCCCCAACGGGGTACTTAGCTTTAGTTGAAGACTTCGGTTCTGAAACTCGAAAACGAAAATTTCAGGAGTCGGCCGACTGGCACTTGCGAACTGCTTCTGCTTCGGGCACCGCACAGCAAGAAAGACGGATGTAATGGCGTCGGCTGCATGTTTTATACCACTGATAACCTGACGTCATGGAAGAAGGGACAGCAACCGACGCAGGACCCAAGACTTTGTTAACCAGGCCGACTGAGGGCTACTGCAAGCAGATAATCCAAATGTAATGACTGCAACAGTGAAACATGAAGAACATCTGAATGCTTTTGAAAGACTGAGAATTAGAGATTAGACTAGTTGCCCTTTACTATGTTTTTGATTTACTGTGATAAGAAACGACAGAAGATCTGTATCTGTACTATGACATGGGGGGGGGGGAGGGGGGCAGGTTGAGATGGGAGCTATACAGTCCAACAGCTATTTTATATTTATGAATGGTTACACTTTTTCACAATTTTAGAAATCGTTCCGTAATTTGAGAGCTCAACCAAAATGCTTTCTTTATGAAGAAGAATAATGCATTATATTTTCCAGAAAGAGGCCACATAGGATTCTTGAGGTATGGCTGTTGGTTTTAGTTTAAGTAGATGTTTATTATAGTGCTGGTGTGGATACCTTTTAGATGGGAATTACTGGGATAAGCAGTTTGCTGTGTTAGCCTATTTGTGTTATCATTAGTTTTGTATTTATTCATTTATTTATTGCATTTATCTACTGGGATTGTCCAACTGGGCCATGGAAGATTCCTTTTCAGCAGAGGTCCGGGGAGAAAAGCTATATAAACATAAATCATTTCTAAGTACATCATAGTTGAGCTAGCATGATAATTAGGGGAAAAATATGTCAGGTAAAAGATCTCATAGTTACACATAGACATGAAAAAACACACATATCATACATAATAAACATCTTACAATAAGTTAAAAATATTACAATACAAATCTTATCAGTAATACTGCCATATGTATATAATGTCACTGAATTTCTGGGCTATGTCTGAGTCATAAGGGAGAGGGTTTGGAGTACGTTTAATGCAGTTTCTACCAAGGATTTAGTAGTTTGTTCATGGAGGACCCGTATTGTTTTTGCTGGAATTTAGCAGTTTCATCTGTGTGAATTTAAGATCTGGCATTACTTTTAAGGTTATAATAAAAATGAAGGCTGGCATGAGATTTATTCAGTGCCATTTATGCCATACTTTATCCCCAGTTTACTTCAGCTGTTTTGTTCAGCATGATAACCATAGTGCAGGAACATATCTGAATATTTTTCTTCATTACGGTGCCTCTCAGTAGAGTATGTTTAACAAGGTAGGTTGAAATAGTTGACAGCCTCATCTAGTGACTGTTTTTTTAGCAAAGTCCAACTGTAATGTTTTAATGTATTATTGATGTTTTCTATGTATATTTGTGATATTTCTTACTACGCAGAATTGTGTATTATGTTGTTTTTTATAGTGTTCTTTGTACACAAATATAGCTGGTAGTCACTAGTGACACCTGGCAGGGTTATTTTTACAGGATCAGTGGACAGTAGTCAATCTAAAATGGTTGGGTTATTAGTAGTTTTACTAGATTGACATACCACACCTCTCAACTGTACAGAATTTTTAGAATGACCCTGATTTTGCCTCACATTTTTGCTCTATTCCCTCATTAAATTATTGATTTTCTGATAATCACCAAAATTGCAGTCATTTAAGCATACTAAACATTATAATTCAATACCATAAAATGCATGTTGATGTGAGATATGTTGTTCCATTAACTTTTTAAGTACATTACAGAAACATTTAAAAATTGTTCCTGATTTTGGGCTTTCGTCCCCCATTATTTTGGGCTTTGTTCAGAACTCTTGCACAAAGACATTGAGAGGTACTGGGGTATTACAATGTTGCATTAGGCTGCACAGATTAAGACTGAGTTGGTTTCAGTTTAAGTACTATTAGTCCAGTGTATATTGAAGTCCTGTAGTATGACTCTTTTCTGGGGTACTTTACATGTTATCCATATTACTATGTTTTCATTTGTTAATATCTGCATTTGGCAGATTGTACAGTTCAATAATACATAAGGGTTTTATGTTTGTTAAACTTGAAGAAGGTTATATGTATTTCTGATTTCCAGAAATGTGTGTGAGTAAACAGACAGTAAATTATGATTACACCTCCTGCTTTTTTCTTTGTTCTGTCTATCCTGGTTATGTTGTAACCAGGTGAAAGGATCTCCTTGTCTTTAATATAGGGTCTGTGCCATATGTCTGTGACAATTAATATGTCAAGGCAGTGTATAGCTATTTACAAATATAGTTCTGATAGTTTACAGCAGATGGTTTGGAGGAGGGTGCCACTTTTATATACATGAAGCGTAAGATTAGGTGGATAAAGTAAAGAGTTTATGTGGGTTAGATACAGAGGCAAACAACCATAAAATGCAGGCATAGACAGGGATGGTGTGAACACTTAAAGTGGGGATAACACTGGAGGGACACAGACATGCACAGGGTGTACAAGTGATGAGTGGGAGGAATGGGCTGCAAAGAAGGCATAGGAAATGACATATAAGAGGAGTGCAACAACTGGATGTGGGATAGGACAAGGTGAAGAGGGCATATAAGATCATCCCAAAGACTAGCCCATCTTGACAAACGTCACCTCCACGGCTTTGCCTATGGTGACACAACAGTGAGAGTGAGCTGGCTGCATGACTCTAGCCATGCCACATGGTGTTCACTATTATCTAGTGGGATGTTCAGCTGTTGGACCATGATGGACAAAACCTGCCTCCACACTTGCCATCTGGTGACAACAAACCTTTTTTAACCACTTTCAGATGAGGTGCTTTCACTCCTTCCTGAGAGCTGGCCACAAAGATCACAACAGAGCACAAAAGATTGCCTCCAGCAGAGTGATTTCTATCTCTGGGCTGAAAAGTAGACCTAGTGACAGCTAATGACCCAGCACCAGCTGTGTAACCTGGTGCAGACCCAGGTGCCTGCTGCCACTCCCTTGTCTCTACCACAGGTGGACCAGAAGAAGGATGAAAAAAACAGAGACAAAAATAGAAATACATGTATGCCACAAACAAAACTGCAATTGTAAACTGCAGTAATGGGCAGTATAAAAGTACTCTCCCCCACCAGAGAAGCATTCAGCTTTACTGAGGAAGGCTTCCCTGTTCAGTTTACACTCCTCAGCCACCGTAAAAGAAAACAGGATGAACTCAGTATACTACTGCACCTGTGAAAAGAAGAAGGAAACACACGATAGAGAAAAAAAGGAAACAAGTATGCAGGACTTGCAATAAAATATCAGTACACTCTACCTAACCTTTGCCTCTCACTGATGAAGCAGTACACTCTACCTAACCTTTGCCTCTCACTGATGAAGCAGTACACTCTACCTAACCTTTGCCTCTCACTGATGAAGCAGTACACTCTACCTAACCTTTGCCTCTCACTGATGAAGCAGTACACTCTACCTAACCTTTGCCTCTCACTGATGAAGCAGTACACTCTACCTAACCTTTGCCTCTCACTGATGAAGCAGTACACTCTACCTAACCTTTGCCTCTCACTGATGAAGCAGGTTATGGTGGTGCCTGTACTGCTTTCCAGAATGGATAATGATGATGCCAGTGACACTGCCATCTCACCAAACTTATGCCAGGTATCCATTTTACATAGGGTCTGTGATGCTAATGCCTGTGAAATTCATAACATATTCCTGTCGGGCACTGAAAGGTCTTAGTAGTAAGGATGGTTTATGCTGCACATATCTTTGTGTCTACAGCTCAGTGCAGTCCACACATCCCCGCCCCATACAAGACTGGGTGACAAGTGTCTACTAACTCCTGTTTGGCCTCCCTATCTAAAAGTTTCAGATGCACAGAGTGACAACACATCTGCTTTGCTGACATCCAGATAAATACTCCAGGAATGTGGCTATCTGACTGAAATATTGTATCCATCTTGTAGTTGTTAGCAATCACCTATCGATCACAACAGGTCATTTGCAGGCACAGCCTGGGTGAAGAAATTCACAAAAAAATAAAACAGAACTGATTCACAAACACAGTAATCACAGAAGGTACAGAGTCAAGCACACAACTGAAACAATGACATTGTGTCACAATACTTCATTACTAGCCATCATCTCACTGTACTCCTTCCTTAACAGACTTACTATTGAATGTAATGACCCACTCAGTATGAACCCAAAAAAGCACAATGGCCAACTGGAATGACGACAGAGAATTTTTAATTAAGAAATTTGAATGCCTTGAAAGCCTCAGGTACTCTGAAAGAGTATACTGACCATTCTTACACCCTCTGGTCTACTAGCTCCTTTGCAGTGACCCTCGTCCAGCCTACCACACTGTGTATTCAGATTCTATTGTGCAGCAGGACCAGCAGTACATCCAACACCCTCACCAAATATCTTAATATATGACAAAAAGTTTAACAATACTCAATGAAGGTTCATAACTCACTGTATTCTCTATCTATGGAACCAACTTCCCTTACATATCAAGTACAGCAATACAGTGACTACTGTCAAAGCAAATTTAAACAAATGGTCAGGTAGCCGCATATTTACCTTAGTAATTAAATGCATGCCCCTCTTCAAAAGGAAGGTGAGCGTGCTCATCGGTATAACTTTTTTGTTAATGTATTATAAGACTAAGCATGTTTTCCTGTGAGTGTTTAAGGGCTGTGCTTGTTATTGTCCCCATCACTGCTTGCCTAGTAAATTCCTGTGTCCCTAAGCATTTATAACTTACTGGAAAAGAATTCTTGACTTCATCTCTGAGCCATCCTGATGCTATCTTCTAAGACAGACAGAGAGAGAGAGAGAGAGAGAGAGAGAGAGAGAGAGAGAGACAGATAGATTATGGGGATGAGACAAAATGTAATGGGAGTTTTGTACTTTAGGATATCACAGTTAAGAGGTGATAGAAGGGACCAGGAAAGCAGCTTTTTGGATGAAGGTGTGAAAGTTCACCTGGAGGAAAACGGAGAACTGGAAGATTGGTGTTAGTTGCTACCCGAAGATACACAGACAAGAAGACAGGATCAAACCTTTTTGATAAAATCACAGTGAGTCAACATTTTTGGCTATTTCTGTATACTTGTGTGCCATGCTGTTGAACTGGATTTTAACTTTAATAACAGGATGGTACGTATCTAAAAGATCACGTATGTCTTTCTGAACCTGTTCCACAATCCTCTTTGTGCTCTTGCTCATGATACTGATGACACTGATGGCTCTGTAGTTCAAAGTAAGATGTTGATCCTCACCTGTGGACAGCGACTACTTCAGCCCAATGATATAGCTTGACGAGAAACCCTGTATAGAGAGGTAAGACGTGAAGAGAACCAATTAGATTACATAACCTACAGTGCTTACAAAACTTCCTAAGAAGTAGCGCAGGTCCGTGGAATTACTGCCTTCATTGTGCCTACGGCAACTTCAGAATGAGCAAAGATATGATGGGGATCACTTACAAAGCCTAGAGTTGTAGTGCTTTACTTTCTGGGGTTCTGAAGTAACAGCTACATATCTTTGTAGGGTATTGGTAATATCATGTGGCTTGGAATTTATTGCATTACTGATGTACTGGACATAGTACAAGTACTACCTCTAACCTTCCCTGGCCACTTACATTACATAATTTTCTAACACTTCAGCTATAGGTCATAGGCAGCCTTGGTTGGCTGCAACTATACCAAAGATATTGGTGTACTGAAGAAATATACATTGCACTAACCTTATATGATCACATGTGTAAGTATATAGTTTTAACTGTGATGTACTAGCCTGATTCTGTAAATAACAATGAAATATATATGGGTTCCTATCAGGTCGCCGAAAGCCCATTTCACCGAAACTCATTTCACCAAGACCAAATCTCTGAAAACTCATTTTGCCGAAAACTCATTTCACCGAAAATAGTACAGGCCCTTTTCCCCACTGTAGTGCAACCCTGGAGTTAATATATATAAGTAGGGGTGGGGGAGGGGGGGCGTAGCCCCCACCTAATGTTGTTATAAACTACTAACTTACCTAGTTGATAGGAATTGGACAGTGTAAAACTAAGCTAGGTGGGGGGCTACGCCCCTCACACCCCCCTACTTATATATTCTAATTCCAGGGTTGCACTACAGTGGGGAAAAGGGCATATACACTGACTGTACTATTTTCGGTGAAATGAATTTTTGGCAAAATGAGTTTTCAGTGATTTGGCTTCGGTGAAATGAGTTCCGGCGATCTGATAGGAACCCATATATATATATATATATATATATATATATATATATATATATATATATATATACACACATATATATGGGATCCGTACAGATCCCTGACTGCACTTTCCACTGAAACAGAAATCACCGAGCATACTTAACTGAAAGTGCTGTTCACCGAAGCAACACTTTCGGATAAGTATGCTTGTTGTGCCGGTCGTACTACGGTGTGGATAAGGGAAAATGTGATGACATTGCACTTTTTTTTACGATTAATTTGAGCGCATTTTCAGTATGAGAGTTACTGCTGTAGAGGACTTAACAAAACATCCCAGTATGGAGTTACATGAAAACTTAGACAGAGGTCTTGGTTTCCAGTACGGACATCAGAAAAGTACTGTCAAAGAGGAGAAGTCCCAATACTGACACCTGGAAACTAAGTTCATCCCACAGGTGCATCAGCTAAACACTGCCAGTACCCTCTATATATTGTGGTTTCTTGTATCTATCTAGCAATCACCTTAGCCAAGTGATCCAACTCAGCACCAAATGGTGATTACTTGACAGTTCAGTAACTCCCCTGACCTGAGTGTCCACAGCATATGGAAAAAAACAAAAACTGGCTCAGATAAACATAGACTAGATTTAATAACAATTCACATACTGACAATTTTAACAATATTATACGTACTGACAAGTGTTCTGTTTTCACAATAATGCTTTTTCAGGTCAAGCACAAATCGCAGCACTTACCAATTAAATAATCATACTACGTGACACCAATTAACTTAAAACTTAAAAAAAAAAAAAAAACTTTTAAAAGGATAAAACATTATTTACAATTCTGTTGTAACAACGTCAAAAAAGAAGTTATGTCTTACCATAACATTCCATCTGTGTTGTAGATCTTTATTCATTCATTACTGATAGGACTTCTGTTCCGTCCTTGGAACCGACATAGCCATTACCAAGCTCGTGCCAACCAAAAACTCTCAGCTAAGACCTACCCATAATGCCCCTCTCATAGTCTCTTCAGATCGAGTTTGCCCGCCCTTATATTATAGAGGTAGTAAAAGAGACAGTAGGAGGCTTTGTCTGAGCAAATATATATATATATATATATATATATATATATATATATATATATATATATGTGTGTGTGTGTGTGTAGCAACTTGAAGAACAGCAACAAGAAGAAATCCACAACTGGCCACAGCACAAACACAGGTTTAATAAAAATCTCAAAACTCTAGCGCCTCGGCTTACAGCCTTCCAGGAGTAATACAAAACACACAGCTTTACACAGACTTTATATAACACCATTCAACAATTAATTATTCAATTACATAGTAATAGTTTCCAATTAATCTCTAAATTTAAGCCTGCAGGTACCATAGTATTGAACTTTAAAATATAAACAGATTCTTTACAAAAAAGTTTGTCTTTAATATCACATATTTCACCAATTTTCATAAAAACTTGCTCTAAAACAGAAGCTTTTAACAAAGAATTATCAGCATTATGAACTGTTTTAAAATGCATTGCAACATTACTTTCTATTTTACCATTCTTTATATCTCTTATATGTTCCTGTATTCTTACTTTAAATTTCCTTTTGTTTCTCCTATATAAAATAAATTACAAGGGCAGATGAGAGCATATATTATCCCTTCACTGTTACATGAAAAGCTACCACCAGAAGAAAACTTGATACCATTTATTTTCTTAAAATTTGTAACACAGAAACATATAGAGCAACTACCATAAGGGTGTGTGCTCTTCATGGCAGGAATTATGTGCAGTGTCTCATTAGGCATAGAGAAATAGCTACATTGCTAATGGCAAAGTAGCTTCTGCATTTGTTGTTTAGATCTGATCCGCTATTATAGGTCTGAGGGACCACTTGTGAGGCATCAGGATGTTCCTGCTTAGATTGTCTGCAATAAGGTTGGAATTCCCAGGAATGTGTGTTGCTATAAGAAAGCAGTTGGAAGCTATCGCCCAGTGCTAAATTCTCATGGCTTCCCGGCACAGGGGGTAAGAACTGGTTCTGCCTTGTTTGTTGATATACCAGATGACTGACATGTTGTCTGATTGAACTGCAATGGTCCCAGAACGGAGGGATGCATGGAACGCTTGCAATGCTAAGAGAACTGCCCTCAATTCCAGGACATTTATGTGCAAATTGGCCTCCATGCGGGACCAGGTGCCTTGGACTGTCTTTTCCCTGGAAATGCCCCCCCCCCCCCCCCCCCCCGCTGGCTTCATCCACCAAAGCATTTCTTTCTTGCAAAGATTTGTAAGATTTGTAAGGCATATCAAGTGGTTGAGAGGATGGGCTAAGATTGACCACTGTGAAGAAAGGAGCCACTGTACTAGTCCCACGTGCAACCTCGCCAGTGGAACTAAGGTAATGGTTGCTCCCATAGAACCCAGTAGCTGTAGTACAAGGCGTGTTGGTACAAAAGTCTGTTGGAGGAGGACTTGAATCTGGCTTCTTATTTTTGAGAGCCTGTGAGGAGGAAGGGAAGCTTGACAGGATGCTGTGTCAAGGTCGCGCCAATAAATGCCAGTGTTTTTGTTGGGGACAGATGAGATTTTTCCTTGTTGATTGTAATCCCTAAGCGAAGAGCAAGGCGTTTAGTGTAAGACAGGCTGTGGATGAGGATTCCTTGTAGTCAAAGATGAGCTACTACAACTGCCATACATTTGGTGAACACTCTGGGGGCTGTCGAGAGACCAAATGGCAGTACCCTGAACTGGCAGTGACTGGCTCCCAGCTGGAAGCGGAGAAATCTCTGGGAATGCTTGTCCATCTTTATGTGGTAATACACACCCTGGAGATCTACAGATCACATCCACTTGTCCTTCCCTAGAAAGGGGAGGATAGACTGTACCGTGACCATCTGGAATTTTTGAGGTTTTATGAATTTGTTCAGTAAGCTGAGATCCAGGATTGGTCTCCAGTCCCCTGTCTTGTTTGGCACTAAAAAGAACCTCAAGTAAAACCTGGATCCTCTCTGGTCTGGTGGGTTGGCTGGATGACTCTTTTTCTTTCGATTTCTAAGGCTGCTACCTCTCTCTGACTGTGTGAAACATCGGGTATTCGTATGAAGGGTCTGCGAGTAAGATCGAATGGGATATGGTAGCCTCTGGATATTATTCTCTGCACCCATGCATCAGTAGTGATAGGTTGCCAGGCTTGTAGGTGCAGGAAAATTCGACCCCCGACTGCTTCCAGAGGAAAGCAATCAAGATGCTGCTCAGGAGTGCTGGTAGGGTCGGCCGGAAAAGGAATCTCTAGAGCCCTGGTTGCATGGACCCCCTCTGCCCCAAAAGGGGAATCTTCTGGATGAGTTGCCCCATTTTCCTTGGGGAGATTGCTCACCACATGTGTCATGAAAAGATCCTTGGGACTTCTTGAACCACAACTGTCCTCCCCTCTTGTTCCTGGAATAGGATCTCAGAGGGGTGGAAAAACATATGCCCACAGCAGACAAGGTATTTCCATCTTTTTCACTTCATGATAGTGTGTCTCTTACTTTGGGACCAAAATGGGAAGATTCATCAAAAGGCACGTTGATGAAGGAAAATTTAAAAGGGTCTGTGAAATCACACAAACGCATCCAAGCATGCCGTCTCATGATGATGCGGCTGCTCGAACTGTCCCTTCGGTGGTGTAAGATATCAAGTACATCGAGGAGTTCGAGATAGATTCCAGGGTAGCCAGCTGCGAGACAACAGTGTCACGTACCTCATCAGGCAGTACCCCCGCCAAAAGAGGTAGACATTTCAGAAATTAGATCTCTTTGGAGGCAAGTGAAGTGTGCCAGATAGTTCAGTGATTGAATGGCAAAGGTCACTGAAGCATAGGTCCGCTTCCACAGTCTGTCCATAGTCCAAGACCCCGTGTTTGGGGGATGAACAGTGGAACTGTCTTCTGCCAGTTCCCTCTTGGTGGCCACAGCCACGACCATGGAATCAACTACCAACTGCTTGGACCAATTGGGCTGGTCTTTGGGGGTGGATAAAATTATGTCTGGCCTCCGGGGGACAGGTTCTACATTGTCCGGGGCCTTCCAGGCACACTGCACGATCAGTTTTACATGCTTATCTGCAGGTGGGGTCACCCAGGAAGTAGATGGCTGAGCACAGAAGGCCTGCAAGAACACCGATTCCTCTGAAGATGTGTTAGAGGACTTCCAGTCTCCCCTCTGCTGGAGGATCTCGAGAATGTCTCCAAATGAGAAGTCTTCAGGGGGAGACCATGGGGACCCTTCTCCCTCATTGCAATTGGTGTCCTCAGTACTAGATTCCTCAGGGGAATCAAGGTGCTTCCTCTTGCACCGTTTCTTCCGAGTGGCTCCTCAGTGGGATCTTCTGAGGAGGACTCTGGAGAAAGGGTTCCCTTCAAGGGAAGGTCTTGCAGCTCCCGTGCTCAGGATCCTAGAGTAGGGGGTTGGGACAACTGCATGCCAGAAGGGGATTCTGGTGTCGATGCCATTGGTGCTGACTGCGAGCCTGTTGAGGCAAGGACCCTCTCCTTTACCTGGAAAGCAGGCCCACCTGAGGAGGGATGGGAGCCCCAGACTGAGAAGGACAACCTTGGAACAGAAGTTACACCCCGCCCTAAGGAGCCTGCCTCCAGATGAGGAGCTCCGAGAGGACTGGTAGACCATAGACGGTGCCAGCAAAAAAATAGGTGCCGATCTAGGAACCACAGTGCCGACAGCCGAATCACTGCTCCGAGAGTGCACTGGTTCCAATGGAGCCATTGCACCAAGAGTAATCGGTGCCAACACAGGAACCTCCACAGTTGGAGCTGAGACAGTATGCACTAGGGTGGTCACCGGTACCAAAATCTCCGGGGCCTGGGATGAGGCTGGAGGAGGATATACTGGTGAGTATGCCATGAAAGCTTCCATTCCAAAGGGGATGGAAGACCTAGCAGGGATGGGCAATCATCTAGTTGCCAGAAGCTGGTCCACAACCCTAACTACATCTTGTTCTGAAAGGCTCCTGGTGGATAAGTAGGAGGCTGTTGAAGGAGAGTCAGGTCTTTCAAGAAAGGGGCTAAATTGGTGCCCCAAAAAAGGGTTGTAAGTTGGAGAATTTCTGGTTCTGGGAAGGTGTTCAACCTTTGGAATCGATGGGGTCATTGTCTGTGGAGCCATATAAGCTATCAGCACCGTGGCCAGGGATGGTGCCGATGTGAGTATGGTAGTTAAAGCCGGTGTCAAGATCAAGGATGGCACCGAGGAGGATGGTGCCGAAGCTGGTACCATAACAGAAGTGAAAATTAGAGGCGGCACCGAGGGAGAAGACATAGAGCTTGGTGCCGAGGTTGTCTGCACTGAAGGTGCCGGAGAAGCTCGGTGTCGACTCTGTTCCAAAACAGATGGAGATGTAGGAACTGAGTGACTCCATTTCTCTTTGTGTTTTTTAGTCTTAGGAGGCAGTGAGACCTCCGTCCCAGAGACAGCCTCCGAAAAAGAGGTTTCATCAAACCCTTTAATTCAATATCAACTTGTTTTTACGCTCAGCCAAAGTGCGATCACATGAAGCATTTATGTGGTCAACGCCCAAACAATAAACGCACTGAGTGTCACTGTCTGAGTTGGGGATCTTACGCCCGCACTTATCGCACTGCTTAAACCCCAATTTGGCTTTTTCAGACATAATGACATACACCACACTAGTCCAAGCGATAAGGTAAACAGTCAAAAACCAACAACAGCAGAGTTAAAGAGAACAATTTTTTTTTTTATATCCAGTTAGAAAGATAGAAGAGTACCAACAATGGTACTTAGAAATACCACAAGTGGTAGGAAAGAGGGCCTACCTAAGGTAGGAGAGAGGGACAGTACCAACAATGGTATAAAATGAACTGCCAAAGGTATAGGGTAGGGAATAGGACAAGTAAAGGAGTCTATAGACGAAAGACAAAAATTAGTGAAAAACTGACTAAAAGGTAAGGTATTGATAGGAATTTACACAAAAACTCTACACTTAGCTTTGAAAGAGAGGGCTTGGCACATCTGACGAGGAACATGGAAAATGAGATCTGGAGAGACTATGAGAGGGGTATTATGGTTAGGTCTTAGCTGAGAGTTTTTGGCTGGCGCGAGCTTGGCAATGGCCATGTCGGTTCCGATGATGGAACCGAAGTCCTATCAGTAAGGAATGAATAAAGATTTACAACATCAGATCTGTTTTTATATTAACAGCTTCATTTAATCCAGGAAATGCATCTGCATGCAATTCATTTATCCATTTATATTCAATATTCTAAGTTTTGGTTACAATGCCCCTACCTTGAACCCTTTACATGTATTGTCTGTAATAATAAAAATGTAATGCCATGGTCCTCTATCTTAGATTCACTATGTTTAAATAAAGCATTAATTTGTATGTGTCTCTTTACTTCTAACATGCGACTTCAGATGCTACACAGAAATAGCAAAGTTGGTCTTCCCAACAATAAAATGCCTTGTAAAAAATGCATAATGTGAGGTAACAACATTTTTGGTGTTTCATTTAACAAAAAACATTAAAAGCATATTTCGTATTTGTAACAGGATGCACAAAAATATTTGTAGCCCCTTTCTTTATATGTTTGCAAAAAGAGCAATTAAAACAAGGTAGAGTGCCTTTCTTATGTTCATTAACTTGATGTCTGACTAATTCTTTGTTCTTTATAACATCATTTATTTTTCAAACTAGGGGCTTTCCTATAACCAAAACACAATTCTTCCTTTACACATTTTAAACTATCCAATTGTTCTAAAATGTTTTTTTTTAATATATTTTATTCACCCAGTAAGTTTACTATATGTAAAAATATATGCAGAAGATGAGCTATTTCGTGAAATTTGTTATTTAATTGGTATATACATTAATTGCTTACCCAGTTCCTCATGTTTGTAACCCCACAACTCAAAATATGTCACCAAATTATCCTTCCTTTATGTTTCCTAATACATCAAAGGGACAAATGCTAAGAGTAGCTCAACTTAAAACAAATTATAATGTAATGAAAGAGCAACTGATTTGCTGACAAATTTTAAGTTCAGGGTTTACAAATGTGTGGAACTGGTTAAGCAATTTATGTATATATTACAAGAATGGCACAACAGAAATGAAGTGACAGTAGGTCCAAACCTAGAACAGAATTTAGAACAAAATTCAAGAAATAGTTCTACTTCTAGATATATTCTTACATTTAATAAGCATACTGGGCGAATAAAAGATATTGTAAAAAAAAACACTGCCATTTTAGAGCAAATGGATAGTTTAAAATGCGTAACGGAAGAACTAGGTTTTGGCTATAAGTAAGCCCCTAGCTTGAAAATAGATTGTGTTATAAAGAACACAGAATTAGTCAAAAAGATCAAGTTAACGAGAGTAAGAAAGGCACTATACCCGGTTTTAATTGCTCTTTTTGAAAATATATAAAGAAAAGAGTTACAAATATTTTGAATATCCTAAGAAATATGCTTTTAATGTTTTTACTTACTGTAGCAACAAATGTACCTCCGGATTCACTACCCTTCCGTACAGCGCTAGCTTAGTCCTGCATGGAAGCGGCTGTTTAAGAGCAGGACGGCAATATGCCATACATATCAATGAAGGCTCACTGACTGAGCTCCTAAATGGACATGGAGCATGTATGAGTGAAGGGGGCATGTCTGAGAACAGAGCTCTAAGAATATACACACCCCTGCAATCAAGAACAGCAATTTTGGAATAAGAATGAGCGAGACCACTCATAGGTGTTTGCATACCCTCAGCAACACCCCCCCAAGTTTACAAGAGCAATAGTTAAAATATTAAATATAAAGAAGGTTTTTTTTTTTTATGAAACAGATTAAATTTAACCCTAGGTGCGCAGGTTTGCCCATCGCTTAGCTACAGTTAATGCAGCTTAAATGACACAAGAGGATAAAAAGCAAGACATATGCAAATGAAGCATTACAGCAATAGTGTACTGGGCAGAGCATTCGCCTTATGAACAGTCATTACCGGTTCGAGTCCCACTCCAGTACATTCCATTTTCCATGTCAAATCACTTTATGGACAATTTGTTTGTTGCATAACCTACTAAATAAAATATATTTGTGAACTGGAGTACTGCTTTAAATGCAGATGCGAGGTGTCATTGTCATAATGTTGTAAAGTCCATAGATAATCACAAGTGCCCCATACAGTACATGTACACAGTAATCAGAGATAAAAATGGAAGGTAAAATGTGTAATGAATGATAAATCCATACAGTATCCAAATCCACCACCTTCCCAAGAACCATTTGACATTACTGTCTAAATTAGTGCAATGGTAAGCAGGAGTAAGCAAGAGTAAGCATATTTAAGCAGTAGTAAGCAGGAGTAAGCATATTTAAGCAGTAGTAAGTGAATTTAAGCCCATTTGCATTGGGGTAAGCAATGCGCACCTAGGTTAAGAAATATTGAAGCTAACTGTCTGTAAGCATATTTACCTGAAGGTTAACATTGCTTACCCTCACGCAAACCCACTTACAACTGCTTAAAAGTGCCTTAATCACTCTGTATGCAACAGCTGCTGTCCTGGCCAGAAACAAAATAAATTGTCTTTGCAGGTCTTGAACCCAGGACCCTGTACACTATAGTCAGAGTAGTTAACCACTACTCCATCACAGCAGTACATAAGATTGAGGTATCACCAAACAGATCCTCAATATAGGAAAATCAAACTGAACATGTGAAAGGAATCTTTATACAGTTTTATGTTGTATAACTTACTACATAACATAAATACGTGAACTGGAGTACTGCAGTATGCCCAGATGTGAGGTGTCATTGTAATAAAGTGTTGAAATCTCCTGATAAACACAAGGACCCCATACAATGTACGTACACATGAATCACGGATACCAAACACATATATAACATGTAATGAATAATAAATCAATGCCAAAAAGCAAATATAATGCAAATTAAATATTAAGCAATGGTAAGCATTGCATAGCCCAGCTTAGTAGGTGTAAGCAATGTGTAGGCCAGTTAACTCAGTCTGCCCATTAGTATACCCCTTTAAGCAATGCCAGCCTTAGGTAAGCAGGTTTGCCATAGCTTAGCATTTTCAAAAAACGTCCAATCACGGCAAAGTGCGGGGAAACCAGCCCTATTTAAACCCAACAGGCGGGAATACATCTCATAACTGGTTGCAGCTTGTTCCTGTAGGCACTACGTCTGGTATGGGAGAGGGTGTGTGCTTTCGGGTGCAGCTCTGGGGCATCCAGGAGTCCAGAGTCATAGCAGGACTCTTTGTAAAAGACCATGACCAGAGAATGCTGCAGGGCCAGTACCAGGGTTCCCAATACAAAGTGGAAGCCTGGGACCGTCTCGTCCATTACCTCACCAGTGCCACTGGCATACCCCAAACTGGTGAGCAGGTCAGGCATCACTATACTGACCTGAAGCGGAGAAAGGGGGATCTCTTGGATCAGTGGATCCAAGAAGCTAGGAGGCCAGGGGATGTCCCAGCCATGTGTATCAGTCCACTACCTGTTTAATAATTGCTAGCTCATGTATATTACGGATAGGGATGGCTAAATATTCCTCTTATGTCTTTCACAGGGGCAGATGAGTGGGCTGCAAACCAGGAAGCCCATGTCTGTAGACTGCAGCGGTTGCAACGGGAGGCAGGTTAGTAATACTCTTGCATGTAATGTCATAGGAAATAAATCTAAAAGTAGTAGTAAGTTAATTGCCTGCATAAAATCTGTATTGTTTAAGGCATGTACTGCATAAACCAGAGAATATGGCAGGAAGAGTCTCATATAGGTTTTATGTAAATAAAAGCATAATAGCCTGACAATAAAGGTCTAACTGCTGGACTGCACGTGTTTACTCTGGTATCATATGGCAATGTAGAGTTGCTATCACTTAATAGTACTGTTGTATTTAGCACTGTTACCCACACTGTGCTACATAAATAAAATGTGTAGGAATGTCTGTATAGGTCTGTTGTAATCCCAAGAGGTCATACAGTACAACTGAGAGAGGGTCTTAAAAAAGAAAAGAGTGAAAAGACAGACAACAAAATCCAAATAACACACTCAACAGAGATGGGAACTATTGTATTTTTACCACACACAGCCATGGTTCGAATCCTGGGAGTGGTAGTAGGCTATATGCAGACTCATACCCCACAACTGTACAGACATCTCCAGAATGCCAGTAAATCGGCCCATATCTGCTGCCTGTCACCCTGCCCCCCTGGCAAATCAGTGGGATAATCCCAGACGTTTAGGCAGCAAACGCAACATACAACTGATTGTCAGACATCTATAAGAACAAATCTGTCACTCGGGAACTCCCCAAAATGTTATGAGAGTAATTAGCCAAGTATGTCCCATCTCCACCCCCATGTTGTCATGCTGTGACCAGAGTGTGTACAGTAACAGAGTGAGATGTATGTGCATAATACTAATGTGGAATATGGTAATTTGTGTGGCAACATTCAGGTAGTGCTAACAAACATTGCTCCCACAGGTCTGTCAGATACGGACACTGTGGCTAGAAATAAAATATTGATTTTCTGTACTGGTACTGTTTACTCTGGTACTGTATGGCATTGTTAGTGTTGCAGTTGCTCTGAATAATAAGGTACTACTCATCACTGTCACCCCACACTGTACTACATAATACAACTGTCTATGAAATCCTGTATAAGAGTGTTGTAATTACAAGGAGAATGATAGACAGAAATCAGACAAGAGATACACAGCAATATCTGTATAGCACACTCAACTGTGATGGACAGTGTTTTATTTTTAGCAGACACAGCCATGGTTCTGTATGCAGAATCATACCCCACAAATGTACAGAACTGTCCAGAATGTCCAGTTAATTGGCCCATATCTGTCAGCTGTTACCCTGTCCCCCTGGCATATCAGTGTGCTAATTTATGACATGAAGGCAGCATTTCATCTCATGTAACTGACTGTCAGACCTGTACATATTTGGAAAATGTCAATGAAAACAAAACTGTCATTGTACAATTCACTAAAGACTTAAGAGGGCAATAGTTGAAGTATGTCCCTGTTCACCTGCATGTGGTCAAGACAAGCCCAGAGTGTGTGCAATAAGAGATGGACAGGTATGGGCATAACATCAGCCTGGAATCTGGGAATATGTGTAGAAACAGTTAGGTAGTGTTAACAAACAATACCTCCACAGGTATACCAGGTAAGAGGTGTATACTGCAGGTAGAACTCAGTCCATGTATATAGTTGTCGACATCCATACCACTGTCCAAACTAAGGCGATAGGGTAGTACACTAATACCTGTAAGGTACAGATCACAGCAGTGACTAGGAAAGTAATGCGAACTACAGGAATATACTAGTTGTTAATTGACATCTTTCCCCCCACCACCATATCTGCAACAATAAACTAAATACACAACTCAATCGATATGTGCTGTATTAAATCTATTGTTTGATAATTATTTAAATTTGTTTCTATGGACGTGCCATGTTGAAATACTCCCACATTGGTGGCATGCTGCCATCAATGTACCTGCATGCTGTTGCAATGACCACTGTGGTTCCATATATGCATGTGTTCTGTCTGCTATGCAACTGTTCCATATCTGGTGTTTGGGTTAATGGGAATATCTATGCATGGTGTTATACCTAATCCTGGAATGTGCTGACTATTACTAACCCACATATGTTGATAAAATTTAAACACCATAGCACGTTTAGGAAGGCCAGTCCCGGCGGACCCAGCTGTGCCACCTCAGCTGGCCGTGGCACCAGGCACCAGCACATCTGGGGTCCAACCCAGGACCTCCTCATCTGTTGGTCCTGCACCACCTTTAAGTGGAATTGCCTCAAGGGACGGGGCTTGCCCCCCCCCGGGAGCGGGCACGGACATGACATTGTCACCTGTCGCCAGGTCCAGGTCGTGGTGTGTAGCGAGCTCAGCAGGGAGTTTGGAGATCTGCTACACCAGCTTGAGGGCCATGTCTCAGAACTAGAGGGTCGGCCTGGCCCTCCTACTCAGCCCCCAGCACAGCCACCTTTGGGGCTGTGAAGGTGCAGTGGTGACTGCCCATGGGTGGGGACTTCAGTCCCACTGTTTCCACTAGGGGTCTCATGTGCTTCTGATTTCCAAACACCCCTCCCCATCAAGGTGTTTACCCTCCACATGTGTCATATACCACCCCTGTATGTGTCTTGTTTGTCTTGTCTGTGAACCTACCTCCCCAAATATACCTACTATCCATCCTCAATATCCCACTCTCACCAGAAAAAAAAAAAAGCAATCAGTTCCCAAAAAAAATCTCGCCCCATACATAGCTGTCCATTTTGCACACATGTCCACTGGACACATGTAATCTGGACTAATTGGCTTAACAACATATTATTGCTGTCCTCACCCCTCTCTCAGGGGTATGAGTGTCCAATTCTATCTCCAAATTCAGTGTATATGCACAGCTGTTGCTGTAGAAGAAATGGGCAGCTATGGACCTTCCCTTCCTGCACATCCCTAGCTATTTTCCCTACTGTCTTTCCCTCTTTGTGCCCCTTTTTCACCACTTTCCTATCAACTCTTTTACATTTCTTTTAAAGAAATGAGTGCGGGGGTAAGCGGGAGTAAGCACTTTTAAGCAGCAGTAAGCGGGTTTAATCTTGTTTGTGCAGGGGTAAGCAATGCCTACACAGGTTAAGCAAATGAGAAGCTAAATCAGTGTAAGAAACTGTAACCGGAAGTTAGGAGTGCTTACCTCTGCGCACACCTGCTTATAAGTGCCTTAATCACTCTGTATCCAATGGCCCTTGTTCTGCCCAGCAACAAAATAAACAGCCTCTGCAAGGCTCAAACCCAGGACCCTGCACACCATAGCCAAAGTGATTTACCACTAAGCCATGTCAGATATACATAGCCCTCATGTTTTCACAAACATATCATCCAGCACAGTCATTCAGCAGTACAGAATATGTATTTAAACATGTAGATGTATGTGTTTGTGTGTGTGTGTGTGTGTGTGTGTGTGTGTGTGTGTGTGTGTGTGTGTGTGTATATATATATATATATATATATATATATATATATATATATATTCATATCTAAATAGATATTTTTTTATTATTTATTTTACATTTGTTTACCGGGCTGGTCCAACTGGATATATGTCCATTTTCAGCAGAGGCCCGGGGAGAAAAGCTCCAAATGCATACATTAATGTTGTTGTGGTTTGTCTTTCGGCTTTTTCCGGTAAGGGGTCACCACAGCAGAACTCCGGTCCGCTAATGATTGGCAGTAGATTTTTACGAAACGCCAAGGTGCCAGCTCGACGCTTAACCTTCAACAAAGGCACGCCCATTTACGCACGCATGTCTTTTGAATGCTATCCAAACATGGGGAAGACATGCAGACTCCACACAGAAGGCACTCCCAAGCCCAGCCGAGAATCGAATGGGAGAACCTCTTGCTGTGAGGTAACAATGCTACCGCCGTACCACCGCGACATTCCAAATGCATACATTAATAACAGAGAAAAAACAATTAGCTATGAGAATATTCATTACCATATATTTGCAGAAGAAATATTAGAAATTAACTACAAAAAAATATAAATTAAAGGTGTACAAATTGAGCATGATAGAAGAAACAGGGAAGTGTTAGTTGAAGTTCTGTAATCAGAAAAAATAGGAAGTACTTGGGATGAAATAGAAAGCTAGTCAGGGTTAGTACATGGGCAGAGCCAGTGGGTTTTGAGGTGAGATTTGAGTTGGGATTTAAAGCAGGGAGGAGAAGCGAGTGCAGTGAGATTGTCAGGAAGGGAGTTCCAGATTTTTCCTACTGTGTTTGAGAACAAGGAGTTTCCAGCCATGTTATAGGATTTACAAGTGGAAATAAGAAGTTTATTAGAAGAACATAGGCTTTTAAGATTGCAGTAAGGAGTAATAAGTGTAGTGAGTATGGGAGTATTAAAGGGTTTGTACAGGATTTTATGGGCTATGGAGAGTTGGTGAAATAAAATCAGGTTTTGTAGCTCAAGCCATCCTAATTGGATTAAGTTTATGCAGTAATGAGTTCTAAAAGTGGAGCCAGAGGCAAATCTAGCAATACTGTTGTAGGCAACAGCCATTCTGCTGACTTTAGCTTTAGACAGATTACTGTAGATAGACGAGGCATAAAGGAGGGTGGAAATTAGGTGTGAGAGGCCGATGGATGTTCTGGCAAGTGGAGTAAGGAATGGTTTAATTCTGTAAAATGAGCCTAGTTTTCTGTTAACTAGTTTTATAGTGTTGTTAAGGTGAGTGTCAATGCTTAGACTGTTGTCAATCTCCACTCCTAGGAGCTGGGTAGTTGGGTCGGGGGAAATATAGGTGCCATTACTTGACAAAACAGAGAAGTTGATTGGAGAGGATTTGTGGGTGGGGGAGAAAAGTGAAAATTTGGTTTTCTTGGGGTTTAATATTAAGCATCGTTTTAGGAGCCACATTTCTACAGTTTGGAATGTCTGTTGGGTGATGGAGTGGTTCGGAGGGGGATGAGGCAGAACAAATCAAATTAGAATCATCTGCATATTGTATACAGGTTGCAAGAGGAATAGTAGTATGAAGATCATTAATGAAAACTGAAAACAGAAGAGGGCCAAGAAATGAGCCTTGGGGGACTCCAAGGGAAATGGGTAAGTGGCTGGAAAAGTTATTGTGCCAAAGAACTGCCTGCTGTCTGTTATGAAGATAGGAGTGGAACCACTTTATAGCACTTGTGTCTAGCGCAAAGGATTTAAGTACGTTTATTAGTATCTCATGATTGACCATATCGAAGGCTTTGGATAGATCAATAAAGAGAGCAGAGGTAAGGATGCTATTATTCCATTTTTTGTTGATGCAGTCAGTAAAGGAAAGCAGGGCTGTGGTGGTGCTGTGGAACGGTCTAAAGCCATGTTGACAGTCAGCTTGTAGACTGTAATTTAAGAGGTGATTTAGAAGTTGTTTTTGGATGCATTTTTCCATGATTTTAGCTAGGGGGAGAGTAAGGCTATGGGTCGATAGTTTGAGAGTTCAGTTGAGTTACCACATTTATGCAGGGGAATAATATGTGATATTTTCCAGATTGAAGGAATGTAGCCTTCAATGAAGGTTCTGTTAATTAGGATGGAAATGGGATAGGCTAATGTTTTAGCTACAATTTTTAGATATTGAGCTGGTAGCTGGTCAGTTGATGGAGAGGAGGATTTCAGTTTGTGGAGCAGAAAACATATTAATGATGTGGTACAGGTTGCAGTTGAAATAAGGGAATAGAAGTATTAGAGGAGGTGGACAGGGAGGGGATATCTGGGGAAAGTTGATTAGATAGAGACTGGAGAGTTTCAGTAAAGAAGGTATTGAAGGCATCAGCAGGTTGTTTTGGGAAGTGCCTGAGGGGCATGGGGTGTCAGAGTGGCCAGGCTTTAAGAGTCTATTTATTCCTGCCCAGAACTTTTGTGGATTATGTTGGTTAGCTTGTTGTAGATGGCAGTAGTGGTTTATTTTATCTAGATGTATGGCTGTTTTTGTAATGTTTCTTATTTGCCTAAAGTTTAGTTGGTCGATGGGATCTTTAGTTCGACGGTATTCAGTCCAGTGTTTATTTTTCAGAATAATTTTATGCCTTGTATCCTTTGATAGGTGCGGGTTTTGAGCTAATTCTGACAGATCTTGAGGGAGCATGTGAGTCTAGAATACATAGGAACTTTGAGTTGAAGTATGAGAGAGCATCATCCAGTGGAAGGTGTTTAAGAAGGGACCAGTTACATCTCTAAGTTCAGCTTTGAAAGTTTCAGGGTTAAAGTTTTTATTAGTTCTCACCATTTAGAATTTAGTTGGGCTAGGGGTATCAGTTTTATGTCTGATTAAGTAAGTGCATGGTCGCTTAAGTCATCAGGTAGTGTACCTACTGTACAGGTTTGGTGGTGATGATTAATCAGAATCCAGTCTAATATACTTTCTTTGTTATTAGGTTTTTTAGTTCTGGTGGGAGCTTGAATAGTTTGTATAAAACCACAGAGATTTAAGAGGGTGGGAGGGTCTACTGAGGTGCAGGTTTTCCAGTTGATGTTGACATCGCCAGGACTATGGTTTCTTGTGGGAAATGAATGGAGAGCCAGCTGAGGATCTCTTCTAGGGTACTGATGTTATTTCCAGGAGGAAGGTATAAGCAGATTATGTAGATGGATTTATGGGTATTAAGCTGAAGTTTGGAGATAAGGATTTCGGCATTACTTACAGAGGGAGGTTTATCATGCAAGACAGTAATCTGCATCCCTGTTTTGTAAATAATTGCTATCCCACCACCCTTTTTAGCTTTACGGTCCAGTCTGTGGACGTTATAGCCAGGGGGAATAATCTCACTGTCTTGGGTTGCTGGTTTAAGCCAAGTTTCAGACAGGCAAAGAATGTCGAATGAGTGAGGTATATATAAAATCTATATACATATACATATATGTATAAATATATACATATATATAAATATCTACATATATATATATATATATATATATATATATACATATATATAAATATCGACATATCTATACATATATATATATATATATATATATATATATATATATATATACATACAACAATATATATATGTAAACATATATATATAGCTATATGTGTATATACATATATACATATATATATATATATATATATATATATATATATATATATATATATATGTTGTTGTGTCTTTCGGCTTTTCCCAGTTAGGGGTCGCCACAGCGGAACTCCAGTCTGCTAATGATTGGCAGTTGATTTGTACGTGCTGAGTTGCCGGCCCTAATGCACAACCTTCAACGAAGGTACGCCCATTTATATATATATAAAAGAGAACATAACAAATACATATATGACCACAGGCACCATTAATGGGGGTGAGGGGGCCCAAGCTAAATACGTCTTGTACGTATTGATATCACCCCCCCCTTCCACAGTCAAACAGATCTGCCCTGCAATACAATACCAACTGTTGCAAGTCCCATAACCAGGACCTGACACAACATGGGCAAAAGACATTAATACTAATCTATCCCACCTGTATGATGTCAGGCTGGTATCAATAACATATCAAGCAGTACAGTCTGGCTACCATAGGGAATGTACAATGTGGAAGCAATAAACATTACTAAGATACATACACACACACACACACACACACACATATATGCAGATACATACATATATATATATATATATATATATATATATATATATATATAGACATATATGTAACTACACATACACACACACAGAGATATGTATAGGAAGATACATATTCAGAGGATGCACACCATACTGAACAGCCAGTATTCATACAGTTGCCATCTTATCAAATGGACAGTGTATAACTCACCCATACAAAAGACAACTGTTGCCTGAAACATATACCCACAGAGAGGTCAAAGGGTATAACACCACACACAGGTTTGCATACATGAGGAAGTTTTATTTGTGTACTATTACAGTTGTATATGCCATGTCATATAGCTGTTTAGACTTTGAAATACATACAAACAGATTAATGCAACTCTCAAACAGATAATTTAATACAGTAATACAAAAGCATAACATATGTTTCTGTCCAGGCCAAGGCCTTCAAGTAGTACAACAGTAAAGACAGACTGGGCCACAGGATACCAATCAATCAACAGTAAATAATGCAGATGTATAGTCCAGCAGCCTCTAACTACACTCTGTACACAATCCCTAGGGGGAAAAGACTTCAGCTGACACAATGGGATGTATTTGTCACATAACAAAGCATAACTGAAACCATCACAATCACACTGACAAACAGAACAGTCTGTATGGCAGGAAGCAGTAGGCCAGCATTTTCCCAAGGTGAAATGTATGGTAATGTACATCCATATACCTTAAGGCAGCTTACTCCTGATATCCCTCACATGTTGTAACAGCCTAGGTTATCTATGGTGCACCCCCCCATAGACTGACTTACAGGGGCATATACCACTGTTACATACACTGACCTCTGGACTGCAGAAGGGCACACATGTATTGTGCAGATGAAGCCCACGTATATATGGACACAACCCCACAATATGTGTGGGGGACAATAGCACTGGAAAGATGGCAGGAATGGCAGCATGACATAAACACAGGCCACTACATAACAACCCCTGACTGCATGTCACATGGACAAAGCCTGGTATGTAGGTGGAGGACAGAGGCCGGAACACAGGCCTATATGTGAAATAGTGTTGTCATACACTAAGCAAGTTGCTGATGTTACAGGATAGACTGCAACATACCCTTAGTCAGGAATATGAAGTCATAAACACAAATGGATGTAGCCATGTACTGACAGCACTCAACACACACACTGCCAGTGATATATCTGACACAACACCTGTGTGGTGGACAGACAAAACATAACAGGCACACCTCTGGCCATCAAGTGGATAGGCCCACAGTTGAGAGCTATGCAGAAAGACTGCATTCCATGTTAAACTAGTATGTACACACAAACCCTGTAACACTGGTGCTATACAATGCATACAACATCACTACTCACACTGTCTGTAGTTCTGGAACCTCATACAAATATGTAGCTAGCCTGAGTCTGCAAGTTTTCTGGTAAGAGGTATTGCCACCTGCTGTCTGTAGCACTGCTGACCACACACAGGATGTCCACCATACAGGAAAGGTAAAGGGACCACTCCCACGTGATGTAGGGATTTATAGTAGTGGGTTGCCATGACAGTGGTAATTTGAAGTACCATACAGTATGCTGCATGCAGGTAGCAAGTGGAGGACACTGATTGGTGCAGAGGCCATCACCTGATCATATGCATCACCTACAAAAGCCATGCTGCAATCTGTTCAAAGCAGTTCAATCCAATTACTGGGGAGAGAGAGAGAGACTTAAAGTGAAAGAAAATGAAAGTGAAACAATCAAACTAAGAAAGCAGGCTAAAGGCCAAGCCAAAGTAGAAAAAAATCCTTACAAAGACACTATCTGGAATAGACCTCATTCCCACAACAGGTATGTGACATATATATGCATGTAACTGACTGTAGTATGTGGTCCATAACAATGGGATAGATGATGTGGAATGATTTATAGTGCCATCAGTTGTTGTTGTTGTAATGATGTTCAGCTGAACAACAGCTATGGACAACAGAGTCTGTCCCTGTGGGTAGTGGGCCATACCCATCAACTGTGCAGAGCAGCACTGACTGACAAGATGTAAGCCATCATAGTGTGTGTTGTGTAATGGAAAGCATGTATATTACTTTGGCCAATAGCTGGTGGTGGAAGTAATACCATAATGATGGACACGTGGGTTCCAGAACCAACCACTTGCAGGACACTCAAGTTAACATGTAATGTAGCATGCTGAAATGCCGTAGGTGTGTAATAGGCTTACCTGCAATCTGGCCTTATATATACCCCCCTAATGTTAGGCTGTGTCCGTATGTGGCACCTGTCTGTGTTGTAGTAAGGCAGAACAGTGCAGCTGTGCAGGAAGGAGAGTTAGAGATTGTGGACCTGATGTCTGAATGTACCCCATATATAGGTATGTATATGGTGTACATGTATACACACAATGTATATATATATATATATATATATATATATATATATATATATATATATATACAACATAAAATATATCTACACGTATATATATATATATGTGTGTGTGTAAGTCTACATATATACAAACACACACATATGTATATAAATATATGTCCCCTATATTTCCATCACAGTGCGGCATGCTATGTGTGAGGGAACATCACACATTTATTTATTTTATTTATTTATTTAAATTTGTTGACCGGGAGTGTCCGACTGGACATGGGTCCATTTTCATGGAGGCCGGGAGAAAAGCTCCACAGTAAAATAAACAGACAGTAGTTACATTGGATTACATAGTGATTAACAATTTAACACAGAAATTACTTACAACATATTTACAGATGAAGAACATAGTACATCAGTAGACAACTAGAATCTTTATCTGTGAAGTACATAACAGGCATTAACAAATGTAACAATGAGAAGTTCCTGCTGTATAATAAGTACTAGGCTTATGAGCATCTGAGCTTGCTATCATCAAGGTAGTTAGTGGAGGTGAAAGAAAGGTAGTAGTTGGATGGGGTGGATGATATTAGAGTGGGAGTTACAAGGGCATAGGCAGCATGTTTTTAGGTGCGCTTTTAATAAAGTTTTGAAGTTGGTGCATGATGGTACGGAGGTAATTGTGGGTGGGAGTGAGTTCCATAATTTGGCTATGGCGCAAGAGAATAGTGCTTCACCAGCAGTTATTGGCTTTAGTGATCTGCAAGTGATTTTTGTTGCTGGATCTTAGTGGTCTGGTGGTGCGATAGGGTTGGAGTAGATTCTGGAGGGATGGGACATTTAGTGGATGGTTTACTAGTTTGTGGGTGAGTGAGAGTTGATACCACTGAAGGAGGTGAGGGAGTTCAAGCCAGCCCAGTTCAGCAAGTGAGAGACAGTGGTGACTACGGTAGGATGCCCCTGTGGGCAATACACACATAGCAATACACACAAATATATACAGCTGTAAGTGTGTGCAACATGGACAGTTATGTCACATGTGAACCCCTTGTTGGGACCACATTGCTCTTGTCTGTGAAGTTGGGAATGGCAATTTGGGGAAGGATAGCAGGTATATTTGTGGAGGTGGGTTGGGTTTGTAGATATAGAGGACAGCCTACAGGGGTGGTATATGACACATGTGGTGGGTAAACACCCTGGATGGTGGGTGTGGTCTGCAATGTGGAAACCCCGTGATCTCCCACATGGAAACAATGGGAACAAGGCCCCCACCCATTGCTAGTCAAAACAGCAGCTTCACGGCCGTGAAGGTGCCTGGCCTGCAGGCTGAGCAGGAAGAGCATATGGACTCTGTGATTGTGCACTGAGGGCCTCAAGGTGCTGTAGCACATCCCACACATCTTTGTGGAGCCCCCTATGCAACTGACCCTGGACCTGACCTCAGGTGACAGGATCATGTCTGGTGTGGGCCCCCAGGGGGGACACCATCCCCTGAGGTGGTTCCACCTGAAGATAATACTGGACCAGTACATGAGGAGGCCCCAGGGTGGGTCCCACATGTGATGTGGCCTGGTAACATGGCCAGATGAGGTGGGAGAGATGGTTCTGATGGCAACTGTTCCCTAAACATGCTGTTGTGTCACTGTTATAGAACATATGTGGGTAGTAATAGTCCACACAATCCCGGAACATGTCCAACCACATGCATAGATATCCTCAATAACACGACTGATGTGCAGCAATCACATAGCAAACAGACGACATGCATACATGGAACCATAGTGGCCCTTACAATGGCATACAGGTAAAATACTCCATAACAGGCCAGCAATGACAGTGTCCCCACAAGAAACATGGCTACAAACACATAGCACAAAGCGTGGTACAATACGATATATGTCCCAATGGCAGGTAAGCTGTAGCCATACCTACTGAGTTGTGTGAACAGTTTGTTGTTGCAGATATGGTGGGGAAAGACAGTGATGTGTATTAAAAACTATGGCAAGCTTGCTGTATGAGTTGCTCAGACCTGTTTACATCTTTATGTTTTTCAGGCAAGATGTCACATGGCCAGTTACTGGTGTATACAGCGGATGAGAATGAGGTAATTGTTAACCACCTGGTATTGCACTACCAGGTGCTCTTCGGCAGGACAGCCCATGAGCAGCAGGAGCAGACACCCTGTGGAATGATCTAGTCCACAGGGTCAATGATGTCGGCCTGCATAACCGCAGTTATAAGCAGGTCCAGCATCATTGTAGTGACCTGCTTCGCAATGCCCATCGGCATGCTGCTGCAGTCCGGGGGATCACCTCACAACAGGGGGGGGGTCATGCCATCTATCCCCGACACGTGTTGAGGAGCTCCTCGCCAACCTCGTGGCACCTGCCCGCCCACACACACAACAACTGGCAGAGGCCATAGTGGAGGTGGGTGCTACCCACACACTGGCTGAGGAGTGTGCAGGTAAGGCCACAGGGCACATCAGTAGACCACTGTAGTGTATGCATCCGCATCTGTACAGGTAGATCATGCATATGTAAGATGTTATATATATATATATATATATAGTCTGTTGCTGAGTAGTAGTAATAAACAGATGTGCATAAGCTGTAGTATTGTGGACTTGTACTGTTGATGTACTGTAATGCTGCACCCACCTTGTAGTAAAGCCACAGCTGTGGCTACTGACATCACATCTCTCACACACTTATGTAGTTCCCTCTGGCATACCACCAAAGCAGCAGCCTGTAGCTGGTGAGTATGGTTTATGTTCATGCTTGCCAATACATGGTCATGTAATGGCTATGGTATATTCCATGCACACATCTAACACATTTACCCATAATGCATGCCATACATGTTCACGTACTGTTGCAGTTAACTGCACTGCATCACAGTGGTGACCCTGATGGGGTATCTGAAGGGTATGTCAGACACCTGCAAGATAACTAACATCCTGTCATTGTGAAATGTGTCCACAGGGATGAACATAATGGTGGCACACATGGCCTACAGTAGGGATATGTGTGAACACCACCCATATACAGTGCTACAATAGTGTATATACCAGTATTACAATGGCAACTGTTACAGATCTGCACTACGGCATATCATAATACTGTGATCCACAACCCTTAACTCCTGCAATGTGGTCCCAACATGAGCACTGAGTGTGTAATACGGAATCGTAGGTTAGGGCAGCAAATATGGGGTATACATACCTTCACAAACACTGGAAGCATATGTGTGCATACACGCCAGACAAAATATAGTGGAGGCAGCTGTTGAGGTACTAGCTGCATGCATTTGTCATGGAAATGCACCTGTCAGCAAGTACACATCCCCAATGTCACACCACGTATTGGTCTGCTGTCCAAGACATTTGGCCATCAAATGTGCACACTTACCTGCAACAGAGGCAGGTGTGGCTTGCACACATCTTACATGACATGGCGTGGGCCCCATACCCAACAGGTAGCACCCATGAGCTGCACATGTAGCCATACCTCACCACTGCACAGGCCATGGCAGACAGTCATGTATGTAGCAAGGATGCATGGGACTGGAATGATGTAGGAAATAAACAGATGGCCATCCAAGACAAATGATGTCACATGCAGCAGACTGGTCATGCGGGCTGCCCACTAACATGCCACAACACTGAGGGGATAGCAGGAATGTCCAGCAAGTATTGGCTGTGCGGTACCCATGTCAGCAATTGCCTGGACTCTGCAAGCGTGTGACCTATGGGTTAGGGTAATCAGATGTGACAGTTGTACCACAGGAAACATCAGCCAGGCCTCTCTATGGGTAGTGTAAGCATAACAGAAGAGGTTCCCAACATTCATGTGTTGCAATGTGTACTGGTTTACCATGACTACGTTGGAAACCTATAGAGTAGACAGTATCATGTAAGATACAGGTGCTGCACAACCAATGCCTCACCCCACCTCAGGCCCACCATCTCCATCTGTACTGTGCTGGTGCCAGTGTACATCTGTATGTTTGCCAGTCATTAACTTAGGCTGTTACACGTGGTGTTTAGTGTTTGGGACACTGCAAACTGACATGTGTAGGCCATAGTTGTCAAGCATTTTCAAAACGGCTGAAGGTGGGGAGGGGGTGTCATCATGACACACGAGTACACTGCAGCAGGGATCCTAAGGATGCTACGAATGGCTGTAGCTGCACACAGACAGGTTCAGGAACTGTGGCAGATGTAACTCTGACTCCACAGCAATAGTGACGGCAGTGTGTGAACTCTAAGGGATGTGCACATGAGTAGACCTTGCAATCATGCAGAGTTGGGGGACATGTGTAGGGCAGACTGACCATACACTGGCAAATGCAGATGGCCCATGGTAGTATAACCCTGCCAGGAAAAGTGAGTGCTGTAGTATACATAACAATAGGTGCAACAAATGGTCATGATAAGGGCGTCCACACATGCACCCATGAAGAGTATGCATCGTGGTCAGCATCTGCACACCTACCACATTTGTTAGACACTGCATATGAATGTACAGGACATATGTCACATATCAGGCTCATGTAATGTTAACATATGCAGTGATGTGGTCCCATGGCATATCAAGGAAGACTGCATCATATCAATAAGGGTGTGTACACTCCACATAGCCATGGTAAGGTTCGACACTTGTCAGTGTAATAGTATCCTATTGGTCATACATGCACCGCAGACATCAGGCATTCACAAATGACATCTGTCCACATATCATCCCAGGTATATGTCGGACAAACACATAGGGGCTGTGAGCATTAAAGCAGACATAACTGACACAGTAACACATTCAGCAATGGTTTGTACACCTGTGAGGTATAGTGCACAGTACATGGCAGGGTGCAGAACAGGTGCACAGCAATACTGTGTACATGGGTGCAGTGTTTGCCAGAGGAAGAGGCATCACCTACTAACACAGCGCATGCATCACACACATGTATACTGTTGCTAGCATGGATTGACTATAGCTGCACTGCATGCTATTGAGCACCATATGTTATGCATGTTGACAGATGGTTAATGGGAGGACTGTCTGTACTATGTTTGTGAAACCTCACCTATAGGTGTGTGTGTGGGGTGTTACTTTTGTCTGTAAGTGCAATCTGGTGGAGTGGAGGGGGGTTTTATGCATGTAGGATGTGTGTGTGCATGTGTGTGTGTTTGCGTGGGTGTCCATGTATGCACATGTGTGATTGTGGGGTTGTTCATACGTCAGTTCTTCCCTTTGGAATCATGCAGTACATGGACATGGACTAACACATGAGACACCAGGAATACTTGTCTGATATGTAATCACAGGACAGATGATAGCATAATAAGGTCTGTAGCATGGAGCATGAATTGGGAGGGAAACTAGACAACAGGTATACCCTTAAAATTGCAATCAGCAGAAAGGTGAACGACTACCCATGTATGCAGCACTACATTTGCACTGGGGAATTACTAGACAACACCAGGGAGTATATCCATATATTACTGTTGTCCACATGATAAGTTGATTGAGAAGCAGATCTGGCATGTACTGAGCTATAGTTACGTATGACACTCCAGTGCATGACATTATGGAGTGAACGTAGTAGCCCCTAACATATGGGGGCCATGCTCACGATGTCCGGACATACCCAGGGTGAACACTGGATGACAGCAGTGAGGCCTTGTAAAACCTACTCCACTCAAGTCAAAGAGGTAATGGAGTAACAGGTCTTGTGATCACTTGTCTAGGCATTTAGAGGAATGATACGTTAATGACTGGTATTAATGAGTGTATGTTACCAAGTGTGATGCAGGATGGAGAACTTATGTGAATAAACGTGGGACTGTCTGTAAACTCAGGGACAGGTAGCTAATATGGTGGAATATCAGTATGTGTGTGTGTGTGTACTATTATGCAATGCTGCACAGGTCTTAAAGTGCGCTTCCTGTTTTCCCACACAGGCAGCGGGGTGGGTCAGGGTCCTTCCTGCATGCAATCTGATGTTGGTGCCCATACAGACATCGAAGATGATGATAGGACTGTTGAGGCACAGGTGGGGTTGTCAGAGGCTGAAACTGAGCCATCGTTTGACATCCAACTGGTAGCCACCCCAACCCCACACACGGTCACAGTGTCTATAGATACCCCATCACCAGTGGCCATAGCAGAGGGACAGTTGGCGTTTGGTGGCAGTGCACAGAAGAGTGTGGTATCTATGCCTGCTGTGTCTGGATGCAGCAGGCATAGCCAGATGTCTGGCAGGGCACTACATAGGCAGATGTACTGAGGGGCTCGTGGGAGGGCCGCTGGTCATCATGCCCCTGGCAGAAGTGCCACAACTGGTACCACCAGGCACATGTTTCAGACTGTCATGGGGCACAGGCACTTATGGAACTGTACACTAGATGGGACCTGAGGCTGCAGAGGGCTGCTCTCTCATCTGTAAGCGATAACTTCCATGAACTTGCAGGTGCCCTCTGTGATTATACCGAGGTCATGACTAGATGGTTGGGTGAGATGGTGGGCCTCATCGACCATGGATTGTCCATGCTTGAACATGTGGTGGGAGTGGTGTGATGGCCGCGTGGACATAGGCCAGCAACACCAACAGCTGGCGGTCGACGTGAATGTGCTCGGACACCAAGGCACTCCCGTAGTGGCAGAAGGAGCGCTGTCCAAACCACACCACAGCATGCCACATGCACGTGGCTCTGGCCAGTCCCAGGAGGGACCTGGTTCCAGCGGACAGCTGTCATCATCAGGGGAGAGTAGCACATCGAGGCCTGTACCTGGACGTGCCCATGGAACCCCTGGTAGGCACAGTCCGCGTGTCCATGGCTGGAGGTGGTGAACTGCACACCCTGCCAGGTATAGTCTACATCTGTCCAAGAAACACCTGTATAGGGCAGCCACATGGCAGAACTGTGTGCATGCATACTCACACACTATACAAACACACCTAGGGCAATCCCATACCTACACACACATCACCACGCCCATATCAGCTAATTACACCCCTCACCCACACACATGGTGTTGAACGTATGGCCTACCCTCGGTCTCTGGCAAACCAACAACAAACCCTGTGCATATGATGATACCTGTGCCACATCCCTGTCATCCATAACATCAATGCAGGGACAGGCTAATATGGTTCTGATGAACACGGTGACTGTACTATAGTGTAACAATGTACTGCTGTGTAACATGTTGTCAACAGTAATGTTTAATGCTTACATGTCAGGTAGTGTAGCTGTCCATCCATGATGCATTATAGCTTTTAGTAACACTAAGTGATTTTGGTTTCCATAATGTTAGCCATTTGTGTTGTAGGTGTACATGTGTCAGCAGGAGGATGGTCAGCAGTCATATTCCACAAGGGGTATGGTACTGTGGTGACACCATGGCTGTGACACATCCTGGGTACAGTTGAACACATGTCACACGTCTGTATAACAGTTACTGCCTGTGCCACATGAGCAGGGTATAATCAGCAACCTGATGTAGATTCATCCACATACATGCACTCTCTTACTTGGCAACACAGAGACTAGACCCCTAGGTATGTAGTGCTACTGATGTATGTGGCTTTCATTGCACACACCACACAGCATTTAGGATGAGGTGTGTTCCAGGTTACATGTTACATGCAGAACATCCCCAGACAAGTATAGTATTGTAATGAGGGATGTAATGGTTGTATCCCCAGCCCTATCCAAAGCCAAAAACATAGCCTCAATGGGACCAGACGGTGTCCCAGGCTGTCTCTTACAACAGCTCCAAAATGAACTAACCCCTCACCTAAACACACTTTTCAAACTCAGCCTCTCTACAGGCTACATACCTACAGAGTGGCGCACAGCAACAGTTATCCCACTCCACAAAGGTGGCGCAACAATGGACCCCGGGAACTATCGCCCTATAGGACTGACTAGCCTGGTCTGCAAGGCTATGGAGCGCATCATCATGGAACTCATTAACAGAGACACTGGGAACCACCAAACTTTGGACCCCACCCAGTTTGGCTTTGTTAAGGGCAGATCATGCCTCCTAAACCTGGTGGACTTCTTTGAGACAGTTAACAAGGCATTAGATGAGGGTAAGGAGGTCCACACAGCCTACCTAGACCTCGCAAAGGCTTTTGACACCATTCCCCATTCTGGTATTATAGACAAACTCAGCAACCTGAACATTAACCCCAACAACAAGATGGGTTGCAAATTGGCTCTTGGACAGAACTCACACAGTGAGAGTTGCAGACTCTAGGTCCGACTCTAAACCAGTTACAAGTGGAGTCCCCCAGGGCTCAGTCCTAGGACCCCTCCTGTTCGGTATATACTTCTCAGAGGTACAGGCATGCACAAGAGGACTTTGGCTGACCAAGTTCGCAGACGACTGCAAACTAGGGGCCATAACTGATTCTCCGGCTGATACAGACACCCTCCAGAAGGGTCTCACTGAGACAGATACCTGGTGTCAAAATCATGGCCTCAAACTGAATGACAAAAAGTGCATAGTCATCCCCTTTGGAAAAAACAAAGTACTCATGAACTACCACATAGGTGGTAGTCCCCTAAATACAGAAAAAGCAATAAGGGATCTGGGGACCCAAGTAGATAGCAATCTCTCCTTTGATAATCATATTGCCAAGGTGGTTAGAAAATCCTTCTACGTGGCCCACCTAATCTCAAAAGGGTTCTCAACCAGAACAAAGTAGGCTATTGTGCCTCTCTACTCATCACTTATTAGACCCATTATAGAATACAACGCCCCATTTGGGATGTACCTTACAAGATGCCTGCAACAGCTGGAAAGACCACAAAAGTACCTCACCAAGAGGATTACTGGCCTCAAACAGATGACCTATGCATCCCAACTAAAGAAACTCCAGCTGTACTCGGCTGCATACCGCTTAATCAGAGGTGATCTCTGCTTGACATACAAGGCCATTTCCAACCCAGAATTGATGGATATGCTCCACCTAAAAAAAAAAAAAAAAAAAAAAAAAAAATTCCCTGAGAGCCACACGCTCTTGGGATATAAACCTTACCACAACTATAAATAGGATGTGCTGGAGGGACAGATTCCTGACCCAGAGACTCCCCATGCTTTGGAACAAGATTCCAATATACATCAGGCAGAGCCCCTCACTATCACTCTTCAAGAGAAACCTTGACGGGTGGATGGGAAACAGAAAATTTACCCCGGGGATCACTGCAGTGGCTCTGCTGGATAGAGGTGCAGGGAACTAATGGCTCTGCTGGTCAGAGGCACCGGGAACTAATCTAAGGGGTGGCAAAAGCCAACACACTCTGGCTAGGCTTATAAATGCCCTTGAAATGAACCTATGAACCTATATGGACAATACATAGTGTGACATACCATCATATACACATTAAAAGACACATAACAGGCAGACACACATCCAAGAGACCTGGGCCTATCGGTGCTAACTTGTCAGTGTGTCCAATGTGTTACAGGTAGGCTGCACACAGCACATGCATGACTGGGCTGGATTGTGTTATCAGTTACCTGTACGATTGATGGTGACAGTGATTACCATATAGTGGTACATGGGACATGTACCGGGGGTACCATGGTGTAATGACAGTGTACACAGCACCCACACCCCACTGTGGATATTGTACACACACTGGAACCCGTGATGACACTCTGACATACCCACCATCACACATTGCCCACAACTGCGATACAACCCACTGTCCATCCCAACAGTGGTGCTACAGGTATATGCATCTACTGCACATGCCACAGGCATAGTAGGGTGATGCATTGTCATACCTCACCTATGGGTAGCAACATCACTATCCGTAATATTGTGTGGCAATGCGTATTGTAATAGGAACATGTGGCCGCGGAATGCTGTACCCTACAAATATACATACATGCACACATACACACACTTGCCAGAACTCAATGGGTATCCCATGCCTATCAACCCATTTGTACAACACTGTTGTGCTGGTACTGCAAGGCTCAGGTAGCTGTTAGAGAGAGGAACATAACAGGGTGCATGTAATGTCTGGTACAGCAGCAGCAACTATGGCAATGGGTGTTGTGGTGGGTGTGAAGGCCCTCATGGTATTCCCAAGTACAGGTGTACTAACACACAGACACTGATATCCTCAGTAATTCACACATACACCTTTGTCAGTACTGGGGTGCATCGCTGTAGGTGGTCAAAGGTGTGTATCTGGCTATTGTCCATGGAGAGATGGGAAGTGTAGGGGATGTGTGTACAGTGGTATCATGCCACCTGCCATGTTCCATCAGGCAATCTATTGACAGACGCCATTGTGGTGACCCTCAGGGTGAGAGTGACATGCATCAGCCAATCCTCTGGGTTTCTCCTGCAAATGGCCACTGAGGTGATCCAGTTGACATGTATGCAACATGTATTACAACACATGGTTAGTGTCTGTGATGGAGACCTGTATCCAAGCATGTTCTGTTGACTGTGGTAGTGTAGTTGAGGTACCCGTGGCATCTGGTGCATACAGGGTGTTGTGTCCTATCTGTGCCAGTTATAACACAGCTAGGCAGACCCTGTACACTATAGTCACAACAGTTAACCACTACGCCATGACAGCTGTGAAGACAGTTGTTTTCCCAATATATCTGTCAGTATACATATTGAATAGTAATGAACAACTGCTATGACTTCCACAATTGTCTAGTACTTGTTAGTGATATTACTGTTGCATCACATCATTATCATCTTCTTTCAGCTGTTCCCATTAGGGGTCGCTACAGCGGCTCATCTGTTTCCATTTCTTCCTGTCCTCTGCATCTTGCTCTGTCACACCAACCACCTGCATGTCCTCTCTCACCACATCCATAAACCTTATCTTAGGCCTTCCTTTTTTTCCTGTCACCTGGTAGCGTCATCCTTCTTTTTCCCAATATACTCAGCATTCCTCCTCAGCACATGTCCAAACCACCGTAATCTTGCCTCTCTAGCTTTGTCTCCAAAGCTTCCAACCTGGGCTGACCCTCTAATATACTTATTCCTAATCCTGTCCACCCTCGTCACACCCAGTGCAAATCGTAACATCTTCAACTCTGCCACATCCAGCTCCAACTCCTGCCTTTTTGTCAATGCGACTGTCTCCAACCCATATAACATAGCTGGTCTCACTACCCTCTTCTAGATCTTCCCTTTCAGTCTTACTGGTACTCGTCTCTCACAAATCACTCCTGACACTCTTCTCCACCCACTCGATCGTGCCTGTACTCTCTTCTTCACCTTTCTTTCACACTCACAATTACTCTGAACTATTGATCCCAAGTATTTAAACTCATCCACCTTCACCACCTCTACTCCTTGCATCCTCACCATTCCTCTATCATCCCTCTCATTCACACACATATATACTGTCTTAGTCCTGCTGACCTTCATTCCTCTTCTCTCTAGAGCATATCTCCATCTCTCCAGGGTCTCCTCCACCTGTTCCCTACTCTCACTACAGATCACAATGTCATCTGCAAACATCATAGTCCACGAGGACTCCTGTCTGACCTCGTCTGTCAACCTGTCCATCACCACTGCAAATAAGAAAGGGCTCAGAGCTGATCCTTGATGTAATCCCACCTCCACCTTAAACGCATCCATCACTCCCACCGCAGACCTCACCACTGTCACACAACCCTCGTACATATCCTGTACTACTCTTACATACTTCTCTGACACTCCTGACTTCCTCATACAATACCACAACTCCTCTCTAGGCACCCTGTCATATGCTTTCTCTAAGTCTATAAAAACATAATGCAACTCCTTCTGACCTTCTCTGTACTTCTCCATCAACACTCTCAGAGCAAACATCGCATCTGTAGTGCTCTTTCCCGGCATGAAACCATACTACTGATCACTAATCAGCACGCCCCTTCTTAACCTAGCTTCCACTACTCTTTCTCATAACTTCATGCTGTGACTGATCAATTTAATCCATCTGTAGTTACTACAGCTCTGCAAATCACGCTTATTCCTAAAAATCTGTACCAAAACACGTTTTCTCCATTCCTCAGGCATCCTCTCACTTTTCAAGATTTCATTAAACAATCTGATTAAAAACTCCAATGCCATTTCACCTAAACTCCTCCATGCTTCCACAGGTATGTCATCTGGACCAACAGCCTTTCCATTCTTCATCCTCTTCATAGCTATCCTTACTTCCTCCTTGCTAACCCATTGCACTTCATGATTCACTATCCCCACATCATCCAACCTTCTCTCCCTCTCATTCTCTTCATTCATCAACTCCTCAAAGTACTCTTTCCATCTCCTCAATGAGTGAGTATGTTTCCCTCATTATCCTTAATCACTTTTACCTACTGCACATCTTCCCTAGCTCGGTCCCTCTGTCTAGCCAATCAGTACAGGTCATTTTCTCCCTCCTTAGTGTCCAACCTTTCATACAACTCTTCATATGCCTTATCCTTAGCCTTCGCCACTTCTCTCTTTACCATGCACCTCATCTCCTTATACTCCTGTCTACTTTCTTCATCTCTCTGACAATCCCACTTTTTCTTTGCCAAACTCTTTCTCTGTATACTCTCCTGTACTTTCTCATTCCATCACCATTTCTCCTTGTCACCCTTCCTCTATTCAGATGTCATACCAAGCACCATTCTAGCCGTTTCCCTTACTAGCTCTGCTGTAGTTACCCAGCTATGTGATAACTCTTCAATGCCATCTAGTGCCTGTCTTAACTTATCCGTGAACTCCATGTCACAATTACCCTTTTTCAATTTCCACCATTTGATTCTTGGTGCTGCCCTCACACTCCTCCTCCTCTTCTTGATCACCGTCATCCTACAAACCACCATCCTATGCTGCCTAACTACACTTTCACCGGTCACCACTTTACAGTCTCCAATCTCCTTCAAACTGGCCCTCCTACATAAGATATAATCCATCTGTGTGCATCTTCCTCCACTCTTGTATGTCACCCTATGCTCCTCCATCTTGTTAAAATATGTATTCACCACAGCCATGTCCATCCTTTTCGCAAAATTCACTACCATCTGACCTTCTGCATTCCTTTGTTTAACACCATACCTACCCATAACTTCCTCATCCCCTCTGTTCCCTTCACCAACATGCCTATTGAAATCTGCTCCAATCACCACTCTCTTACCCTTGGGTACAGTCATCACCACTTCATCCAACTCACTCCAAAATTTTTCTTTCTCATCCATCATACACCCAACCTGTGGAGCATATGCACTAACAACATTCAGCATTACACCATCAATTTCCAGCTTCATAAACATCACTCTATCCGACACTCTTTTCACCTCCAAAATACTCTTAGCAAGCTGTTCCTTCAGGATAACTCTATGCCATTTCTCCTCTTATCCACACCATGATAAAACAATATGAACCCACTTCCGATACACCTAGCCTTACTCCCCTTCCATCTGGTCTCTTGCTCACACAATATACCAACCTTCCTTCTGTCCATCATATCGGCTAGCTCTCTCCCTGTACCAGTCATACTGCCAACATTCAAAGTTCCAACCCTCACCACCACACTCCTAGCCTTTCTCCTCTCTTCCTGCCTTCGGCCATGCCTTCCGCCTCTTCTCCTCCTTCGGCCAACAGTAGCCCAATTTCCACCAGCACCCTGTTGGCTAACAGTACTGGTGGTGGTCGTTGTTAACCAGGGCCTCGACCGATCCGGTATGTAACTAATTACTGGTGTCAGCATGAATTATTTGGTGAAGTTTTACGCCGGATGCCCTTCCTGACGCAACCCTCCCCATTTATCCGGGCTTGGGACCGGCACAAAGACATGCACTGGCTTGTGCATCCCCAGTGGCTGGGTTGCATCACATATGTTGTTATATCTAAATATACACATATCAGATACACACGGTGTGATACATCTGGAAAGGTATACACAAGAGTAATGTTTACACATGACAAGGATATGGATATATACTTATACATATATAGATATATGTCTACATGTACATACACATATACATTCATAAATATGTATTTATATACATCTGTATAGTGCATCATATATAGGCCATTTATAGATTGCTGTGTATATATGTATATATATATATATATATATATATATATATATATATATATATATATATATATGTGTGTGTGTGTATGTATGTACATCCTATATGTACAGATATACCTATTTATGTCGACATATATGTAGATATCTATAAGTGCATGTGCATATACAGCTAAACTGATATACCTATTTATGTTGATATATATGCAGATATCCATAACTATATGTGTGTGTGTATATATATATATATATATATATATATATATATATATATATTCATATATGTGTAGACATATATAGCTGTGTATATGTATATACATGTGTGTGTGTGTATATACATATATATATATATGTATGTATGTAGATATGTATATGTCTATATATATATATATATATATATATATATATATATATATATATATATATATATATATTATAGATATATGCATATATATATATATATATATATATATATATATATATATATAGATATATATATATATATATATATATATATATATATATATATATATATGCATCCATACCTATATATATATATATATATATATATATATATATATATATATATATACATATACACACATATGTTTACCATATATATATATATATATATATATATATATATATATATATATATATATATATATGCATATATATGTAGACTGTTGCTACTGTAACAGGTTGTCTTAAGAAACGTGTGTGGGAGGTCACATCTGCTTCTGACATGTACGCCATCGATTACTGACAGACATTCTAAGGACATCATAGTACAGTACCACTGATGGCACAGTAATGATCCTGTGGACCGCAGCAGTGATATGACCAATATATGTGGACAGTCTGGCACTCTCTGGTCAGTCCAGAGGTGTACACAGATCCCCTTCATGTGAGACATGTGGACCAAGCCTGACAATGTGGATGTTAACAGCCATGTACATGGGTATATCATGTAAATACTGGACTACACATATGCCCACATAGTTTATGCTTTCACACATGCCTGTCTGTCCTGACATAATAACTGGTGGTGCAGAAGTCACACGGCCACATACTACCCAATAGTTAGTGACATACATCTGTACAGAATCCCACTGCTTTGTCAGAAATACACAACAGTTATGGTGGCCTGGCAGCAGTATGTCTTGCAAATACCTGGACATAACACAGGCAGACTGCTACAACACTGGACTACATTTTGTATAGGGGAATACACATGTACCTGCAAATATAGCAGGCTCTACAGGCATGTCACAGCACAGAGTAACAGACACCTGTGAGAAAGTGCATACCCATAACCAATGTGAACACAGCCACAGCCACATATGGTATGCAAGCTTAATACAACACTATATGGACTGTCTGATAAACACCATCCTCATATGTACCACTCACACACTAACCCTACATAAACGGGTCATGACACAGTGTGGTCCAATGCCTGTCTGTGGTATGGAACACGTGTGTGTTTGGCCCTACAAACATGCGAATGCGTACCATACACTGGAGCAGCATGTAACATCAGATAGAACAGGACCAAGATCAATAGCATCTAGTACAGTCTGTGCACAGGCCAAGGTACGTATTCGCAATACACATACTGTCGACAATCACCTTAAGTACACAGACCCCAGTACTGTACACACAACCAACAGAATGCCAAGGAAATAACCCCTACTATACAGAACATCTCTAGCAGTCTGATATCTGACTGGCTTGTTATCGGGTATGATGTCAATAAATAATGGTGTACAGAACATATGCACCTCTTACTGCATGACATATTTACAAAGGTTGACAGACTTGTGGCTGGAGCCACAAACACTGGGCCAGTACTGGCATGTTGCTGTGATACCCTCATATATGTACTGTTGTAACAGAGTTTGTTGTGACATATGTCCTATGAGGGATATGAAGCCAGTAACTCTCATGGCTGTCACCATGTACTGACTGCAATCCTCAGACTATGCTTCTACAGTTCTACGATAGGTGATCTGTGAGTAACACAAGAAACATAAGACTCCAAACACTGCACAGTCTGCAGATAACCCTACAGGTGGGAGTTCCTCAAACACATAACACTGTCATGACAGGTATTAAATCATGTAGACCAGCCATATCCTTACACACCCTGTTAAACCAACATAACTCCAAATGCAGAAGAGCAACACTTACATTCTGTAGTCATGTCTGGCACATCCCCCTCCTGTTTGTTGGCCTGTCTCCACAGTGTAAGTTGTTAGAGATAAATCCCAATACCATCTGTGATGCTGTTTGCCAAACACCAACATGAGGTCCTGCTCACAGTGAATGAAAAGGCCCAACATGATGTTCCTAGATATTGGACTGTGTTTCCATGCAAATGGCTATGGGAATATTACCACAGCTGTTCCACGTGCAATCAGCTAGAGGGGGACTACAATTTGTGCAGAGGCCATCAGCCGATCATGAGCATCACTTACAAAACACAAGCTGCTACCTAAGCACAGCAGGTGTACTTCTCCACATCCACCAGAGAGGGGAGTGAGAGAGAGAGAGACAGACAGAGACAAAGTAAGACAGGGAGGAGGTGGGAGAGTAAAACCTAAGCATGTATGTGTCATACATTTACCAGTACGGGGTTTCAAACCCCTGACTGACTATGTATTGCTATCACATGTCTATACAGTTATTGCATGCACCACATAGCTTACATGTTGGGGAGCTGTCCAAAGGTATATGTGATGGTGAGTGACATCTGCAACAGTGATATAGGAGTGATAAGGAAGATGTAGTACACATGCCTGTCCACATGAACAGGTATCAACATCGACACAGGCACACTCTCTCAGGGACTCACACACATTAATACAGTTGGCAGGGTCAGGAATAGTAAAAATAAAATACTGGTGATGCAAAAGTAAATCACCTACAGCTTTAATGAGACAGGAAATACACATAAAACTGACTTAGTGCTTTCACCCAACTAGGGCATCTTCAGAGTCAGTTAATAAAATATTAACAAGCCTTTATAAATAAAATTCAAATGGCATTGCAGCCAATGAGCATTCAAGTGCAGTGAAAGTAAAATTATTATCAATTGTCTTGAGAGTTAACTCTTGCTGGTGCAACAAAATTTCACTTGTCAAAAGGTCTGCCACCCATATAAAACAAAAATGTTTTAAACAATTGCAATGTGTCTCCAAAACATCCTTCCTTTGAAAATCCCTTGTATTTCTTTGTTGCAAAATTATAAACTTTTCAAATGCATAATGCTTTGTGTTTTAATATACATGCCAAAGATAAGGTATCATTAATGCCAGGCCATTTACTGGCTTCTAATCTAATTTGCCATAAGCATTCTCTTACTTCGAGCATGTTTTTGTAATCTCCGCCAAAATCTTTGGTGTATAGTCTATCAATGACAAAAAATATAAATTTCTTAAAATTCGTACATTCCTTACTGTGGTAAATAAAGAGTTAGTTGACTTCTTATTTTTCATGTCCCTGGTGTGTTCCAGTATCCTTTGTCTTAATTTTCCTGTGGTCATTCCAACATAAAATGCTGGACAGGATAAACAAGTAGCCACATATATGACCATGTTTGTGTTGCAATTACAGTAACCTGGACACATCAGGGACCTTTTATAATTACCAATTTGTACATAAGGACTGTCATTAATATGTTTGTAAGCTTTGCAATTTCCACATTTAGCCATGCTTGCAGGTTTTTGACTAATAGGTTTGGGTGTTTTCTCCAGAATTTCCTTGATGTTTACACCCCTGCTGTTTATAAATTTTGGGCCATCTCCTAAAACATTTAACATATCTGTAGAAAATATGTTGTGCCATCCTGTTTCAATAACTTCCTTCACCTTACCAGACATGGTGTTGTACTGGAACACCATGCCTGTCTGAATGTCAGTGTGTTTGTGTTGATGTCCAGAAACCATTCCTGTGTCTCTTGATTTGTCCAATAAAATAGGTTTAAAGTCTGTTCAGGAATAGACTTCCTAACTAGCTAGTTTGCCACAGTACAGTAATACACAGGTATCACATGCACCACAAGGGTTATCCAGATGATATATGGGCAAAGGGTACGTGAAGGTGTCTGACATCAGACGGCATGCTTCAGTAGGCCATTCGGAGGTGTAGTGAGTGTGAATGGGGTCAAAATCATTATACTCCACACACACAGATACAGGGTGCCAGTACTGACATGCATGGGTGCATTGCTTCACAGGTGTGTAGTGGTTGACTGTGCCAAAAGGCTGTACAAGGCTAGGTGAAGGGTATACCTTGGCATCAGGCCACATGACAATGGTCTGCAGTGTGGCTCAGGGGTGTAGTGTCTGGATTGGCCCATACAGGTGGGTATTGTATTCACCATCCAGTCATCTGGGTTACTACTGTGGGTGGCCAGTGCTGTGCAATGCTTGCCATGTATGTGTCCTATAGTCCATGACATGGACAGTGTCTGGGATGTGCACACATCCCACATGCATGTTCTGTGACATGTGGAACTGTACCTGGGGTGTCCAGGCCATGTTGTGTACACAGACTGTTATCATCAGATGTGGCATTCATGGCTTCATGTGGTGGGAACTGGCAATGTTCACCAGGTTGACCCTGCACCTACACTGACAGCATGATACAGGTATTCCCTGGTGTCAGTTGCATCTGTCCATACAGGGCATGTGTTTAAGGCATGGAATGTCCTTTGTGGGTCAGATTTGATGGCAGTACAGTTGTTGCAGGCATCCAGTGGGGAACATAGTGAAGGTGCACTGTCTGCAATTATGTGCCTATTGTAGTGATGGGACATGGTGCCATGCCCTCTGTAGTCTGCTGCAATCACATCATGGTTACTATCTGTGGGCAATATGCAGGGAACTACCAACAAAGCAGTTGTTGCCTAGCCGAGTGTGTTTGTGTATGAGACATGGGTTGACAGTGTTCTCTGGGTAATACAAGGGTTGCCTAATTTGTTCGCCAGGCCTTGATGTCACATGTATGGATATGGATTGGCAACCCCAGCATCTCTGCTGTTTGACATCTGTTATCCTTGTAAGGTGGACATTGTGACATATAGTAAGCCAACCACATAAGAAATTTGCAAAACCCGCTCCACAATGAGTCCAGATGTTACACACTCACAGCCACCTCCACACAGGATATGAATGACAAACACAGATACACACACTCACACACACACACACACACACACACACACACACACACACACACACACACACACACACACCCCGAGTGTCAGATTTGCCATGTCTGGGATTGGAACTCCTACCTAACTAGTACATCTCACTATACCATTATGAAGTTATAGCACGCGCCACTGAGATTACTGGGCTACTCCTTCCCCAAAGGTGTATTTCAAGGTGAATGACATCAGCAGGCTTGCCAAAGAAGGGCAATGGAGGTTGTATTGACTGTGAATGGCCTCAAAAGCATTGCTCCCTACACAGACAAACACACACACAAACACACTAACTTCCACACTTGCCATGTCTGAGAATAGAACCCCTACTGAACTAGTGCATCACACTACAGCATTACGCTCTTATAGGATGCACCACAGAGATTACTAGGCTACTCCTTGTACTTCAAAGTGAATGACATCAGCAGGCTTGCCAAAGAAGGGAAATGGAGGTTGTAGTGAATGTGCATGGCCTCAAAAGCATTGCTACCTACACAGACAAACACACACACAAACACACAAACATCCACACTTGCCATGTCTGGGAATAGAACCCCTACTGAACTAGTATATCACACTACAGCATTATGCTGTTATAGGACACGTCACGGAGATTACTGGGTACTCCTTTCCCAAAGGTGTATTTCAAAGTGAATGACATCAGCAACCTTGCCAAGGTTGGGCAATGGAAGGTGTAGTTCATAGGTTCATACATTGATACTAGGCTATCGGCCCTAGGCCCTATACCTGCCTAGACATGACATTTCTCTGGCTATGACTTCCCACAAAATATACTTCCCTGCACCCCTGCCTAGTAGGGCAGCTGACATGATCCCCAGGGTGAATGTCCTATCTCTCATCCAATTGTCCAGGTTTCTGTTGAAGAGGGCCAAAGGAGCACTCTGCTTGACATGTGTGGGCAATCTATTCCAGAGTCTGGAGAGTCTCTGGGTCAGGAACACATCCCTCCTGCATGTACTGTTCATTGTGATGACAGGATTTGGATCCCTGGAGCATGTGGCTGTGAGGGTTTGGAATTCTCTAAGTGTAGCATGTCCAACACCTGTGGGTTTGACATAGCATGTTATGTTTAGCAGAGATTGCCTCTAAGAACACAATATGTGCCAGAGTATTGCTGGCTGATTTTCAGACGGTCAGCATAGGGCATCTGATTTAGCCTGTGGTCATTTTGTGAGGTATGTCTGCAGCCTCTCTACTTGTTGCAGATGTCCTGTGATGTACATACATGACAGGCCATTGTAGTCTGTACTGGGTTTACTGAGAGATGCCTACAGTAGGACAATGGGCTCCTTTTCCTGGATGTAAAGCCCTTAGTGGGAGGTGTATCACATAGGTGGGTTTCCTGACTGTTGAGGCAATGTGGTTATCAAAGGTGAGGCCACTGTCAACCTGTGTCCCTATGTCTGTTATCACACTTTAGGTGTTTAGTGTACTGCCACCTATGTGGTACTTCACAGGTACATGTCCCTTCCTAATGGGGATAGCTATATATTTCTTGGCATTGATCTTGAGGCCATGGCTCAGGCATCAAGTATGTCTTTCTGTAAGGCCCTTCTGTAGAATATCCACATCATGTGGGGATTCAATATTGGCTCCTGGTGTGCAGTCATCTGCGACCTTTGTTTGCCCGTGTCCCTTACTGTTGGACTGTACTTCAGAGCAGTGGATGCTGAACAAGGGCGGTGCCAGGACTGAAGCCTAAGGTACTGCAACTGTCACTTGTCTGGGGCTCGGGTTGGTGTCAACTACATTCAAAGTGTGGGTTTTGTCAGTACAGCAGTTGGCAGCCCATCAGGTGACATTGGCATTAATGGCCAGCATGACACATTTATCTAAGATTCCAGGCTGGGAGATGGTTTTGAACAGCTTGGCAAGGTCCAGATAGGCTGTGTGAACCCCCTTACTCTCATCCACGGCTCTGGAGACGGATTCACAGTTGTCATTCAGGTTGAGGTGACATGATCGGTCCTACACAAACCAAACCTGGTTAGGGTCCAGTGTTTGCCGGGTGCCAATGCCTTTGTTTTACTTTCCATGATAATACAGCCCATGGGCTTGCAGAGCAGGCACATCATACTGCTGGGGCTGTAGTTCCCAGAATCCAAGGTGGATCCCCCCTTGTGGACTGGGATAACTGTAGCTGTGCGCCACACAGTGGGCACAAAGCCTGAGGTGTGGCTATGATTAGACATGGCACTTAGGTGAGGTGCAAGTGCAGTTTGTAGCTCATGTAGTACACAGCCCGGGATGCTGACTTGTCCCATGGCTGCTGTTGTCATAGCTCTGTAGAGTGTGTTTTTTACCTATGTGGCCATTATTACCGGCATATGGCAATCTATCCGTGTTGAGATGGGCCCTGTGGGGGTTGGGAAGGTTATGCAGTTGGCACTGAATCAATCTGCCAGGATATTGGCAATATCCCTGGGAAGAATAGATTTACTACCATCCTGTTGTAGCTCACAGCAGTTCTGAGCATTACCATTTAGATTCCTTACATAGCTATGGAATGGCTTGCAGCTGTCTTTGGCATCTGTGGCTATATAATGTTCGTAACTAGCCTTGGTGGATGTTATGAGGGGTCTCTGCCTTCTACTGTACCTGGTAAGGGAGCATTTTGCAATCTGGAAGGTCCCCCATTTCTGCAAGAGTTTCCTCCTTTTGTTGTACAGTATGTTTATGGCAGGGAGCCACCACACTGGCATCCTTTTCTTGGATGGGGAGCATCTTGGCTCACTACTGGATGGCACAATTCATGCACGAGTGGATGTGCTCATACAGTGCCTTCATGTATGATTCAGCAGTTGTCCTTCCTGCATGGGTGTCATGATGTTAGTCACATCTGACATGTGTAGCATGACATTGGCTTTGGAGATGTATGTTACAGAGGTGTCCTTACTGGGGTGTGGGGGAGGGATGTTGATGTTAAGGGTGATTAGCTCATGGGAATACTTGACCACAAATGGGGTGACCATAGCTCTGGAGCACTGATGTCCCATGTTGGTAATGACCAGGTCTAGGATATTTGAGCCCCTGGTGGGACTATGGGTAACATGGTCCAGGGCATTGGGAAGCATGACTTCCAAGAACCGTTGGGCACACGTGTTGGTACACATGCAGTTTTCCCAGTTAATGGCAGGGGGGGGGGTGTTTGCTTGTAGCATGATATTTCACAGTATGTTTCAAAGGCTGTAGTGGGTATCATGGGGCATGGTGGGGGATCTGTAGCAAGCTATACAATTTGGAATGCAGTCTAACCTACTGTTAGTTGCACTGGGGGTATTTCAGACACATTCTGTTGGGCAAGTAGCCTGGTGGTGTGAATATCCTTGGTGAATATGGACACTCCTCCACCTTTATCATTTTTGTCCTGGTTTGGTGGCCAACAGGTGTGGTGACAGCTGTACCTGATATTGCAGGGGTGCTCTCTGGAGGCTTGGATCAGGTCTCTCTTACTGCACAGTTATCAATGTTCTCCATTTGTAGGTGTGCATAGTGACTGTGAATGGCCAAAATATATTGCTCCCTACACACACACTACCAAACACACACAGTTTCACACTTGCCATGTCTGGGAATAGAACTCCTAACCAACTAGCTCATCACACTACATCATTAAGCAGTTATAGGACATGCCATGGAGATTACTGGGTCTACTCCTTCCCCAAAGGTATATTTCAAAGTGAATGACATCAGCAGGCATGCCAAAGTAGGGCATTTGAAATTGTAGTGAGTGTGACTAGCCTAAAAAGCATTGATCCCTACACAGACACACACACACACACACACACACACACACACACACACACACACACACAGTTGCCACGTCTGGGATTAGAACTCCTACCTAACTAATACATCACACTACAGCATCACACAGTTATAGGATGCGCCACAGATGTTAATGGGCTACTAACGTCCCCAAAGGTGTACTTCAAGGTGAAGACATCCACATGCTTGCCATAGTAGGGCAATGGGGAGGGAGTGTGTGTGCATGGGCCATAACCCATTCATCTAGAGGCAGACACACCACACTCAGGCACACACAAGTTTATATTCCACAGGTATGTGTATATAACTGCTAGATGACTACTGACTTGTACAGTCATGTTGCACAGTTAGCACTAGCACCACAGACGCTATAATGCTGAGGGATTCCAGAGGTAAATGTCTATGGTGATTGACATTTACACATCATGTGGTTTTAGCCAATTGGCTGTGTGAATGGTGGGACAGGCCTCATGATGGATGACTCTTTGTCACTGTCACTCTCTTCCACACTTCTATGTATGTGCACTTCTGGCATATTATACTGTGTTGTCCTTGGATATATGTGTGTATTCCTATCCAATGTGTGTGCAAAGCATGACTGGTGCAAACGAGGAGTGTATGCACTAACATCTGTGACTATCAGATATGTATGGTCCACTGTTGTTGCCAGACATGGGCTTCATAAGTGTATGAGCATGCCCAGTATGACCTTTCAGTATTTTGTCTGATATAGCCTTCATTTCTCTGGGAGCATGCCCAGTATGACCTTCTGTATTGGATGTGTGAATCCATTCCAGGTAGATTGTACTTCAGTGGAGACTTTTGTGTTCTACACCTACAGCTAGCAAACTGTTTCTGCAGGATATCTGTAGATCAGTTGACAATATGGGGTCAAATTGGGCAAAGGATAGTGGGTTACTGTAGGCAGTTGTGTCTGTGCTGCTTCTGCTAAATGGTCCTGGTGTTAGCAGAGATATTCAGACATGTGTACTGTTATACACTGTGATGTTTTATGTCATCAAGTACTGTCAGGTAGACATATTTGCTTGCAGTGATGTCCTGGGAAACACAGGGTGAATGCAGCTGTGTCCAGTATTGTGGTCAAATGCCTACATATTCTTGCACACTCATGCCATTCTGGAGGGGGAGCTGTGGACAGTTGCTGCTGGGTCTGTGTAACTGGTTCAGCACCTTGGTACAGTGGTGGCAGAGGATCCATACTTGTACATCCATCAACGTGACAGTATAGCCATATCTTGCTGTGGAAATACCTCACAGCTGTACAGATTCACACAGGCTACCCAGAGGCAGGGGTCATAATTCTGAACATTACCCCTATACACTGTGGTTTACGAGCAGGTTTGCAGCCACCTATTCTTGTGTTTACAGCCAGGGATAGTATGTGCACATGGCTGAGTTTCGGACTTCACACACTCCATGCCGCCCATGCTCCCACCATACCCCCTCTATTATTCTATCCTCTTCCATACATTATGCGAACATTCTCTGATATTTTCCCTATAGTTATCATCTCATCACAGCAGTAAATTGGTGTTGGTCCACAGTTCATGTAGTAGGACATGGTGGGCATGTTACTGTGATTTGTCCACATGGCCTTGCATATGGGTTATGTGGACTGTGTTATGTTATTTGGGAGTCCATGACATAACATACATTGGCAGTACGGGTGAGACACAGGCCTTTGGCAGAGGACTGTAGGCCATTTGGTAGTGATGCAGACGAGCTGTAGCAGCCCGTTGCATTCTGTCAGTCCTACAGTCCCAGACTGCAATACAGTATATTCCCCTGGGGTGACATGGTAGGTGTGCTCGGTGTTCATGCCAATACTTTCTGTCAGTATTGATCCAGTGGTGTGGATGCTGGCAGGGTGCTGCTTACAACTAGGGACACACCTACATGGGACACCTGCTCTGCATGCTGCATTCATTCGCTATTGCCATACACAGGTGGGGGTTATATTGTACTCATTCCCAACAGAGAGATATGACCGGAGAGGTACCTGTGGGTGGTTGTTGGGTGAGCTGGGTGAATGTGTGCTATGGACACTACTTGCATCTGACTCACAGATGTGCATGGGGCATTCCACTTATGCAGGCTTGTGCAGGGACATCAGCTGTTTCTCAAAACATCATTCTTATGACCTTTGTGTGCCAGTGTTTGGCCAGGTGAGATTGGTGTTCCCTACTACAAGCCCAGATAATGTGCTGCAAACCTGTATGTACAATTCCAAGGGTGTGTCCATTTGACAGTTACATATTATACACTGGCTGTCTGGGGTACTTCCCCCTGTGTACTGCTTGTATATCTGGGCCAACAGTCATGCCATGTCCATCATTCAGATGGTGACACATATTACTTCCAAACATTTTCAATGGCTTACTGCTAGAATGTGTTATACTGGGAAGGATTGTGTTTGGAACTGCAGTTGTGAGGACTTGGCCCTGTCATCGGCAGTACTGGGTAATGGCCACCTCACCATGCATACATACTGACCACTCTCACACAATATACAGCACACACCAACCTAACACGCAGACCTGCATATTGTACACAAGCTACAATCTATCCTACTACCTTGGACAGCTCAGGTAATCTGTGCTCCACTGTTATTATATCTGCACATACATGTTACTACATTTCTCCATAGGACTGAGGGGGTTACACCTGTGTGTTACTACGTGTCTACATAGGAATGGGGGGGCACACCTGACTGTTACTACATTTCTACATAGGATGGGGGGCACACCTGTGTGTTATTACGTGTCTACATAGGAATGGGGGGCACACCTGACTGTTACTACATTTCTACATAGGATGGGGGGGCACACCTGACTGTTATTACATTTCTACATCGGACTGGGGGGGCACACCTGTTACTACATTTCTGCATAGGACTGGGGGGGCACACCTGTGTGTTACTATTAGTCTACATAGGAATGGGGGGCACACCTGACTGTTACTACATTTCTACATAGGATGGGGGGAGGGCACACCTGACTGTTACTACATTTCTACATCGGATTGGGGGGGGCACACCTAACTGTTACTACACTTCTACATAGGATGGGGGGCACACCTGACTGTTACTACATGTCTACATCGGATGGGGAGGCACATCAGACTGTTACTACATTTTTACACAGGATTAGGGGGGCACACCTGACACTTGTACACATTTGCTATGACTGTACTGGTATGTCAGGTACTCCATTTCATTCTGTATTCTAACCTATCATGCTGACTAGAGGCATATCAGTGTACTACAGGTCTTAGGTTTGACTGACCTACATTTCAGCTTCTGACTTCTTAACCATCAGAACTAACATCCCACTGCCTGACCTGTTGTAGTCTGTCTGTGTAGGCTTGGGGGGGAGGTTACCCATAGCCATCAATCAGAGGCCTTAGCACAGTCTTTGTTTGTGTTTATCTACAACTGTCCTGCTGGCTGAGACTGTTGTTGGGTAAGTGAGCTTCCCTGACTGGCATGTGTGTGTCATATGGACACACATGTGGCCCAGCACATTTCCTGCAGTGGGTTTTGTCACCATGTGTAGTACTGGCTACTATGGTGACACCGGTATTTGTTACAGCTCTCTTTGAAGACTTTGATTCTTACAGCCACTATAGGTGTCTACTATCTGCTGGCATCCCAATCAGCTACCCGATTCCCTTGCATGCTCACATCCATACCATAGATACAAGTAACAACACATACTGCTCCATTTGGCAATTGGTAGGAAGAGTGACTTACCTTGTGGCTGTGCCAGTATGGATGCACACAGTACACTCCCTCTACATGGTTGAGCACAGGTAGTGTCATATTTGGGATCCCTTTTACTGTATGTGAAAATCAGAGAGAGGTGTCATTCCCTGTGTCCCTACTGTGTCAGTGTATGTGCTATGCGTTGCCTCTTTGTCTAGGCCAGGGCATACTGGGCACACCTCCTTCTGTCTACTGGGGCAGGCTCAGGTTGTTCCTCCTCCGAGTCACCCTGTGCCTGTGCAGGCCTTGGCAATGGTGGGGGCTGTGTGGCCCTGCCCCATGCTGTTCCTGCTGCAGCTGTTTCCGCAGGATCATATTGTGTAGCATGGCACATACGATGACAATTTGAGTACATGTAGCTGGTGAGTACTGCAAGGATCCACTGGATGTGTCCAGGCACCGGAACCATGACTTAAGCATCCCAAACACATGCTCTATTATAATTCTAGTCTGTGCGTGTGCCTCATTATGGAGTTCTTTTTCAGGTGTGTGTGCATTTCTGATGAGTTTCATCAGCCACGGCTCCAGAGCGTAACCAGCATCCCCCACTAGGTGAGCGTAAGGGATGTCCCCATTGGCAAATCTCTAGTACAGCTGTGTCAGATGCCAGATGTGAGAGTTGTGATAGCTTCCAGGGCAGCCAGCGCACACATTCATTATAATGCCCTGGGCATCGCACACGACCTGGCAGTTGATGGAGGAGAAGTCCTTGCGGTTGATGTAGACCCTACCCTGCTCACTGGGTGGTGCTTTGATGCATATGTGCATGTACTCTATAAGCACCCACTACCTCAGAGTATTCTGCTATTTGGCAGAAGAGATGCAGATTGCTGACCAATGCCTCACAAGTGTTGGGAAAATATATGCTCTCACTGGCATGTGCTGACATGGCATCCAGGAAATGGTGGAGTACCCTGGATGCTGATGCCTGTGAGATCCCCATGATATCTCCAGTTGGCCTCTGGAAGGTACCTGTGGCTAGTATTCTTAGGCCTACACATACCTTGGTATCCACTGGAATGGGTTCCCCTCTGTTAGTTCTGTGTGTCAGGCGTGGTCGGCACAGCTCAACAATTTGTTATAGAAGGTCTCTGCCCACCCTATAGCGCTCCACTATCTCCAGCTCATGTAGCCTCTGGTAGATTACACTAGGTCTGTACACTCTTCTCCGTCTCCTCACTGTGGGTTGGTTGACAGCATTCTCATCCTCACCACCCTCAGTCTCTTCCACATGTTGATGTATGACAGCTGCTGCAGCCCCTATCATTTTGTTATTTGTTAAAATTTCCATGCTTGTATACACCGGTGATGTAGAGTATGTGGGAAAAAACAAAGGGAAAGGTGTTTGCATAGTTTATAGTAGTGTTCTGGGCTGGGCTGGGCTCATAATTGGCTGATTATGATACATTTCACTTGCCAACTATGCTAGTTCTCCTTAATTACCTTCCTACTGCTGTTTTCCCTTTCCATTGCCTTCCTGTTTAAGCCCGGGTGGTGCGCCGCACAAACACAGTGCTCAAATGTGCACAGAGATGCTATTTCCTGGTTTCCTTTTTTTTCTCCTTTAAAACACGGTGAGCGGTGCGCACACCTGCTTAGGCAATGTAAAGTGTGCTAGGCAGCCTCAGACATACCCCCTTGCTTAGCTCTGCTAAGCTAAGGGCAAACCCGAGCCACAGTGCTCCAATATGCTTACACTACCCCTGACACCCCCCCCCCCTTTGAGGTCAGCTAACACTTAGGCTTGAACCATGTTATTCCTGCACTTATACTGTTGGGTGCTGGCTAGCACTGAGGGGAAATCTGGGATTCAGTATCATTCCCCTCATTTGCATAGGATTGCCTGCTAATGCATAGTTACAGGTCCCACACTGAGCCTTCCCCCTTAGCAACCACTATTCACTGGCGATGTTGTCTTCTGCCTGCCATTGAGTATAATGGCAAAAATACTGATTTTGGTTAGAATGCTTATTTCAGGTTATTTTTTATATTTTTGGCCCGATCCCGTTTGTGTGCCACTGCCCTACGTTTAAACAGCCGAAATCGGCTAAAAAAAAGAAAAGTTTTTGTTTTTTTATTTTTGCAACTGTTTTCCATACCAATGGCCATTTGGTTTCCACATAATATACACCCTTTGTTTGGAGCTGTCATGGCTCCGTTTTGTAGTTTGCAGAAATGTACTTGGTTACTAACTGATTACATTTCTGCACACTACACTAATCCTGCATGGCCGGCTGACAGCTTCCTGGATCGCAAATACACCTCATTTGCATGGTTTTCACCAGCGAATGGGGTAATTTGCATACAGGAGCTTTGTCCGTGCAGGAATAGTGCAGGAGCGCTCGTGCACATCCCTGCAGCTTATTCCTGGATTGCACGGTGACCATATTGCCTCCAGGAGCTCCTGCACTGTTCCTGTACGCCGTGCAGGGCTTGCTGAATCTGGGGGGGGGGGGGTATTTCACAGTATGCATTTTTCCAAGGCATTTTATGTTGGGAAGACAACCTGTAGTTAAAGGATAGGATCTGTATACATGTTGGAAATAAAGAGAAGTATACAGACTAATGCTTTAATTAAACATACTGAATCTAAGGGGGAGGACCATGGTTTTAATTTTGAGTATTACAGACAATACTTACATCAGTTCAAGACTGGGGCATTTTAACCAATACCGAACTGAATATAAACAGATAAATGAACTGCATGCAAATGCACTTCCTGGATTAAATGAAGCTGTTAGTAGAAAACCAGTGGAATGCTTTTCATTACACATATTATTAAATTGTCAGTATGTGTAACATTATTAAATCTACTCTATACTTATCTGAGCCAATTTTTGTTTTAGTTTTATTCTTGTGGTTTTACCTGGCTTCATATTCATCTGCTTGAGCTCTCTTTTTTGTTAAAAATGTCCTAGCATATGGCCTCACTTCTGATGAAATGATTAAAAAGTCAGTTATCAACATCTGGACCAAGGTGCTGTGCTACCACATGCACTTATAAGTGTCCTTATGTCTGAACATGGGTTTAGTGTAGGACAGTATATGACTTGCATAAGTATGAAGCCATTACATTCAGGTTCAGGCCATCTAAGCTATTTTTACTAGTCACACTCCTCCAGGTATTTCCATCAGTCCTTATGTGATCATTGAAGTCTTCCTCTAGAACTACAGAACAAATGGAAATTGTCTTATAAAACACTGCAGTCACTGTCTCTAACAGGCAAAGCACTCAAAACAGGTTTAAATGTATTATGTCCACAAGCAGAGTCCTCCCTTCTGTCCTTTGCAGTCCAGCTGAGGTGACAAAGGTATAGCTGTCATTCTGGCAGGCAGTCAGATACCAACTAAGTTAACTATTTCCCACTACATTCCTTCATGCCTTCAGCTTGCCAAGTTGGTGAGCATAATGTCACTCTATGGCCACTTGAATGCTCTGTCATGAAAGAGAACATTAATCTACAACTGATTGACATGCTGTTTTTTAATAGTTTACATTGTCACATGAACAGTTTCTAGTCTTTGGATGTGAATATGTTGCCGATCAGTAGTTTTAGTACTGTTGATAAACTATACATTCCCCACCCCTGTCTCTACTTACCATTGGGCCCTGGCTCTGATGTTAGTGCCACTGTGGAGCGGGCAGAAGATTTGAGGAGTTGCTGGAGACGGCTCTCTATCTGTCCGAATTGTTCACCCAGACACCTGGAAAGACAGTCTGCCACCATTTTCTCCACCTCCTGCAGGGTGACATAAGTGTCCTCTGTACTATCACTGACTTCAGCAGGTGCTATGGCAGCACCTTGCTCAGCAAAGTCGACAGCATTGGCTACTGCAAGTGCTGCTAGGAGTGTGAAGGTGGCAGTTGGAGACACAGATGGCTGTAATGTTAATGTACTGGATGGTAGCAGGGGTGCTGGTCTTGATGCTGCTGCATATAAATGTAAAATAGAGCAAAACAAAACAAAAAAAAAGAAACAAATAAATGTACATAAATACAATAAAAAAATGAAGATAAAGAATAGCCTGAATTTGACTATTTTACGTGTGCTATAATGTAATGGCTACTGTAAAAATGATGTCCGAGTATACAATGTACAGCCTTCAGCACCTGTAACCTGCAAGACAATGCATTACATGCTGAGCTACATCATCAGCCTAAGAAAAGCCTGGAGTGGAACACCCCTGATGCTGTGAGTCACACGTTTGCAGACTGAAAGACAATATAAAGCTCACTCTAATATGTATATCACATTGTTCTGGGCACTATACTCAGAAAGACAAATGAAACACCCATTCGATTTTGTTTTTTGTTGGATAGCTGGAGAAATAAGCAAGGGTTTGGAATAGGACCCTAGACCATCAGCATATCCAATACATATGCTGAAGTCTGAAGCTGCTTAGACAACTACATAGTCCCACTGAAAGATGCAGTTAAACTTGCATTAATGTCATCAGTCCAGGCTCTTAAATACAATACATGTGAAAAAGTGTAGCAGTTCCATGGAGACTGCCTTTCTGACAATATGTCAATGATGTACCAACATACAATCCATTGGGGATCTGAACCCACAACCTTCAGCACCAGCAACCTGAAAGGCAGTAGATTTACATGCTGAGCTACCTCAATAACCTAAGAAAAGCTTGCAGGGAAACATACACTAATGGTGTGTGTCACACACATTCAGATTGAAAAGTATAACAAGAGAGGAGCTGAACTCACTGTCAGCATAACAGTAGAACAGTAAAATGTTGAATTTCATATATACATTCATGGAAGGTCTCTCTACTTTAGGCAATATAACCACACCAGAATCACCTCATAACCAATCAAACATCCCTCCTTTTTAGATAACTGTACCAAACTGTTATCCTCAACTTGTCTTAGTACCACTCCTATATCCCTTACAGTTCCTTTATTCTAATTTCCACTATGCTTACATCAACTTTCACAGTACATTTTAAGCTGTTACTTATTACCACACTTTTACCTTTTCTAACCTCAGCCTACCCCTTAACTTCCTTTGAACACCCACAATATCTTCAAATCCACCACCCTCCAAAACAAACTACACTAACTCTTACTATCTCCCAAAATCACATATACATAACTTCTATTCCTAGCTACCTACTAGCAAAATATCACAGATTGACCCACATCAAGTACAATGATCTAAAAACTAAGAAATCTCTAAACCAAATCTGTAACCTTCATAATCCTTTGTGTAGACTTAAAAGCCATTCCTTACAAGATGGTGACATTCACCCTAATCCTGGCCCAACCAGTACTTTAACAACTGAACTTCATAACCCCAATCCCTCCAGCCCATCTTCCCCTACCAAACATACTAACTCACTCTATACTGAACATCTCAATATACGTAGCATTAATAACAAAGTTACACGCCTCCATGCTCTTTTAGATGTGTACTCTTTTGACGTCCTATGCCTTACAGAGACATGGCTAAAACCCGATACCCAAGATACTGAAATCATCCCACCTGGATACAATATTATAAGATTAGACTGCAAAAATAGGAAGGGTGGGGGAGTAGCTATCCTTTTCAAAAATGGCCTACAAGTTACCTCTTTAGACTATAAACCACTTCCAGAGAATAATGCAGAAATCCTTATTTCCAAATTTCAGCTCAATTCTAGTAAATCCATATACATCATCTGTATCTACGTACCGCCTGGTAATAATACCAGTATACTCGAGGATATCCTCAGCTCCCTGTCATCATCCTTCCCACAAGAAACTATAATCCTTGGTGATTTCAATATTGACTGGAAATGCATCAGTACTGAACATCCTACTTCCCATATTAACCTCCATGGCTTTTCACAAATCATTACCTCCCCAACCAGAATTAACAAACCAAACAAAAAAGAAAGCACCTTGGATTGGATTCTCATAAATAAACACCTCCAGACTTATAAGGTAGGAATCTTCCCAGACGATATAAGTGACCACTCATTAACTTTCATAATCAGGCAAAAGATCGATATTCCCTTCACAGCCACATATAGGTCAATACAGTCCAACAAAGACTTTAACCCTGAACTATTCCATAATGAACTTAGGGCATGTGATTGGTCTCCCTTAAAAAGTCTCCCTCTTGAAGAGGCAGTTAAATACTTTAACACTAAATTCTTAGCCATCCTAGACCAGCATGCACCAAAACGTTCTATAAGAATTAGGTCAAAACCAGCTCCTTGGCTGTCTAAAGAAATCAGACAGAAAATCTTACTCATAAACAAAGCTTGGACCAGGTGGAGAACTACCAAAAATACTTTAGATCAACTAACATTTAGACAGATGAGAAATGAGACAAAAAAGCTATACTCTCAGATAAAAAAAACTTTTACTGTCAAATGCAGCAGTCACACCATAATAATCCACAAAAGTTTTGGGCAAGCATTAATAGATTCCTACACCCAGGTCAAACTAGTACACCAACCCCACTAGGTAGTAACCATGAAAACCCTAAGCAAACTGCTAATGCCTTCAAAACATTCTTCACAAAAGCTGTACAATCTCTAGCAAACCAGCTATCACCTGACAGCTCAAGCCTACCTACCTCCATTACTAGCTCTATCCCTACATTTCAACTGCAACCCATCCCAACACACTTCATCTACAAGCTCATCCAAAAACTAAAACCTTGTACTCCATCAGCTTACCAGCTACCTGCAGAATACCTGCAGAAAGCAGTTACAGTTGTATCCTAGCCAATATCCATCCTCATAAACAGAATCATAAATGTGGGAACAATTCCAGCAATCTGGAGAATCTCTCACATTATCCCCCTACACAAAGGTGGGAACTCTAACGAACATTCTAATTATCGTCCTGTAGCACTACTATCCCCCTTAGCAAAAATAATGGAAAAATGCATTCATAAACAACTACTCAACCATCTAATTCAAAACAACATACTAGCTGAGTGCCAACATGGCTTTAGGCCATTCCATAGTACTTCTACTGCCCTCCTATCCTTCTCTAACTCCATTAACAATAACAGAAATAACAACATCCTCTCTTCAGCACTCTTTATTGATCTTTCCAATGCTTTTGACATGGTAAACTACTAGCTACTTAAAATTATTCTCAAATCTCTTTCTCTTGATGCACAGGCTGTAAAATGGTTCAGTTCCTACTTCATTAATAGGCAGCAAGCTGTGCTCTGTTAGAATAACCTATCTTCCCACTTAACAGTCACCTTAAGTGTCCCTCAGAGCTCCATTTTAGGCCCTCTCCTATTCTCAATTTTCATCAATGATCTTCACTTAGCAATTCCTCATGCTACTTGTATACAATATACAGATGACTCTGCAATTATATGCTCAGCCAACTCCTCATCTGAACTGCAATCCATAACTCAAAAAGTGTTTAACTTAGTAGAAATATGGTTTCTTCAATGTTGCTTCCTCTTGAATCCAAAAAAAAAAAAAAAAACAAAGCTCCTGCTCTTTACTCCTACCCGTAAGTCCACCCCAATAAATTTCTCAGTCACATCTAACAATGGTACACTCATATCACCTGATTTAACAACCAAACTCCTACAAGTTACAACTGACAACCTCAACTTTGATACTCATGTTAACAACACAGTAAAAACAAAAAATGTGCTCCCTCTATAGGATCAAACCCTTCCTTACTCCATTAGCTAGATCTACTATTGCCCACTCCCATCTAATCTCAACACTTCTCTATGCCTCTCCTATTTATACGAATCTGTCTAAAAATTATCTTCAGAAACTAGCTAAATCATACAATAATATTGCCAGATTTGCCACTGGAAACCCCTTCAGAACCCACCAGTGTCAGAATCTAAAACAACTAGGATGGCTGGAACTTCAGAATCAGCTTAATTGTAACCAACTTACAATTGCCCATAAGACCCTTTACCATTCTCATAATACTCAAATACTATCCAGCCTGATCACCCCCTACAAAAATCTTAACACCTTACACTCTTCAAATAAACTACTAGTTTGTATAAGTAAATCCAGTAACATTGCAGGTGACTCTCTCTTCTCAAACACAGTTGGGAAAAACTGGAACCTTCTACCTAGTGAACTTACATCACTATCCTCCCTAACACTTTTCAAACTAAAACTTAAAATTCACCTTAAAACACACTGGCTATGCCCTTGTTGTAACCCTGACTAACCTTTGACTGACTTTTATTAACACATTTACTTCTACTACCTTTCTTAAACTAAGTTTCTTGTTCCTTATTACCAGAGAAATCAGGAACTGTAAATTAAGTAATCATCTATAAGATTACTTCTTCAGAATTATTTATCTTATGTGATCTCCTAAACTGTATTGTCATATTAAATGAACTGTAACAAGATGGTGGTGCTGCGGTAGCGTTGTCGCCTCACAGTAAGACGCTGTCTGGTTCGATTCTCAGCTAGAGCGTCTTCTGCCTGGAGACATGCGTGAATGGGCGTACCTTTGTTGAAGGTTGTGCGTCAGGGCTGGTAACTCGGCATGTAAAAATCAACTACCAATCATTAGCAGACCGGAGTTCCGCTGTGGTGTGCAGAAAGAACTGGAAGTATGTTTGACATTTCCATGTCAATAAGTGGCAGTTTCCAAGTGAAGAGATAAGTCATGGCTTACTTACAGTACATAGGTGGAGCTTGTTCTCTAAGTTCAGCCTCCCACTAGCACAGCAGATCGGGATTTCTCCTTTTCATAACAGTGTAATGGTGTTGACATTGCCCATAATTTCTCTGTATGCCAGTGGCACGTGTCACCTCTTGTGCCAGGCTGCTCAAGTCTCTGCCTTATAACGAGACCCTGACATACATACATACATACATACAAATATTTCAGGCATGGGCAATAATGCTCTTATAGCTTGCCAATATAAGAAAAAAGACAGCACCAAAAACTGTTCCCAGAACAAACCACGATCCACGAATATGTCACAATGAACTTCTTTTATTGAAATGCAAAACGAAGGTTGAGCGCTTTCATCTACCCAATGTAGATTTCATCAGAACACTGAATATATCAAACCTTGTCTCTTAAATACTTTAAAATACCCGCCTGAAACATCACCTGACCAATTAAACCACCATTAAGTTTTAAAGACATAAGAACATAGATTTGGTAAAACCCATATAAACAGCCTTCTAAATATTATCACAGTGTTAATAATGGTTAAAAAATGCCTAAAACAGCATCAAAATTCAATCATATAATAAAAATTCTCTATCGATGGAATATGGAACATACCCCAACATACTAGATGAATATTTCATATAAAATATGACAAATGCATGGAATGCATAAAAGGAACAATATCAAATGTAAGATACAATCCTACAGTAGATACTAATTACATGACAAATACAATATATAGTTATGACCTGCCTAAATATATTGTGCATTACCAATGTATATAAATACCTATATTAAACAATAAAAAATTATTTTATATATGTATTTGATTGAGTGTATATGTGTATATGTCTATATGTCTATCTCTGACAAAACTACAGCGTTGTTAATTTCTTATAAGGGGCTTAGTAGGAATATTTTCATTAATGCCTGGTGGAATTGCCGCATTTAGCTTTAACTGCCATTTTGATCTCTTTTTCCCCCAAAATTGCCTTGATATTACCCCCCCTGGGGTTGTTCCTCACTACTTCAACAATGGCAAATTTGAAGGTGTTACAACCAGCACTACCAGCTAAATGTCTGTATAGTGCATTATTCATATCCTTCTTTTTTATACAATACAAATGATCGTAAATTCTATTACGTAACTTCCTGTCCGTTTTTCCAACATAAAAACTTAGACAGGACATGCACTTTCCTATGTAGACAACATGTTGGGTCTGGCAATTTCCCTTACAAAAATAAATCCTACTTCTAATAATATTCTCTAAACTAATACACTCCACTTGTAAAATGGAAGGGCACTGGTTGTAATGTCCACATTGCTTAGTCCCTGTCCTATGGGTATTCCCGGAATTATCCGGCATTTATGAAAATATTCTTACTAAGCCCCTTATAAGAAATTAACAATGCTGTAGTTTTGTCAGAGATAGACATATACACATATACACTCAATCAAATACGTATATAAAATATTTTTTTATTGTTCAATATAGGTATTTATATACATTGGTAATGCACAATATATTTAGGCAGGTCATAACTATATATTGTATTTGTCATGTAATTAGTATCTACTGTAGGATTGTATCTTACATTTGATATTGTTCCTTTTATGCATTCCATGCATTTGTCATATTTTATATGAAATATTCATCTAGTATGTATTATTAGAGTTGGGGTATGTTCTATATTCCATCGATAGAGAATTTTTATTATATGATTGAATTTTGATGCTGTTTTAGGCATTTTTTAACCATTATTAACACTGATAATATTTAGAAGGCTGTTTATATGGGTTTTACCAAATCTATGTTCTTATGTCTTTAAAACTTAATGGTGGTTTAATTGGTCAGGTGATGTTTCAGGCGGGTATTTTAAAGTATTTAAGAGACAAGGTTTGATATATTCAGTGTTCTGATGAAATCTACATTGGGTAGGTGAAAGCGCTCAACCTTCGTTTTGTATTTCAATAAAAGAAGTTCATTGTGACATATTCGTGGATCGTGGTTTGTTCTGGGAACAGTTTTTGGTGCTGTCTTTTTTCTAGTGTTGAGTTCCCTGAACCTTCGTTGTTGGTATTGGTCGTCAGCCATGGATTCCATTGGGGATATATCCTGCAATTTCTCTCCTGTCAGGAGAGATGAAGTGGACAAAATACACTCAGAACTGGTGATTCTAAAGGGTGAAATCACCCGGTTATTGGAAATGATGACACCGCCTATCACTTCACGTAACACAGCTTCGGAGAAAATTGAAATGGAGGGGATGACATCAACACGTTCCGACATAGGAAGTGGTAGTTCCGAGGAGATTCCAAACGGTCAAGAAGCCCTGAAAAGGAACAATTCACAGTCCAACGGCACTTTCTATGGTAACGGAACTGTTGGCAATCATATGCATCAGTTTAATCTTTCTACTGCATCTGGTGAGGTTTCAGAGGATGTGTATGTTTTGTCAGGGGCTAAACCCAAACGTATGCAACCCACATGCACCTATTCTTCCCAAGTGGGTTCAAACTTGGTAAATATGAAAGAAACTGCTACATCCAACAGGCCACAGACGTTGGAACCTATGGATGGTATGAACAATAAATTTACTTTTAATTTACATAATTTTTTAAAACTGCCTTATGATTTCCGGTCCGTGGATAATCATAAGATACATAGTACTGTACAAGAACAAGACATCACTTTAAAGGACATGATTTTTAGCTTCGGAAAGAAGCTTAACCGGATAAAAGCCTTGCAGATGGATAATTTATATTTATGCAAATGTGTGGACTGTGGCATTGTCCCTATGGGTCTACGTTTTTTTAAACAGCCCATTGGGATAGAACTAAATGAGACCAATATATTGACTTGTAATAAAATGTCCGACGGTTTTGGTAGGCAATTTATGGAGTTCATAATATCTTGCAATGACAACAAGTTGAGTACATTATTAAAAGATGTAGAAGAACTCAATGTTGCTATAACCAACGGTTTATTGTACCCACAGTGGGAGAAATTACATGCTAAGCAATTTCACTATGTAGAAAGTAGTAGCAAAAAAATGTTTGATAGAAAATGCAAAAAATTTCTAAGGGATACAAGACAATATGAAAATTAAACTGCCTACAATTGGAACAAAAGAATTAATGTTAACCCTGATAGACGTGATAGGGGCAATGATGTGGACTACATGTCCAATGATCTTGATAGAGAGGAATGCCATGGGGAAGATTTTTTAGAGCAAGAAAAAAAGTGGAAGGGCAACTACAAATGGCAGGAAAACAGATGGAGACAAGGGGATCGAAGAACAAGGAATCCCCACAGGGGTTACTAGTACAGGAAGGTGAACCTACTGGTATTAGGATCACTGATGGGGTGGTATATAGTGTAGGAGACTTCAAAATTTATAATTACACACAATACCCCATAAACATTGAACATTTTAATACATTTTCGAAAGGTATGAAATATATTCCTAGAAAGAAGTTTGATCTGGTTGATACTTTAGTCGAGTTCAAATTATTCTTGAGAAAGATAAATTTGGGTATATTCTTTCAAAATTCATCTGATAAGCACTCAAAAATGGACTGTTTAAAGAAGAAAAGTAATTTTACTCCAGCCATGCACAATACCCTATCAACCCTCGAAAAGGTGGTCAGTAAGAAAATATACGAACTATATGGTAATTTACAAAAATCAGGTGATTCTTCCCGGTGGAATGTAGCAGTCGAAAAACTATTAGATTCTATATATTCTCAAAACATTAGGATTATGACTGCAGACAAGGGGGGTGGAGTGGTACTGTATGATATGGATAATTATATTGCTAAAATATTTGACATTTTGAATAATTCCGAACAATATGAGGTAACTTCTATCAATCAGATAAATATTGCCCATAGAAGAATTGACCTGTATCTAGAAGAATTTCTATTGGATGATCGAATCACGCTTGAACTGTACAATTTTTTTAAAAGTAGAGTACCCCATAATGGCAACTATAGTAGGAATTCCCAAAATACACAAAAACATCAGGGATCCTCCTTTCAGACCCATTATCTCAGGAAGTCGTAGCAAGGCCTTTCCATTTGGTAAGGTCATTGACCAATGGTTAAAGCATATTTACAAGCTGATACCACACATTATTAAGGACTCCTGGGAATTTTTAGGGAAGTTCAAACAAGATATATGGGATCCCAATTTATTATTTGTTACCATAGATGTAAAGGATTTGTTTTCGTGCATACCTAAAGCGGATGGGGTGACTCAATTTATTAACAGTCTGAATAAATACAGTCAATTACAGTGGGACAAGATCGATATACTAACAGAATTCATCAATATTGTGCTAGATAATAACTTCATATTCTTTGAAGGGGAGTATTACAAACAAATAGCGGGTGTAGCTATGGGGGCTGCTTGTGCCCCCATATACGCCAATCTCGTCCTATTGGATTGGGAGGAGGAATTTGTATTGGAATCACCCTGGAAGGATTACATATGTTGCTATTTCAGGTACCTGGATGACTTATTCATCCTTTGGAAGGGGGATGAGAAGAAATTGATGAATTTCATCGATTACATCAATGGTAGTACTTCCTACTTGCAAATTACTTATAACATGAGTAAGACAGGAATAAATTATCTTGACACTTACATATTCGGCGATGGACACACTTTTCAGTCTAAGATCTATAGGAAAGACACTTTTTGCAATGCCTATTTAGAGTTTTCCAGCAATCATCCCTATACGCAGAAAAGAAGTATTTTAAAGGGGCAATGCATAAGGGCTGTTAGAATGACCTCCAGAAAGGAAGATATGATTCTTGAGATGGCCTTTATTGGCAAACTATTTAGACAGAGAGGTTATCCTGAGGCCATGATCAAGGACATCACTGAATATGTTATACGAGAATGGAGTAATAAGTATATACCTATCTTGGGCAAGTGTTTATTGTCAACCAGTGCAAATGAATGTAGTACATCAGGATATCATAGGTCATATATAATACAATTTGGACATCATGTAGGGGAAGTGAGAAAGATCGTAGATAGTAATTGGAACATTCTTACTAGTGATGAAGGAATTTGTGATAGAGTGGGTGAGAAACCAACATATGTATATAAAACAGGGATGAATTTCAAAAAAATGATTGACATTAGGTCTAATCACACAGATAATTCCGGGAATACCCATAGGACAGGGACTAAGCAATGCAGACATTGCAACCAGTGCCCTTCCATTTTACAAGTGGAGTGTATTAGTTTAGAGAATATTATTAGAAGTAGGATTTATTTTTGTAAGGGAAATTGCCAGACCCAACATGTTGTCTACATAGGAAAGTGCATGTCCTGTCCAAGTTTTTATGTTGGAAAAACGGACAGGAAATTACGTAATAGAATTCTGATCATTTGTATTGTATAAAAAAGAAGGATATGAATAATGCACTATACAGACATTTAGCTGGTAGTGCTGGTTGTAACACCTTCAAATTTGCCATTGTTGAAGTAGTGAGGAACAACCCCAGGGGGGGTAATATCAAGGCAATTTTGGGGGGAAAAGAGATCAAATGGCAGTTAAAGCTAAATGCGGCAATTCCACCAGGCATTAATGAAAATATTCCTACTAAGCCCCTTATTAGAAATTAACAACGCTATAGTTTTGTCAGAGATAGACATATAGACATATACACTCAATCAAATACGTATATAAAATAATGTTTTATTGTTCAATATAGGTATTTATATACATTGGTAATGCACAATATATTTAGGCAGATCATAACTATATATTGTATTTGTCATGTAATTAGTATCTACTGTAGGATTGTATCTTACATTTGATATTGTTCCTTTTATGCATTCCATGCATTTGTCATATTTTATATGAAATATTCATCTAGTATGTATTATTAGAGTTGGGGTATGTTCCATATTCCATCGATAGAGAATTTTTATTATATGATTGAATTTTGATGCTGTTTTAGGCATTTTTTTAACCATTATTAACACTGATAATATTTAGAAGGCTGTTTATATGGGTTTTACCAAATCTATGTTCTTATGTCTTTAAAACTTAATGGTGGTTTAATTGGTCAGGTGATGTTTCAGGCGGGTATTTTAAAGTATTTAAGAGACAAGGTTTGATATATTCAGTGTTCTGATGAAATCTGCATTGGGTAGATGAAAGCGCTCAACCTTCGTTTTGTATTTCAATAAAAGAAGTTCATTGTGACATATTCGTGGATCATGGTTTGTTCTGGGAACAGTTTTTGGTGGTCTTTTTTCTAGTGTTGAGTTCCCTGAACCTTCGTTGTCAGCTTGCCAATATACCAATAAAAAGTGTCCAAGTTGTTTTTAAAAATGTTTAAACTAGTGCTCGCTTTAATATGACTGGGTAACTGGGTAGTCTATTCCATGCATCAGCTACACTCTCAGAGTACCAGTTAGTGCAGCTCTTATTATAATCTTCCACACAGGCTGTCTGATGCTTCCGTACTACTCTTTGATAACTCCAAACATTTCCCCAGAGGTAGTTGTCTCTAACTGCCCAATACACCTGAATAAGGTCTGCTTGTGTGTGTGTGTGTGTGTGTGTGTGTGTGTGTGTGTGTGTGTGTGTGTGTGTATATATATATATATATATATATATATATATATAGATATATGAGACACTGTACAAGTTCAGATATTTTAATCTTTCATAGCAAGTTAAAATTTTACATCCACGGATGTCTTTGGTATATTTAAGCTGTACTCTTTTCCAGTTTGCTCAAGCTTGTTTAATTATAAGCTTTCCATATTGTTATGTCATATTCTAGTTTAGGTCTAAAGTAAATTACAAGCAATGATTTCATAATTTCTAATTTCATAGACTTTTTAAATCTTTTTGTACTTACTATAGTTTTATAACTATCATTAACCAAATGTTTGATATGATCAGAAAAACTCAAAGCTGGCTATACCCATATACCTCTGTGTGCTGTATTAAATATCCACCCTTCAATTTATGTCTCCAAATTTCGTATGCTTAGTTTTTGATGTGTTTATCAGCATATTATTCTCCTGTGCCCAAATGGTCAATTTAGTCAAGTTCTTTTGCAGAGATGCCTTATCTGTAACATTTTCAAGTCATCTGTGAGCAGACTGTTGAACACCTTGGATGACAAAGATAGATTTAAAAGATACATCCTAAACAAATATGGGCCTAGGAAAGTGCCCTGTGGGACACCTTGACTGTACCTACAATTTTACCTGTCCAACTGTTGTACAATACTTGTTATGTCCTATTTGTAGGCCATGCAACTATCCATCTTATCAAGATTACATCAATACTTAGTTATTCTAATTTATTGATCAGTGCTTTGTGTATTACCTTAACAAAAGCTGACATTAAGTCTATATGAATTATATCACAGAATAAATTTTCATTTATAGCTGTTATTGCATTATTATACAACATCATGTTACAGGTGGTTATAGATTTGTTTTCAACATATTCATGCTGAGATTTAAAGTTTCAACCTTTCCATTTCTGATAATTAAAAAAGGTGGGTTTATGTCAAAGGAAAAACAACTTCAAAAAGATCAACACATGGCAGGTTCAGGTTAAGGCACTTTAATCTTGCAGCAAGGAGACAAAAATGTGCTAATACAGAGTTTGTCTAACTAGAATCAGGAAGTGAAGCTATTCTTATACATTTCTTACAAGACATTGCCTACTAAGCTGACGTAATAAATCACAAGTTCTTTCAATATTATTTCATAGCAGCTGTTTGTCCATGATTTTCTGCTGGCACATCAAGTTTACAAAAAACTTCCTAAGAAAAACAACGTGGCCTTGATGACCACCGGTCAGATACAACTTCTCACTATGCAATGTTACCATTCAAGGTACTATGTCTAATTTGAGCACAAAGCAAGTACAGATTATAGTTCATTTCTTCAAGCAGTCTTTGTTCAACTGTATCTATCTTTTCTGCAGCTGTGCATGTTCTCATAACATGAACAGAGCTGATTGTTCAAGTTCAATAACATTATAGAAAACAGTATTATTCTATTCATTATTTTCCTGACCTAGCAGATAACCTGCTTCTCAGTAAATTTCCAAAAGGCATAAACATGAATTTTGCTGTGCTAGCAAATACTAGGTCAGAGAGCATCTTGCAGTTTCAGAAAGCATATTGCAGTTTGAAAAGCATCCTGTAGTTTCATACAAAACTAAGCTGTACATAAAATAGAATGAAATGTGTTAACCCTCTTAGCTTCTAATAAGCACTAAACATAAACATTAATACATATTTTTCTAACATTTCCCCCATTAATACTTTTTATTCTATTTTCAAAAGCATAAACAGTTTGCTTCTTCTCCTACCCTCTTTCTGTTCAGAATTTGCAGTTAAGAGAGTCATTCAGTTTAGACTTATGAAAGGGTTTCATTTTTCAACAGTTCTTCAATTTCAGTACTTTGATACAAAGTCTCAGAAAGTGACATGTCTATAAAATCTTTGATTAATCTTTTCATGCAGGGAATACCACAACAAACACACACTCCTAATAGGAGTAATCTCACACAAATGGCAATCAGGATGTTCATTAGGATGTTACCCCACCCCCAAACAAATTCTGGAAAAAATCCATCAGTGGGTTTGGGCCTGGTTTGGTCATGGCCAACACTCGCTGAATCACCTCAAGATGGTCGTTTATCTCATGCTGGTTGTCAGGAATATACGAACAGCACTCCTCTTTTATTAAAGCGCACGTACCACCTTTCGCCGCTAGGGTGAAGTTGAGAGCCATGCGGGTTTGAAGCACCACAGTTCTCATAGCGTTCAGTTCATCAGTTACTAATTCGAGAGCAGAAAAAGTTGCATTGCTCATTACTTCGAGACATTTGGACAGTTTTCTCAGTTCCCAAATCGATTTCACTGCACCATATGCAGGGGCTATACCTGCCCACGATATAATAGTGTCACTCAAGTCCATGTGTGTCAGTTTATCTTTGTTTTTCACGGAGTTATGGTTTCTCCAGCCTGCTTCGATTCATCCCATTGGATTCTCAGGCCTCTTGATTGGATTTCCAGGTTTCTTGGTGATCTCTCTGACATTTCGAATTCTTCCCTGAGGCAAAACTGCAGTGTGTCATGGCCGGAACCAGGTAACCCAAAAAACAACTGCCGGACCAATTCTCAGGTAACCATTTGTATGCCTTTTTCCCACACACAAAATAACAATTCTCTACTTTAGTATTAATATACACTTGCTCTGCATGAAACATTTTCTTATCAATGATAGTTGTTTAAAAAGAACAGGATTATGTTGTACTTCATCAACTGTTTTGTGCATTGATTCTAAATATGAGTCATAGTTTGTATCACAAATATAACCTGCATTATCAGCTTTGGTATAACATTTGTAAGGAATAGTCACATTACAATTGCTCCAACCCACCTAAACAGTATCATTTTTGTAAAAACATACAATTCCCTTTTGTGTAACAGGCAGGTACAATGCTATTTTGTCTTGTGATTTCACAGTCGTAGTATCAAAAATCAAATTTTCCCAGGTCTCATTGACCCCTAGGGGGATAGCAGTCATTAACAATCCCCCGTATGCTGTAGGTATAGCTGTGCAAATCCAGCAATTCGAAACATTAAAAGTTTCGGCATACACATATTTAATTGCTTGATAAATGTTAAAGTTCGGATGCCAGTCTATGAGTAATGCATCTCATTTATTCAGTTAAGCTCGTGTGGCTGGAAAAAGGAAATGCCACAGCAAAAAGATTAATGTTATCAGTATAGTTAACAGAATAATCATGCAATACTTTTGAGGTTGTTCTGTATTTCTATTTGCTCCGTATCTGGTCATTTTGTTCTTGTGTAACAGTAACAAGTTTTTTGTCCAGTTCAAAGTTTTTAACCAATTTACAGTGTGTCAGATGAATCCAGGACGCTCGCTCTGCGATCTTGACTGCAGTGGGTGTTGACAGTAGCACTTGGTATGGCCCTTCCCACTTCGGTGATGTCCAATTCTTTCTCTTGATAACTTTCACCCAGACCCACATGCCTGGGACTACTGCTGCTTCGGATGGTCTGGTTTGTTCTTTATCTGAAACAGAATTTAACTGCAAAAGTTGTTTATTACTTAAAAGTCGTCTCATATATTCTGCGAGTGAACTGTCGGCCTCCTGGTCTGCAGGCATGAGAGGTTTCCACTGAGGTATATAGTATGCCCTCCCAAATAATTTTTCAAAAGGAGTTAACCCCTTTGCATTCGGAACAGTTCTCATGCTCAACAATGCCAGAGGCAGGCAGTACACCCAGTTCTTTTGTGTCTCACTAATTAATTTTCTAAGTTTATTTTTCAAAACCCCATTATGCCTTTCTACTAGTCCTGCAGATTGTGGATGGTATGCACAATGGTTCTTTAAGGAAATTCCGAAATATCGGCTCAACTTTTGTATAGTTTGATTTACAAAGTGTGTGCCATTGTCACTATAGATCTTTTCCGGTATGCCAAATCTAGGAATAATTTCTTTAACAAGGACTTTTGCAACAGTAGCTACATCTGGATTTTTGGTCGGAAAAGCATCCACCCATTTGGAAAACATATCTATAATGACAAGACAATACTTCTTATTTTCGCATTTGTTCAGTTCTATAAAATCCATACAGATAGTATGGAACGGGTACGGTGGTGCAGGGAAACTCCCTTGTTTAGGCTTCAACGCCCCTTGTGCATGATGCTTGTTACAAACATGGCATGCTGCACAAAAATCTTTTGTGTAGTTTGTAAATCCATATGCTGTGAACACTCGATTCACTAACTGTAGCATCCCCCCTGTTGAGACATGGCACTGCCCATGGCTCAACAAAGCTGCATATCTAAACAAGTTAGATGGCAATATCGTTTTTCCTTCTTTGGAGATGTACAGCCCTTTCTCAAGAATTGCTCCTCATTTTATCCATTTCTGTTTTTCTACTTTTGTAGTAAATGTCTGCATTGTTTTCAACATTTCTAAATCTAAAATCTCAGAAGGTTGTAATTCCTCACTCAAAAGAAATATTCCTGAAGCTGAAGCTGCCTGCTTTGCAGCTGTATCAGCTCTCGCATTACCTTTTGAAATCCTATCCTGTTGTTTGGTATGAGCTACACATTTACAAATAGCTACTTTCTGAGGTAACTGAATAGATTCTAACAAATCTAAAATAAATTGCTCATGATTAATCGGTTTACCAGTAGATATCATTCCTCTATTCTTCCACTGTTGCGCAAAAACATGTACAGTAGAAAAAGCGTACTGGCTGTCAGTAAAAATGTTCACACATTTACCCTTTGCCAAGGTACATGCCCTTGTCAAGGCAATCAATTCTGCTGCTTGTGCAGATAAGTTGTGTGGTAAAGACTTTGCTTCTAAAATCTCAGTATCAGAAACTACTGCATACCCCACTAGGTTCTGCCCTGTAGGACCCCTTCTGCATGAGCCGTCCACGTAATATGTCACCTCGGCATCATCCAAGGGAACATCCATTAGATCTTTTCTAGGCAGTGTCTTTTGCTCAATCTCCTGCAGGCAGCTGTGTGGTGTGCCATCCGCAGGGGTCGGGAGCAAGGTAGACGGATTCAAAGTTGTACATCGTTCAATTGTCATATGAGGTTGGTTCAACAGTATAGTCATACAGGAAAGATGTCTAGCAGGAGAAATATATGCTACTTTTTCTTGCAGTAAAATAATCACGACTGCATGAGGCACTCTCAATGTGAGAGGGTGGAATAACACTACTGAGGCCGAAGCCTGTACTGCCATTGCAGCTGCGACTACTGCTTGTACACAGTGGGGCAGGGATCGCGCCACTGGGTCCAGCTGTGATGAATAGTAAGCTATGGGGCGTTGCTTGACCCCGTGTTGCTGTGTTAACACTGATGTCATATAACCTTGCTTACAATCTACAGTTTGGAAAAAACGTTTATGATAGTTTGGTAATCCTAAAACTAATGAGGATGCTATCAATTGTTTTAGTTTGCAGAAAGCTGATTCTACTTCTGGTGTCCATTGTAATAAATCTTGGGCTGCCATAGGCTTCTTGTATATCAAGTTGGTCAGTGGAGCAGACTCCAAGGCATAGTTTGGAATCCAACTCCGACAGAAATTAGTCGTACCCAGGAAGGACATCATTTCCTTCTTGGTAGTCGGTTTGGGTGCTTGTAAAATTGCTATTTTCTTATCTTCATCTAATGTTTTGCCTTCTTTGGATATTACATATCCCAGGTATTTAACCTGCTTTCTCCAAAGCTGCAACTTGTTTTTGTTTACTTTATGTCCTTGAGTGGCTACAAATTGTAGTAATGCTATGGTATCTTCTCTGCATTCTTGCTGGGTGGGGGCTGCCAGCAGGATGTCGTCTATATAAAGTAAAATCTGACTGCCTCTTGGTGGGCTAAATCCCGCCAAGTTGCTTGCCATCTCTTGTGAGAATATTGTTGGGCTTTCACAATACCCCTGTGGTAGTCGCGTGTATGTATACCTTTTCCCCTGAAATGAGAATGCAAACCAATGTTGGCTGTGAGGGTGTATCGGTATCGAAAAGAACGCATTGCTAATATCTACCACAGAAAAATAGTTCTGTTGAGGCTTCAAATCATTTAATAGGGTGTGTGGATCTGGCACCGTAGGTGCTCTAGGTATTACTGCGTCATTTACAGCTTGTAAATCTTGAACCATACGCCATTCTCCGTTTGCTTTCCTGACAGGAAATAAGGGTGTGTTACATGGTGAATCGGGAGATTCTACCAGTACTCCTTCCTTAAGTAAAGCTGCTATTATAGGTTTGATTCCTACTTCTGCATCTTTCCTTAAGGGATACTGTCTCTTTTGTGGTCTAAATGCTGATTTTGGCGTACGAATTAGTCCTACATCTGATTTCCCTGTTGACCAGAGAGTTTCTGGTATGCTCCGTAAGGCATTTTCTTCCTCTTCTAGTAAGAGTGCTAATCAGCTGTCCTCGCTAGACTGCAAGTGTACAGCTGGGTGTGTCTGTGTTATCCAATTTAACTTCTGCTTCTGTACTCCCTGTTCTGACAATTCTAACTCCGTCTGTTTTTCCCACTTTGTGACTTTTTCTCTAGGTCTGCCCATTTCACATTCTTGTCCTTAGTTAAACTAACATGTGGTAATCGATTAGATTTATAGAGTGCAAAGAATTCCTGGGGCAATGAACAGCTAACTACACTGTTCCCTTCTGTGTCCCAGTACAGACTATGTAATACTAATCTGTTTGCATGGTTTTTAAACAGTTCTTGCTCATATTCCTTATCAGGTCCTGGTGTGCTACAATAATACAGAGTACAGTGCAACAAATGCTGTTTATCAGTGTCAAGGGAGGGGGACTTACTGATGGCTACGTTCATCAGTTCTTCAGTTACTGCCCCTGGACCAGTCGTGACCAAGTCCTGGCTGTACCAATAAAATGTTTCGCCCTCCGGTCGCACCACAAAAGTATCCATTTGTCGCTGCGCTTCCATACCCTGCATAGTTGGAACTACTGCTATGCCAAATATCTGCATAAGATCTCTGCCCAAAAGGTTTACTGGGCATTTTGCAGAAACAACAATTTTGCTTTTCTGGGTCATCCCTGAAACAGGGTCAGTTATTGCTATGTTATGGGAGAGTGGCTCCCGATACAGCTGTCCATTAGCTGCTTCCACTAATATGTAATCAAATGATTCTGAATTTTCTGGTAGTTTGGAAGGATGTATCACGGTCCGTGAAGCCCGAGTCACACAGGAATTTTACTTCCCTCCCCTCTACCACGTGTCTGCTAAATAGAGCTCTAGGCTCAATAATGCTAAGTCTAACATTTCACTTTCTTCACCATCTGCGATTTCGTGCACTTCCTCTATTTCTTCTATCACAATCTCTACTCCCTCTATCACATTTGCATTTGTCTTTTCTTGGTTACTCCCTTCTAGTGATTCTTGACTATCATATAGTCAGTCCTCACCCTCCTTATTTTCCATGGCTACCTTCTTGTTTTGCTTGCAATCCCTTGCTAAATGTCCCTTTTTTCCGCACTTAAAACATTCACCCCTTTTCTTTCTCTCTTCAAACTCCTCTGATCACTTATCAGATTGTTTGTTTCCTTGGGCATTTTTCTTGCCTTTTTTCCCGGACTGTACTACATAAACTTCTGCTTCATCTTCTACAGAAAATATTTGAGCTTTCTTTTTCTTTTACTGTTAAAATGCCTTTCTAGCATATTCAAGTAGTGACTGTAATCTACTTGTACGATGGTCTACCATGTGCTTTGTAATAAAGCTGCTTATAGGCAAAATACTGCCTTTCAAAAATGCATTCTTTAGCTGCTGCTCATATGGGGAAGCATGTGTTTTGTCTTCAGGTACCTGTATTCCACAATGGTTATTAAAACACTCTAATAATCTAGTATAATATCTGTCAACAGTTTCACCTTCTTGTTGGATGCATTGATTAATGCAAGTCCAGTCTGCTCTAGGCTTCCATTTCTCAGAGATTCGGTCTGTTAGACCTTTCACTCTGTTATCCAGTTCTGCGTTGCTATGTGGGAGTGGCTTGTGTTCTGCGTCACGGGAATTCCAGTTGCCACTGATCATGTGCCAATCTGGACCTACGATTTGTCTAACTACTTTTTCTACTTCTTCTCCATTTAAATGATAACTTAACCTCATGCCTTGGAAGTCTTCTAAGAATTTTCTAAAATTAACTTTTGGACGGGGAATTCCCTCTGTGGCTTTCCGGATGTCCTCCGGTGTCCACGGTCTATATACTAGGAGAGTTGGGTCCTGCCCTTCCTGTCCTGCCTGAGGATTTGGTACTTCTATGAGCAGACATATCTCTTCTTCACTCATAGCTCGTGAATTTTTGTTCATTTGATATAACTCAGTATCCCCTCTTAAGTTACGTGTTCAAGACCTAGTCTCGACGGGATCTCTGACAAACGGTCTTGGTTTCGCGGAGACAGCCAGGTATAGCGGAGGTGGACCAGCTTGTCCACTCGCTTCATATTCTGGTAAGGGAAGTGGAGGGGGCGGAGGGGCTGATGATATTACCAAATTATTGTCTTCTTTATCTAGAAACATAGCTTTTGAATTATTACTTTTTTGTTCCCTACGGTTTGCTTCCTCAATCCACCTGTGTGCCTGAGGAATGCCTAATTGACGTTGCTTTTTTACCTGACCTTTTGCGTCGGTTTTAAGCTGTTTGACGAGTTTAATAAGTGAGGATTTTTCTAATTTGCCATCAAATTCATATTTATTAACCCATTTTGTATAGTACCTAACATTGTCGGCACGCTGTAATTGCATATATTTTGCATCTTCGGTCAACGGTGGATCTTGGGAACTTTTTGTGCACTTATTTCCCATATTGTTCTGACTGTTAAAATGTTACGTAACCCTTCTTATTTTCACGTGGTACCACGATTTTTCTTTTTCAGTTTATCTAGAATAACTGCCTTACCTATTCTGTTTCCCTGATCTATGACAAGACTGCAATCTTCCTGTCCCTGACTTGTACTAGACAAATCTCCTGACAGATGATACAAATCAAGTCCCTGATCTAAAACAGAAAAAAGGTAAATCTCACCTTACCTGAGCCTCCGTGACTGATCACCTGGTTCGACGGAAAACCGCTAACTCGTCCTCCAGTCGCAGATCAGAAAAGTGGCTGGCCTCTTTTGAACGACAATTCAGTTGGAGGTCTTTCAGAGCAGAAGAACCGATGTGGTCTCTTCCCCGTACAGTTTCATGCCACCTGGCCCATCTGACCTGAGGCGAAATGAGAGTTTCCGGTCTGAAGGACCAATCTGTCAAAGGAAAAACAACTTCAAAAAGATCAACACACGGCAGGTTCAGGTTAAGGCACTTTAATCTTGCAGCAAGGAGACAAAAACGTGCTAATACAGAGTTTGTCTAACTAGAATCAGGAAGTGAAGCTATTCTTATACATTTCTTACAAGACATTGCCTACTAAGCTGACGTAATAAATCACAAGTTATTTCAATATTATTTCATAGCACCTGTTTTTCCATGATTTTCTGCTGGCACATCAAGTTTACAAAAAAACTTCCTAAGAAAAACAACGTGGCCTTGATGACCACCGGCCAGATACAACTTCTCACTATGCAATGTTACCATTCAAGGTACTATGGCTAATTTGAGCACAAAGCAAGTACAGATTATAGTTCATTTCTTCAAGCAGTCTATGTTCAACTGTATCTATCTTTTCTGCAGCTGTGCATGTTCTCATAACACGAACAGAGCTGATTGTTCAAGTTCAATAACATATAAACAGTATTGTTCTCGTTATTTTCCTGACCTAGCAGATAATCACCTGCTTCTCAGTAAATTTCCAAAAGGCATAAACATGAATTTTGCTGTGCTAGCAAATACTAGGTCAGAGAGCATCTTGCAGTTTCAGAAAGCATATTGCAGTTTGAAAAGCATCTTGTAGTTTCATACAAAACTAAGCTGTACATAAAATAGAATGAAATGTGTTAACCCTCTTAGCTTCTAATAAGCACTAAACATATACATTAATACATATTTTTCTAACAGTTTATCAAGTGCATGTCTTCAATCTTGAGGAATCTCCCCATATTTAAACGACTTAGTGAATAACAGATATAATGGTAATATACAGTACATGCTGAAGTGTTTTCAGGTCATTATTACTAATTCTGTCTCTTCCCTTTGCTTTGTTTGGGTCCAGTTTGCATAGCCCTTTTTCAGTATAATCTAGTTTAATTTCAGTATCTGAAGTTATTTGGAATTATTACCCCCCTTTGTTGAGCCAAACTGTTTTGCATAAGTCACTTTAAATATATCTATAATCTGTTTAGTTCTGAGAATACATTTTAGAATCTACACACAGTCTTCTGATCTGTATGCCTTTACACCTACCATATCTTATCTATAAAATGGTTTCTTATTATGTGCAATGTCTTTTTATAAATTTTCTTTACACTTTTCTGATCCTGTGCCACAGTATGTTTAATTTTTCTGCTAGTTTGTAGAAATGGCCACACAATGCAGAAATACTTTTCTTCAGTTTAATGGAACACAATAATAATGCAGTTAAACACAAATACATTTTAGTTTCAAGAAGACTTCATCAGATGCAGACTGGACAAAACAAGGGCCTTTATATAGTTCCCTCCCCATTCAAAAGTTAATTATTTAGCCAATCACCCACAGAAAAAAGATAATTGGACAATTAATTTACCTAAACCATTTAAATGCTATTTGTAAAAAAACTTAATTTCTTATGTTCATAAATACTTTAAAAATACATTACCTTAATAATGTTAAAACAATATTAAAAAAAACTATTAAATATAAATGTCTATAGGAGCATATATGTAAAAAAATTGTATAATGCATTTAAAAGAAACTGTGTTTCATACTTTACAATCACTTTAAAATGAACTTTTGTACATAAAACAGGCTTAGACCTCCATCTAGTGACAATACCTAAAACCACACCCTAAACATGAATAAACTTTACTTATCAATGTAAGAAAGACACTTTATATTATATTTATTTTATTATTTATTTATTTATTTTACATTTGTTTACCGGGCTAGTCTAGCTGGATACATGTCCTTTTTCAGTAGAGGCCCGGGGAGAAAAGCTCCAAGAAGAAGAGAAGGTACAATTCATATAGGTACAGAAGTAAAGTATTATTTAACATAAAAGACAATAAAAAATAACAATTGGTTTTACATCCAGTTAAATAGAGAATAAAAATACCAGTTGGCTTTGCATACTGTAAATTAACAGGCACAGAGCTTATTTAGGTAGTCTGCAAGGTTACATAGTACAGCCTAGAGGGACGTTGTTAGTTCTGGGATGGAACAAGGCTTAGATGGTCCCGGACTTTTGTTGTTAGTCAGGTTTGGTACAGGGGCATAGCCAGTGGGACTTAAGAAATTCTTTGAGGTGTTTTTTGAATTGATTAAGAGAGGTCATGAGTCTTAGGCTGGTTGGGAGGGAGTTCCATAGCTTACCAATGGAATTGGCGTAGAGAGCATTGCCTCCAGAGGTGTTAGATTTGACGGTCTGTACCTGGACACTTTTAGATGATCTGAGGCAGGTTAGGTTGGAGTAGGGGGTAAGTATTTTACTCAGTGAGGGGGTTTTGTCTGGTTGGTTAATTATCTTAAATGCCTCAGTGAGTTGGTTGATTTTGAGAATGTTGGGCAGTTCTAACCATTCAAGTGCCTTTAGGTTTAGGCAGTGGTGGGTTCGATAAGGCATACCTGTTATGAATCTGGCTATATGGTTATAAGCTGTAGAGAGTTTATTGAGCTCTCTTTTGTTGAGGAATGAAAATATTGGGGAGGCATATAGGAGGGTGGAGAGGAGATGAGTGCGAGCTATAGTTAGTTTGGTGTGTGGGGTTAAGAAGTTTTTTATTCTATACATGGAGCCGAGTTTCTTGTTAACAGACTTAATGGTTAGGCTGATGTGCATATCAAATTTAAGCTTGTGGTCGATGGTTACACCGAGTAGTTTGGTGTAGGAGACAGGCTCTATGATGGTTCCATTGGTGGAAACCACGTGGAAGGTTGGGTTATTAGCATTTGGAGGTTCATTACCTTGGGAGGTAGATGCAGAGGGAAAAAATAGCAGTAACTTGGTTTTAGTAGGATTTAGTAAGAGTTTTAATTCTGAGAACCATTTTTCGACTATAGTAAAGCAATACTGGGTTGTATCTTGGAGTTTGGTGAGAGAGATGTCAGAGCAGATCAGGGTGGAGTCATCTGCATATTGAATGCAGGAGGCTTTGGGGATGACTGAGTGAAGATCATTTATGAAGACAGAGAAGAGAAGGGGACCGAGTATAGAGCCCTGGGGAACACCGATGTTATTTGGGAGTAGGTCTGAAAGCCTGTTTTGCCACTGGACGGCTTGTTTTCTACCAGAGAGGTAAGCATTAAACCAGCTAATAGTAAGGTTGCTAAGATGCAGGGTTTCCAGGGTGTGGAGCAGGTGTTGGTGATTGACCATGTCGAAGGCTTTTGATAGATCAAGAAAGAGAGCGAAGGATATTAGTTTGTTGTTGCGGTTGTTATTGACTGAGTCAACAAAGGAGAGAAGGGCAGTGGTTGTGCTATGATGGGGGCGAAAACCATGCTGGGTATTAGACAATAGACTATTAAGGGTAAGGTGGTTTATGAGCTGTTTGTGAACACACCGTTCCATAATTTTGGCTAGTGGAGACAGTATTGCAATGGGTCTGTAGTTGGATGTATCCGTGGAGGTCCCTCCTTTGTGAAGAGGGATGATATAGGAGATTTTCCAGATAGAGGGAATGGTAGCTTCAGCTATGGTTCTGTTAATCAATATTGATATGGGGTAGGCTATGGCATCTGATGCAATTTGTAGGTATTCGGCTGGGAGTTGGTCAGCCGCCAGGGTGGTTGGTTTGAGCTTTTTCAGAAGGGAACGAATATAGGAGGTAGATATTGGTTGTAAGTTAAAGGAGGGGTGATCTGGGTCATTAGTTAGAGTTACCGGTGGGGGAGTGGAGGAGAGTTGACTGGCTAGGGACTGAATGGTCGCAGTAAAAAAAGAGTTAAAGGTGTTGGCTATTTCTGCTGGATCTTTCCCAATGAGTTTCTCAGGGGTGGGGGTGGTAGATTTGCCAGGATGGAGGAGGGTATTAAATCCAGCCCAAAATTTCTTTGGGTTATGCTGATGTTTATCCTGGAGGTGACAGAAATATTGTTTTTTATCTGTAGTAATGGCAGCTTTTGTTGAGTTTCTAAGCTGTTGAAACTTAATGCGATCTGGGGGAGTTTTGGTAGCTTTCCATTTGTTCCAGGCCTGGTCCCGGAGTTTAATTTTAGTTTTGGTATCACCTGTTAACCAAGGTGCAATTCGTTCCTTGATTCTGATTATTCGCTTTGGGTGGGAGTCAAGTATCTTAAGGAATGTGTCGTTGAAATATGACACGCTTTCATCTAGGGATAAAGTTTTTAGGATGGACCAGTTACAAGATTTGAGTTCTGCAAGAAATTGGTTAGGGATAAATTTCTTGTTATTTCTAATTAGTCTGGTTGGGGGGGGGGTTAGTAGGTGGGCATTTAAGCTTTCTGATATAAGTAATAAGGTGGTCACTAAGGTCGTTGGGAAGGGTCCCTGCGGTATAGTTATTTGTACCCTTGTTGGTAAGAATCCAGTCAATGATACTCTCTTTTTGCTGAGCATTTCCTGTTCTAGTGGGAGATAGAATATTTGGGGAGAAACCATGTAGGTTGATAGGGAGGGGATTTATGCCTTCGGAGTAGAGGGACCAGTCAATGTTGAAATCTCCTAGTACTATGGTTTCTTGAGGGTAATTGGTGGCTAACCAGCTGAGAGTCTGCTCTAGGTTTTCTAAGTACCTGCCTGGTGGTATATAAATTACTATAAGATTAATACTTTTTTGGCTGTTTAAGCATAACTTTAGGGCAATCAGTTCTAGGTTGGAGACCTTAGGAGGTTGGAGTGGATTCCTTATGACATTCAATGAATTCTTAAACATGACAGCTATTCATACATTTAAAAATAATAAATTTCAATATAAATATATGTGTGTATATATATATATATATATATATATATATATATATATATATATATTTATTTAAAACCTTAACATAAAAAAATCCATGTTTAAAATACCTGTTTAAAATATATTTCTCAAATCATTTTCTAATAAAAAATACTTAAAACGCATTCAAGGTTATCAGAATGTTACAGGAACATACTGTGCAGTAAAACCATTTTAATCAAAAGACTTCAGACACATATTTACAGAGTTTGTCAAATTAGGCAATGCTTTTAAAGCTTAGCTGACCTTAATTTAAGAACAGGGGCTATTGATATGTGATCATTCAGACCTGGATATTTGTTCACCTGCAGCATAATTTGCCACCATAGCTCTCGATATTCCAAGGTCTCTTCCCATAAACCTCCTCTACCATCAACTTTTACCATTTCAATAACAAAAAACTTGTAGTAAGCATTATTACATCTCAGTTTATGTCTGTATAACGCATTCGCCTCCTTGCTGGTAAGAATGTCATAGATATGTTCATAAATTCTTTTTCTAAGCTTGCGCTCAGTCTTACCAACATAAAAACGTTGGCACACCTGACATAATGCTAAGTAGACCAAACCACTGGAGTCACAATTACTGTATTCCTTCCCAGTAACTGTGATATTTCTACTTTCTATATAAATACTTTCCTTATTAAAACTATAATGACATTGAGTACAGTGGTCACATTTATAGGTCCCTTTCCTTTTATTTGTTGTCCTTGTGTGCATTTCTTCCATCTCCAATATATTTTTCAGACTACATGAATTCCTAAATACTACATTCAGTTTGGCCTTGGACAATTTTTCTAAGTCTGTAAGCGCTACAAACCTATTCCATTCCATATCTACTATGTTTCTTATTAAGTTCGAACTTCCATTATACTCTAAGACTAATGCCTTTCCATATGATTCTGACTTGGTTTGTACCACTATAGGTTCATCCAGGAGAGAAATGCCTAAACAGGTTTACATTTATCCCTCCTGTTCTACCCAACATATTTTTCCATTTGTTCAACTAACCAACAAGGATAATTTCTAGCATAAAAAAAGTCTTAATATTAACATTTCTTTCTTATAATCTTCATCATTAGAAGTCATCCTGCTTACTCTAATATATACTGCCCCTTAACAATATTATTTTTGTAATGTAAGGAGTGGGCACTATTATAGTGTAAGTAGGCATTTGAAAAAGTGTTCTTTCTAAATATTTTTGAAGTTGTTGTTTCTTTGTTTATCTCAATATCTAAATACTGCAACCTTTCCTGACTAACATTGAATGTACATTTTAAAAAATCAGTTGAATCATTTAAAAATGATAAAAAAAAACATTAATAGTATCAACAGGTCCTCTCCATAAAATGCATATGTCATCTAAAAACCTTCTATAGAGGGTCCAATTGTCACTATAGACTGAATTGAACACTAGCTTCTCCTCCCATCGTGCTAGGACTAGATTAGCATATGTAGGCGCACAGGCTGTGCCCATGGCTACCCCTTTTATTTGGTGAAAATATTTGCCTTTAAAATAAATAAAATTATGCTTTAAAACTAATTCTAATAACTGCATAACCACAATGCATTCATCACCTGAAAGGGAACCATCCTCATAAATGATGTCTTCTAATAAAACTAGTCCTTCCTTGTGAGGGATGTTAGAGAACAAGTCTATTATGTCAATAGTAAGAAATGAAATATCGTCACTATATAAATCTTTTAAACATCTTAACAGATCCCATGAATCCCACAGAATATTCACTCTCTTTAACCATACTTGTTTCAATTTACTATCTACATTTTTGGCCAGTGGCAATGTTTTTGAGCCCTCTGTCGAAACAATGGGCCTTAGAGGAGGATTATTCCCATCTTTGTGTACTTTGGGAATACCAAATATTGTGGGGATTCTTGGTTTCTCTTACTTTCAGATAATTCAAAGCTTTCTGATCAATCAACCCTTCAAGTAGAAGGTCTTCAAGTGCCAAATCTATCCTTCTATAAGCGATATTAATTTCATTTTTTTGACACTGCAGAGTATCTTGAAACATCCCGAGTATGTCGTTCATTTTACCTTCATAGGTAAAACAATTTTCATGACAAGAATCAGTAGCTAATTTCTGGCAATTGTACAGATAGTACCTCACAATTCAACCAGCTTGTAGATAAGCTACTAAAAAAATAGTGTAAGAAACTTCTCTGTGTGGAAAATTTTTCAGTCCATATATACCTAATTAATCACTGAATATTAATCAGAGCAGATAATGGTAGTAGAAGTAGTGAACTTAAACTCGTCCTAAGTCAGAAAAATAAAAAATAATATATATAATTAAGTAATAACCCACGTCTGGGTGTGGGTAATGCTAGATTTACCCACAGTTGGTGTGGTTTGGTCACGAGGGCGAAGCCTGAGTGGCCAAACAAAGACAACCGGGGGTAAATCTTGCATTACCCACACCCAGACGTGGGTTATTGCTATTATACAATGACATTATTTAAGAAAAAAAAAAACTTACTTTTCTTAAATAATGTCTTTGCATAATACCTGTGTAGTCCCCTTCCATGGTTTTCCGCTATCCTGGGGCTTTTTCTTATGTACTGCACATGTGTTTGCTTACAAAGTACATCAGAGTTGTGTGTAGAGGAAGCAACACAGAAAAGAAGATCTTTGTTGCTTTTTTAAAGCTGTCTCGCTATGTTAAACCAGTTTAACATAGCAAAATATCTTTAAAAAAGCAACGGAGAAAGGAAGATCTCCGTTCCCTTTTTTAAAGCTGTCTCGCTATGTTAAATGAGTTTAACATAGCGAGATATCTTTAAAAAAAGCAACAGAGAAAGGAAGATTTCCATTGCTTTTTTTTAAAGATATCTTGCTGTGTTAAATGTATAACATAGCGAGATTACAGCAACGGAGCTCTTCCATTCTCTGTTGCTACCTAACACAAAAAAAATCAAAACTTATACTAATGGAAAAAGTCCAGGCGACCGGACCTTTTTCCATTAGTATAAGTCAGATTTACAACGGGCACGCTGGTTGGGCTGGCCAATCAGCGTGCACGTTTTGGAATACTAATAGGCAGTCATTGTATAATTTGAAATATTTTACAGAATTGCTAAGTATTCGAAAGTAATCCAAGCAGGGTAGGCAGTCTGTTTTCAGTCGAAAATCCTTTATTAAGTACACAGACAAACGATCCAAGTAAAACAAAAATAACAGAGGAATAGTTTCCTCACAAGCTTTCTAACTATATATATATATACTTTTTATCAGGCAAGGGAGTAGGTCAGAAGGAGTTGCATTGTGTTTTTGTAGACTTAGAGAAAGCATATGACAGGGTGCCTGGAGAGGAGTTGTAGTATTGTATGAGGAAGTCGGGAGTGTCAGAGAAGTATCTAAGAGTGCTACAGGATATGTACGAGGGTAGTGTGACAGCGGTGAGGTCTGCGGTGGGAGTGACGGATGCGTTTAAGGTGGAGGTGGGATTACATCAAGGATCAGCTCTGAGCCCTTTCTTATTTGCAATGGTGATGGACAGGTTGACAGACGAGATCAGACAGGAGTCCCTGTGGACTATGATGTTTGCAGATGACATTGTGATCTGTAGTGAGAGTAGGGAACAGGTGGAAGAGACCCTGGAGAGGTGGAGATATGCTCTAGAGAGAAGAGGAATGAAGGTCAGCAGGACTAAGACAGAATATATGTGTGTGAATGAGAGGGAGGATAGAGGAATGGTGAGGATGCAAGGAGTAGAGGTGGCGAAGGTGGATGAGTTTAAATACTTGGGATCAATAGTTCAGAGTAATGGTGAGTGTGGAAGAGAGGTGAAGAAGAGAGTACAGGCAGGATGGAGTGGGTGGAGAAGAGTGTCAGGAGTGATTTGTGACAGATGAGTACCAGTAAGAGTGAAAGGGAAGGTCTACAAGAGGGTAGTGAGACCAGCTATGTTATATGGGTTGGAGACAGTGGCATTGACAAAAAGGCAGGAGTTAGAGCTGGATGTGGCAAAGTTAAAGATGTTAAGATTTGCACTGGGTGTGATGAGGGTGGACAGGATTAGGAATAAGTATATTTGAGGGTCAGCCCATGTTGGAAGGTTTGGAGACAAAGCCAGAGAGGCAAGATTACATTGGTTTGGACATGTGCTGAGGAGGGATGCTGAGTATATTGGGAAAAGGATGCTTAGGATGAAGCTACCAGGTAACCTTAAAAGAAGAAGGCCTAAGATAAGGTTTATGGATGTGGTGAGAGAGGACGTGCAGGTGGTTGGTGTGACAGAGCAAGATGCAGAGGACAGGAAGAAATGGAAACAGATGATCCGCTGTGGCGACCCCTAACGGGAACAGCCGAAAGATGATGATGATGATCAGGCAAGGGAGTGTTTTTTTATTTCCAGCCATGTAGTATATTGTCTTGGATAAAATCACAGACTTAATAATCTGGTTGAATAAGAGGTACCACATCATTATTAATTTTATTTAAAGCACATAAGGGTTATATTATTTTGACAGCTACTAAGTAGGGCAGGACCAGCTCGAATGTCTCACTGATGGAGGAAGGGATGTGAATTTAACATGTATACCAATAACACTTTGTTTTACAGCACAATAATCCACTCCCTTGCCTGATAAAAAGTATATATATAGTTAGAAAGCTTGTGAGGAAACTATTACGCTTTTATTTTTGTTTTACTTGGATCGCTTGTCTGTGTACTTAATAAAGTATTTTCGATCGGAAACATAGGTTCGTAGGATAATACTAGGCTATTTGCCCAGAGGCCCTTATAAGCCTAGCCAAGAATTTCACCCATGTTCCCTCAAAGTCAGCACCTATTTCCTCTGTCCAACAGGGACAAAGGTGGGATCCCAGGGTATATTTTCTGTTTCCCATCCAGTCGTCCAAGTTCCTTTTAAAGAGGGCTAGAGAGGTACTCTGCTTGACATGGAGTCTATTCCACAGACGGGGGGAGTCTTTGGGACCCAAATATATCCCGCCAACAAGTTCTATTAATGTCACAGACCAGGTTAAGGCCTTGCGTGCGGGTTGCTCGAGTGGAGTTTGTCTTACAGATATGCAGCAACTCCATCGAGGCTGGGTCTGAAATGTCCTTGTATGCCAGACACAGGACACCTATGAACAGTCTGTATGATTGAGTAGAGGGACAGGGCTTTTAGCCTATTTGTATAGTATAGGTGTTTTTGAGACCCTGGATTTTCCTGGTCAGGAACCTCTGTGGTCTCTCCAATTGCTGCATGTGCTTGGCAAGGTACATGCCAAAGGGGGCATTGTACTCGATAATGGGTCTGATAAGGGAGGAGTACAGGGATGTTATGATCTAAATGGTATAACCAGCACACACACGGGATATGGGTCTCACACACACACACACACACACACACACACACACACACACACACACACACACACACACACACAGTTGGCAGTGCTGAGACTGCCTACCCTGCTTGGATTACTTTCAAATACTTAGCAATTCTGTATAATATTTCAAATTATATATTTTTTATATATATATTTTTTTTTTACTTAGGAAGAGTTTAATTTCAGTACTTCTAGTACCATTATCTGATCTGATGAATATTCAGTGATTAACTAGACATATATGGATTGAAAATATTCCGCACAGAGAAGTTTCTTACACTGTTTTGTTTTTGGACCCACTATACTTTGTTAGTGGGTTGTTTGAGACTTTGGGAATACCGCAGAGATTACTTGTATTTTAGATAAGCTACTAAGCAACAGCTCCATTATCCAGAAATATTGGATGTTCTTTGTGTTTCACTGTTGCAGTCATCACCTGTGGGTTATCCCTGCTGTGGTAGCCCTCGGTCGGCCCAAATATCAGAGTCAATGTTTTGTGCGCCAGCTGCCGTCACCTGTAGTCTGACATCAGGTTGTCAGTGCTATAAAGCAAGGCAGCTGAAGTCATTACATCAGTCTTTCTTGTCGTGGAGCTCGTAGCTGAAGCAGTTCGCACGAGTGCCTGTCGGTCGCTACCAGAAGTTGAATTTCAGCAGAAAACGTCTAAAGCTAAGTACCCCGTTGGGGACCCTTTTTTCTTGCTCTAACTGATGTCCGAAAAAGTTAATAATTGTCTCGCCTGTGGAAAGCATATCCCACACCGAGACTTTCATTCTTACTGCATCACTTGTTTAGGCCCAGACCACGACATACCTTGTTGCCGGTTCTGTGCCCTCTTTAATGCAAGAATCATTCGCCACAGAGCTCTTTTTGTAGACAATTATTTTCGTGTTCCATCTTTTGATTTCCGATATGGGGTCCACCAGCCAACAATCTGTCGACATTCCAAAAAAACGTAGAGATAAATACAGAGACAGCCCACACAAGGCTAAGTCTTCTGACGACGCTACCACTAAGCAAGCCGTCAGGTCAACAAATGTAAAATAAATAAATAAAATGAGAGGTAGTGGGGAAATGCATAGACCAAGAAGCTGACCCACTGGAAAGATAGACCATCCACTTTCCAGGCCCTGCAGTGAGGCTCCTTGGTGCAGAACTTGCTGAGCTGATGATTGGAGTGGGAAGCAAAGAGGTCTACCTTCGTGGTGCCCCATTTCTGAGTTATAAGGGTGAAGGTTCTTTGGTTTAGCTGCCACTCGTGTGGGTCCAGAAGATTTCTGCTTATGTTTTCTGCCAGAGAGTTTAGAGAGCCTGGCAGGAATTGTGCTAACAGGTGTAGTTGCATGGCTGAGGCTGTGTGCCAAATGGTCATGGCAAGCCTGCATAGAGGGTAGGAGTGAGTCCCCCGCTGTTTGTTGATATACCACATCACTGTGGTGTTGTCTGTTTTGATCAGTAGAGCCCCTGGGGAGAGAAGGGGTCTGAAAGCTGTCAATGCGTGCTGGACAGCTAACATCTCTTTTTGGTTGATGTGCAGACGTATTTGATGTGGGCTCCATTGGCCCTGTATGTACCTGTCATTCAGGTGTGCACCCCAGGCATAATCTGATGCGCATGTGGTGAGGGTCTGGGCAGCATGGGGTGGTAAAAAGGGTAGTCCCTTGTTGTGGTAGCATGCCGCTGCCCACCAAAGGAAATCTTTCCTTAGACAAGGTATCACTGGTATAAGAGTTTCCAGGTCTTGGAGTGTTGACACTAAAGGCTTTTTGGGTACCAATGAAATTTCCTCATATGCAGTCTGGTATATGGAATGAGTAGAATGCAAGATGCCATGAACCTCAGAGCTTGCAGGATTTTCCTTGCAGATAACTGGGGTCTGGTGGCTAGTTGAGAGAAATGGGCTGTCAGGTAAGTTTGCTTTTCTGGTGTAAGGAATGCCATCTGGACTTCTTTTCGTTGATAGTGTACCCTAGGGAGGTCAGCAGGTCCTTTACAAAGGCCAGGTGCTTGAGCAGCTTTTCCTGACTGTCTGCCTGAATTAGGCAGTCTAAGTATGGGTAAATCTGAATATTTCTTTGTCTGCAAAAAGCAATGGCAGGAGCCAGGCATTTTGTGAAAACTCTGGGAGCAGTAGATAAGCCAAAGGGAAGTGCAGAGAACTGACAGTGCAGAGATCCTGTCCTGAAACATAGATATTTCCTGAAGTATTCCCTGACTGGGATGTGTAGGTAGGCCTCTTTTAGGTCTAGAGTGGCTAGCCAGGCATCCTTGGAGAGCATAGGTAGTAGTTGCTGAAGGGTGAGCATTTTGAGTTTTGGTATCACTAGGAAGTTGTTTAGAATGAATAAATCGAGGATGGGGTGCCAGGTGTCCTCTTTTCTGGGTACCAGGAAGAGTCTGGAGTAGAAACCTTGGTCTATCTGTTCTGCAGGAATGTGCTTTATTGCCCTCATAGAGAGCAGGGAAAGGACTTGCTTTTTGGCTCCTGCCCACTGGTTTAGAGGTGGATCTGGGAACCCTTTTGGGGTTGGTAGAGTGTGGAAAGCAAATTTGTATCCCTGGGACACTATGTTGAGGACCCATCGGTCGTTGGTAATGGTGGCCCAGGTGTTTGCATGGAAGGAGAGTTTTCCTCCCATGGGCAAGTGCAGGTGGGCAGAGGGAGGGGGTGGAAGTGGAGAGTCATTGTGAGTTCTTACCATGAGGGGGTGGCTTTGCACCCCCTGGTTTAGAAGTGGAGGTATTCCATTGCTTTGATATCTGCATTCCCTGTGGCTGTTGTCTGGGGGGGTCTGGGCTGAACTGACTTGGAGGGGGCAAGAAAGGACCAGTGTTTTGAGGGGCACTGCCTACTGAACCTGGGTGGCAGGACTTGCAGGAAATCCTTAACTGTCTGCATAGAAATTCTAAAAATTCCGAGTCTCTTTTTAGACTGAGGGTAGTCCTGACATTCCCACTGGAAATACTCCCACAAAGTATGAAGGGTTTCCCCAAAGGAAAAATCTTCAGGTGGAGAGGCTGAAGGAATGGATTCCTCTGCATCAGAATCCTCATACTCAGAGAGGGGTTGCATGTCTTCATATTCAGAGGCATTTGAGTCATTGGACTCCTGTTCAGATAAGACTACTGGGGACAAATCCCTTTTTCTTTTGGAAGGGATAGCTTGGCTTCCCCTGATCAACATTATAAGGTCTTCCGCCATTTTAAACATTTGAGACTGAGGCAAGGAAGCAGGTGCCTGAGATGGGGTTGTCGGTTTCTTGGGTGTGGTTCGTACCCTGGATTTTAGACACTCTGTAGTTTTCGAAAGAACAGAACACGTGAAAGAAGTCGTCCATTTGCATTGAGAATCAGTAGTGCGAAGTACTTCCTCGGAAGCCGGTGCCTGCTCAGCGGCTCTGGACCCAACCAAGGTAGAGACAACCACAGGATACTTAGTCAATGAAGAGTTTCGCTGCACACCGAACTCTGATAGGGTGTCGGTAGCGGCCTGCAAATCCACAGAAGCAGGCATCAGGGGCTGCAAAAGCGCCTCACCGAGGGCCAGAGAACTGACGACTAGCTTAACTGAAGCGTCGTCGGTAGGTTTGGACCTGTGCAGTCTGTCTCTATCTTTATCCTTACACTTTTTTGGAAGATCTGATGTCGGATGGCTCGGAAATCGAGGACTGAGAGCAAAAATATCTAGCTACAATAAGGGCCTGACGACGTATAGTTCTGGTGTTGAACAAAGCACAAAAGCGACAGCGGGGGACGTTGTGGTCTGGGCATAAGCAAGTGACGGAGTAAGAATGAAAGTCTCGGTGTAGTATTTGCTTTCCACAGGAGAGACAATTGTTAACTTTTTCTGACATTGGTTAGAGCAAGAAAAAAGGATCCCCAATGGGGTACTTAGCTTTAGAAGACTTCAACTTCATTTCGGAAAATGAAACTCAGGTAGCGGCCGACCGGCACTCGTGCGAACTGCTTCTGCTTCGGGCTCCTTGGCAAGAAAGACTGATGTAATGGTGTCGGTTGCCTTACTTTATACTACTGACAACCTGACGTCAGTCTTGAAGCGACAGTAACACAGAAATACTAAGCCTCTGGTATTTGGGCCGACTGAGGGCTACCCTGGCAGGGATTACTCAAATGTGATGACTGCAACAGTGAAACACAAAGGACATGTACATTTAAATGGTAGACCGCAGGGGAAACTGCATGGGGTAAATTCTGATGTTGCTGTGTGAAAGGTGTATTGTTATGTTTCTGACTGTGCAAATGTTTATAACAACCATTCATATTACTCAAAGGTTGCTCTGACTGGCCTTTCTCCCTTTCAAGTGAAATGCAACAATGTCATAAGCTGAAATCAGTAGAAACCCTCTAGGACTGTTAAGAATAGGTACTGACATACGCCCCTCAGTTCATCTCCACTCACTCCATCATCAAGTCGCCAACAACAAACCATTCCTAATTACAGTACTCATAAACTAGCTTCTGGCAAGAATGTGTTAGAGACTGCTATGTTGTTAGACATAAAGATTTGGCACTCAACAGTCTGGACAAGGATACGGTTACAGTGAACTGCCTCTCTGGAGACAGGATTGATAATATAACAAAGTCCCTTAAGATCCTTTCCTTCGGCAGGTACAGCTACTGCATGACAGCAGTGCATTTGGTAATAAACCTGTTGCATACAATCCTAAGGGACATAAGGAATGGCATGCTGGAACTTGCTATTCAAGTGTCATATATGATAAGGCTCCAGTCTAAGAAGAATCCTCCTTTCACCAAGAATGATACCTAAATATAAGGAAAATATAACTGGCTTTAATAATTTTCTAAATAACTGGTGTCATTCAAGGGGGATTCAGTATGTATCTGTCTGGGATGAGATGGTTGACAGCCAAACTTGCTTTGTGAAAGACAGCTTGTATCTCTCATTCAGGGGGTTCTGCATACTGGCTAAAGCCATTGCTGCCTCCATAGAGCCTTTTTAGGCCAAGTTCATCTAATGAACATCCCAACTTAATAATACATTAAATCTCACGCTGGTAGAAGATTTAACAACAAACTGACACATCTTGGAGCATGTGGAATATATCTCTGTATGTGTGGTGACAGAGGCATAGTTTAAATGTAAGGAACGTGCTCCTTCCATGTCTGGGTTTTGTGCCTACAATACATGTAAGTCTGTTAGCAACTGAGGTGAAGCTTATGTGTTTGTCATGGATCTTATCCCTTCAAGACTCATACACAGAAACCCCAATAGGGAGTTCACTCCAGCTTACTTCAGCAAGACTAATTTTTAAATTATAGTCTGTTACAGGTCTCCTACATGACGCTCAATGATCATGCACAATTCCTGATATTTCTAGACAATATCTCTATAACTAATAGCTTTGTAATCCTTGGTTACTTTAATTACCTTTACACAGACTGCAGCACTTACACCTCTAATGTAGGCTATGCTCAAATATTTTCTGGATTGGGTAGCAAAATTCCTGGATCAAAGTATTTGTTAGATTAGGGACTTCCATTTTAAAGTAGTGATTAGACATCAGACAGGCCAAAGATTAAAATGTGTTTCATTTATGCATAAAAGACAGTTAAGCAGAAAAAAAAGGATAACCTTGTTGGTCAACAGTTTATTAGAAAGGAAAGATAAGCATAAATTTACAGAAATACAGAATGTTCTTTTCTCAAGGGAAAGATGCAATCTTGCTAGCTACAGAATGTTCCTTAATGGAATGTTAAATAAAGCACATACAAGACCAAGCCTGGTAACCAAGAGAACCAAGGTTAAGAGGGTGTGTAAAGTATCACAGGGTTTTGGTATTATTAAAATATACTTCAAATACAGTTGGGGAAGTCAGTTAAGGTTAGTGAGTTCGTTCGACCTGTTATTTCAGAAAAGATTACAGACACTCGAGCCTGAGTACAGAAGACAGGTCATATAAAGACTATATTTGTTTACGTTGCTCAGGACAATCAGAATATGACATGCAGTAACTTTAAATACTAATTGTTTATCAGCACTGTTAATGAAGACAGTATTCAGATACTGTGAACATTTAATAAAACCTTATTAAATGAACTACAGTGTTTGGAGAATTAATTCTGAAAAGTGCACAAGACTTGGCCCATAAAGGAGAGACTGGCGCCTGTTCAACACAAATTTGGGTAATTAACAGATAAAGACTTTTGGCTCAGCCTCATCTCAGTGTTTCCAGCTAATTATGGTGCAGTACAGTCTTATCAATTCTTACAGTATCCTAGAAACCTTTCAGAGGAAAGAAGATTTTTGATGTTGTCCTTATTAGTACAGCTCCTGTCTCTACCACCCACCCCCTGACTGCCCCTCACTGGTTAAACCACACTAAAAACTTGTGTCATTTACTCTCAAAACTTCCATCCCCTTGTAACCAACACCACCCTCTTTAAAGACTACAAAAGGCAAATCATACATAATAATATAATGAACTCTCCAAATATACCCATGACATTACCACAGCTGGCCGTGAACATGTGGCTAGACAGATACAGTAAGGTATTTCACATCCATTTATAAAAATTCATCAATATATCAAGTCCTTACTGGAAACAAATATAATGGGGAAATTTAAAAATACCCTTCCAGTCGGTAGTCACTATAGATAAACTTTAACACTCCACAACAAGAAGGGACAGAACGCCTTAGTATGAGGACAGTATAAAAAGATCTCACAAAGAAACTGTGAAGTGAACTGTTAGGGCCAGTAAAGCATCCCATGAACTGAGGTTAGTATATAAGGGAAAGGAAAACTGCAAGACTTTTTAGCTACGTTAGGAGACTAAGAAATAATTTGCAGTTTTGTTCTCAATATTGCCCATGCCAACCCCAATGGTATTGCAAATATACTAGCTAACAAGTTCATTGTTACCTTCTTCCCTGAAAGTCCCATCCCAATTTCAATTATCCTTAATTTACTCCTCTCTCCACCATCATGAAGGAATATGTTTTTAAGAAGGCACATTTTAAAGACTATAAATACTTCTTCTTTTGGATCTTGCACTTCGCTAGACAGATTAAAAAAACAGAAGTCCCAGAGGTTCCAAATCAAAAGGATCTCTGGTTTTAAAAATTTTACCTACCAAGAGAGACTACAAACTTTGTCCCAGTACTCTGTGTCTTACAGGACCCCTGAAGGATGATTTGTACCCTGCTTACCAGGCTGTTAGAAATGCTGTTACCCTTGATCTCCTTTTTGTTACTAGTCAAATACTTCATATGTGTAGCTTAGCCTCAACTCAAATGTGACCCACAAATTTGATTCATATAGGGTGTCCTGTTTTGGCTACCTCTGTCCATCAGACGCATATGTGGCAGACCAGGGGTGAATCTCCAATTACCCATCCACTGGTCTTAGTTGCACTTAAACAGGGATAGGAAGGAACTCTGCTGCAAATGGATGGAGAGCATTCTTTGAGAAATACATCTATCTATCCAATGTGTCCTACTAATGTTGCAGGCAAAATTAAGGCCTTTTAATCTAGTAGTTCTAATGCTGTTTCTTTTGCAGATGTGCAGACAGTCCATTAAAACAGGGTCCAGGAATACCTTTAATGCCAGGCAAAGATCACTTTTCAGAAGTCTGTATGATACACAATAAACAGCGTGTAGTCAACACTAGAACCAGAGATCATAACCCACATCAGCATATGAATAAACAAGAAGGAAGGACAGATACATCATCTAGCATAATCAGCTCTGAAATACATTCCCTTACGAAGTCAAGCAATGTCACTCATTGTCTTCCTTACCTGGATGATTGGATGGGTACTCTAAAATGAACACTGGGACTAACAAGCCTCATCATCCTTGAAAAAAAATAGGTAAAGTCTGAGGGTGATTATTAGGCAAGGCACACTTGGTCAGTAGTCTGATTAGTTCTGTATATCCCATGATCCTGTGTTTAGCAGAGAGTGTGTGGGATCTATGCCTCTTCATGAACAGGTTCCCTCATATAATTCTAAAACCTATAATTATGAGTCCTACAATTGCAAAAATACAATGAAAGTACAGACAGAAGAATGCTGTCAATTGCTGTTCTCTTTTAAAGCTGTCTTTTGCAGGGTTGGTAATTTTGATATTGTGATATGCACCTGAAAATGCTAGTGGCACATAATCTTCTTTTATAACCTCACCAATCACAAACATCATCAATATAAACAAACCCTTTGGTATGTTCCAACTAAGCATATCCAACAACTGGAATGTCCTCAGAGATTCCTCACTAACTGTGGTCTCTGTGTGCTCTTATGGGGAATTGCATTTGATTCAGAGAGCTGAATCTGGAAATACTGTGGGTGTACTTGTCATCTTCCCACTGTATACGTCGCCCACTGTTGCCAGTGGTGAGGATTGAGGCTCCTTGGTTACTGGACCAGTGGTGGGGTATCACAAAAACCACAGTCAGGGTTGGTTTCTCTCTCTTTCTCTGGATCCCAAATAAGACTCCCCACTGACACAACTAAAGAGTTCAGATCTCAGCTGAGTGACCAAGCCAGGACTTCCAACACCCTTTCTGTCCAACCAGTGCTTCGTGTCCCTGCCTAAGTAGCTGACACACACGTGCGTGGACACACACACACACACACACACACACACACACACACACACACACACACACACACACCTGGTGAAGGCTGGCACAGGTTTACTAGCTATGTCCCCTTCTGCCCGGACTATAAGGTAGTTTCCCTGCCACCAGTCACTCCTTATCAGGTACTTTAAGGCCCTTAACAAAGGGTGTCCAATCGTACTGTGTAATATTAATATTAATACATATGGTAGCCTATCCTAGCAAGGGAGTTATATTGTATACTACACATACAAGCTGACAAAGATTCAGGTCTTAATGACAGGGTCTCTTTAAGACCTGAAGTGAGACAAAGAAGACCTTTTTGCCTCAAATGAGTATGTTGTTCTTATTGGTTGTATTAGACCTATATATATATATATATATATATATATATATATATATATATATTGGGTGTTTTACTTGTTTGAATGTAGTCTGAAGAAGCAGTTCTTACTGCAAAAGTGCTTACCATTTTTTTATATATCTGTGTTGGTTTTATTTTATTTTATTAAAAGTTTTCCGCTTAAACAGCCTTGCTTTTTATTATTATTATTATTATTTTGTATGTTCTGGGTGTATGGCTGGTGTGCTGCACTAGTTTACTTCTTACTTACAAGGCAATACTGAAAGCTTCTCAGCACAGACATTGTGTCTCCTTACTGCCATAAAGTAATTTAATTTTCATCTATTTTTTTTTTTAAGTTTTGCAAGTTAACCTCCTGTGTTTCACTTTCTCCTGTTAAAATATATGAATCTAAACAGTTACAACAATGTTTTATACATTTCTGTTCTATTCCAGTAGGCTACACTGTGGATACATTTCAAAGAGCATCTTTTAAATTACCTCTTCAGGACACATCTGTACAAACTGTCTCACATGACATACAGCTCTAATACATCTGCAACACAAACATCCTGTATGAATCATGCTGATATTCACAAATTAAATATAATTATTTACAAAATTCCAGATAGCTGTACTGGCAGTATCTCCCCTTTGACTCAGGCTAGTTTTTTAAGTGACCCTTGAGAAACGTTGCTTGAGAGGGATGAGCTTATCTGGGAATACATTGCCCCATACCCTGTCTTGAGATTCCAGGTACCTTGGCATTGGTGACTCCATTACAGTGTTGCACTGTCCTACATATGCCTGTGGCCCTAGGCTCCACAACAGTAACTTGGAATTTTGCTGGCTGGCTCCCTGTAGCTATAGATCCCCCTCAGACTCCTCCTGCCTTCCACTGCAAATACTCAAGCACCAGGGCCTCCCTATCATGGTAAGGTTTCATCATGTTAATGTGGTACAGTTTGTGCCTCTGCCTCCTGCCTAGCAGTTCTACCAGGTAGTTAACATCACTGACCTACATTACCACTTTGAAGGGTCCCTCCCAAGCTGCCTGCAGCTTGTTGTGTCTGATAGGAATGTGAAACATAACCTGCTGCCTCACAACACACTCTTTAGCTTGAGCATTCCTGTCACACCAGACCTTTTTCTGCTGTTGGGCTTCTGCCAGGTTCTCCTAGGCCAAGCCCATGAGCTCCCTGAGACTTTTCCTGAGGTGTAGGGCATATGCCACAACAGACTTTTTGTGGGATTCACACATCCTCCCACTCTTCTTGAATCAGATCTAGAGGTCCCCTCTCCCTATGCCCATACAGCAACTCAAAGGGTGAAAAACCTGTGGATTCCTGGGGCACCTGTCTGTAAGCAAACAACAGATGAGGCAAATATTTGTCCCAGTCCCTCTTAAACTGGTCTGCATATGCCTGTAGCATGGTCTTTAGTGTAGAGTTTAACCTCTCCACAAAACCTTTAGTCTGGGGATGGTAGGGGGTGGTCTTTAGGTGTTTCACCCCACAGTGCTTCCACAGACAGGCCAGCAGGTCAGTATTTCTTTTGGGAAACCTATCCTCCTGGAGATTTCTAACAAAGCATTTGCCACCTTTTCTGCCTCAACGGAGGACAGAGCCACCGCCTGAGGGTAGCTAGTAGCATATTTTACTACCACTAGGATATACTTCTTCCCTGTGGAAGCCCCACAATATCCATAGCTACCCACTGAAACAGCTCCTCAATCACAGGCAAAGACATCAAAGGAGCTTTGACCTTGTCCCACCTTACCTACTTTTTGGCACTGCTCACAGGTCCTGCAATATCCGGTTACATCTCTGGAAATTCCAGGCCAATAAAAGCTCTGCATAATACATCTCTTGGTATGCTTTATGCCCATATGACCTGCAAAGTGAATGTCATGGGCTATGGCTAGAAGTGCCAGATGGCAGGCTCTGGGCACTACCAACTGCTGCATTCTCTCGCCATCTAGACCTCCCTCAGGGGGTCCACTCTCTATAACCTTTGTTCCAGTATACAGATGCCCCTTTCTTTGAGAATCAGATGCCTCCCTAGTGACATCCCTCAAGCCTTGTAATGTAGGGCCTGAGAGCTCAGCCTGTCTCGACTCTCTCTTTATAACCCTTCCCAGCTCTCCTTCCACAGGAAGTCTGGTATTCTCTGACAGCGGTGCCTCACTGTCAGCCTGGGTACTACTACTACTGACCTCTGCGCTTGCAGTCACTCTGTCCAAGGGAACAGCCGTACCCACAAGCCGCTGTGGCTCACCTTCAGTCTCACTGCTACAGGGTAGCTCCCTCCCTGAAGTAGCCACCTCACCAGTCCTGGCTTCAAGTGTATGCTCTATCTGCCCACCCCCACCCCGGGCTTCTCTATCTCAATTTTCAGCTTCTTCTGAGTTTCCTCATCTGCTGCCCTTACAACTGTCTTATCTGTACTCAGTTTCTTCCCATATGCTTTCAGTTCTGCATTCCATTCCCCTACCCTTTGCTGGAGTATTTGCTCAGAGTCTGTATGTAATGCCACATTGTCTGCATACAGCAACTTTGTTGATCAGTCCCCTTCAACCTGTTTGCTAATGTAGTCCATCACCAGTATGAACAGCAGTGCCTTCAAAGCTGAACCCTGATGCACACCCAGTCACACTGGGAACCTATCTGTAAGATCGAACATTGTTTGCAATTGAGTCATTGGGTCCTTTTACAAAACTTGCACTAATTCTACCAGTTTATGTGTCTTCAAACCACTGCAGAACTGCTCAAATTAGCTTTCTTGAGACGTTGTCATAAGCTTTCTCCAAATCTAGGAATGCCTAGGAACTCCTCATTTCCCACCTTACTTTCTGTAGATCAGAGTAAAAGTGATATGTGCTGCATGTTTAAGAAGCATGTCAAAGCTTTACGTGCACATATAAAATCCCAGACACGTGCACTCCATAGGGACATTTTGCAAGAGCAGTCACAGTGATAGCAAGCATGAACACAGTTGCTAGTTTGTATATAAATTAAAGTCAGTTACCTTAAATAATAAGGTGTTTATATAAAATAAAGCTACTTGAACAAAACCCATGAAGACTCTTCTACTGTATCCAGAATGGGAGAGCAACATGGTGTCAGAACCAGGATGGAAGAGAATAGAATTCAGAGCCATGAGGTGCAGAGATGACAGTGAAGGTAAAAATAAGAGAACCGAGCACAAAAAGAGCCAGAAAAGAATAAAAGGTAATGAGAAATAACATGAATTGTTTACTTGATAGAAAAGACAAAAGGGGCATTACAAGCGTACAAGCCACACTATTAAGCAAGCAGAAGGCATGAAAGGTTTGTTAACTACAAGAAGCTAAATGAGCAAGTTTAAAGATAAAATGAGCATGTATAAATCAAAACGAATGTGTTTCATGCAAAACTGGGCATGTTTAGAGTAAAACGAGTACAAGAAAAGGGCTTAAATGAGAAAAGCGAATATAATAATTGCAAAAAGGACACATTAACCAGAAATAAAGCAAGGCGACTGCATGTGTTTTGGCAAAGTACTATGTTTTGGCATAACTATGACTTCGTATTGTATCAATGGCATAACTAAATTTATTCGAAGTATCTCAAAGTATGCAAACATGCTTACACTGTATTCTTATTATTGTGCATGTATTTTGAAAAGTTTGCTGCGTGCAAAGTGCAACTATTTTGTGAAACACAGTCAAAGTGTAGCCATTTCGGAAAAGTTTCTTGTGCTGGGTGTGTCTATTTGTAAACTGCCGCCATTACAGAGTGTTTCTTGCACTGTAGAGAATTGCCTAGTAAGGTACCGCCATTTTGGAGATATTTCAGTGTGCTGTATGCAGTTGTTTGCAAAGTACAATTACTTTGAAAGGTTAATGAATTTAAGGCAAGAGATGTCCGATTTATTTGCATTGTGTAGTTATTTGATATGTTTCTTACACTGATAAGTGATTTCTTGCAAAACATGACATTACAAAGGTATGTTAATAAGGAGAAATTAATCATAGGCACTAAACAGCTTAAAAATTGCAAAGTACCTTGCAAAGGTAAGGGAAAACAGCTCTTGTACTTTACAAAAAAAGCACCTAAACAGGCATGTCCAAGGGTCAGCTTGCGGTGATTTCTCCTGTCCACCTGGTGAGTTTGGACATATTGGGGCAATGCAGCAACTGCCTCATGTACACAGACAACCTTCTCCTCCTACCACCCAACACTACAACCTGTGAGAGATGCACTTACATAGCCAAACTGGAAGCAAAGCTCTCTCCAGCCAAGATTGTGCTAGACAGTCAAGAGGAGAAGATTAACACCAGCACCACACCTTAAGCAACACATAGCCCTTCAAAACCCACACCATCAACACCCACACATAGCAACACTAAACCCACATATGCGAAGGCCCTTAATATTAACCTGCCCAAGCAACAAGGACCTCCGAAGCTGAAATGCAAACACCAGTCACAACCAAAGGGACACATAGCTCACAACACCAGTGTGCCACCCAATAACAGCCCCTAAGGCAAGACAACGTACCCAACACTTTAGTCATAGGTGACTCTATAGTCAGGCACACTGATGTCCCACTCATCAGGCTGAACAAGGAGAAAATTACAGTCAGCTGCCTGTCGGGTGCCAGGATCTGCCACATAACGCATGCACTCAAGTCACTCCACACCAAGTACAAATACAACTCTGTCATTGTCCATGTTGGAGTGAATGACTTGAGACGTACCTCCCTGGACTACATGAAAAGAGACATGGAAGAGCTCTCGGATCATGTGGCCCAGGCAGATATGACCCTAGCCCTGAGTAGCATCCTGCCTTCGCACAGAATGATACCACAGTATAAGGACAAAATGATTGACTTCAACAATTGGCTAAGCTTCTGGTGTCATTCAAAGGGGATCCAGTATCTGTCTGTCTGGGACGACATGATCGACAAACCACAATGCTTTGCCAGAGATGGTCTGCACCTGTCAGCCCTGGGATTCAAGTTACTGGCTAAAGCTCTTGCCACCCCTACAGTGCCTTTTTTAGGCAAGGTTCAAAGGACAACACCACCACTGTAACAGATACAAGCATGCAAAATCTGAAGGTAGTGCTACTCAATGCTAAAAGTCTAAACCTCAAAATGCACTCTCTCGAGACACTCTTAAAAATGGAGAACATCGATATCTGTGCAGTAACTGAGACCTGGTTCAAGGCTCCAGACAGAACCCCTGCAATACCAAGCTACAACTCTTACCACACTTTTCAGCCACCAAACCAAGACCGAAACACTAAAAGTGGAGTGTCCATATTCACCAAGGATATTCACACCCCCAGGCTAGTTGCCCAACACAATGCATCTGAAATTCTCCAGGTGCAACTAACACTAGGTAAGACTGCAATCCAAATTGTAGCTTGCTACAGATCACCCACCATGCCCCAAGATTCTTATTACACCTTTCTAAACATACTGGAAAATATTAAGATACAACCAAACACCCTAATACTGGGTGATTTCAACTACCCTGCCATTAACTGGAAAAACTACTCGGGTACCAACACCTTTTCCCAATAGTTCTTGGAATTCATAAATTCCCATGCCCTGGATCAACTAATCCATTGTCCCACCAGGGGCTTCAATATCCTAGACCTGGTCATTACCAACATGGGAGACAGATGCTGCACACCAATGGTCACCTCCTCATTGGTCAGCTCTGACCATAAGCAAATCACCCTTGACATCCACATCCCACCCCCACCCCCCAGTAAGGAAATCTCCATAAAAAACTTCTCCAAAGCCAACTTCATGCTACTCAAGTCTGAAGTGACAAACTTCATGACACCCATGCAGACGGGAGCTGAAAGTTCGACTGCTGAATCCTACACTAAGGCACTGTACAAGCACATCCACTCATGCATGAATCGTGCTATCCAAAATAGAACCAAGACGCTCTCCTCCAAAAAAGAAGCCAATCTGGTGGTCCCCTGGCATAAACAAACTATACAACAGAAGAAAGAAACTGATGCAGAAAAGAGGAAAATCCCAGGATGCAAAAACCTTACCAGCCTCAGTAAGAAGCTGAGATCCCTCATAAAATCCTCCAAAGCTAGTTACAAAAATAAAATTGCTAAAGATTCCAAAGACAACCACAAGGCATTCTATAGTTATGTCAAGAATCTAAATGGCAATGCTCAGATATGCTCTGAGCTACAATAGAATGGCATTAAATATACTGATCCCAAGGATATTGCCAATATCCTGGCAGATTGATTTAGTGCCAACTTCACCCCCCTCACCCCCTAAATAGCCCATCTCAATACCAAAAGATTGCCAAATTCCAGTAATCACAGCCACACAGGTAGAAACCTCACTCTCCAAAGCTAAGAATACAGCATCCATGGGACCAGATGACATCCCGGGCTGTGTACTACATGAACTACAAAATGAACTGGCACCTCACCTATGTGTCATGTTTAATCATAGCCTCACCTCAGGCTTCGTGCCCACTGAGTGGCGTACAGCTACAGTTATCCCACTCCACAAGGGGGGATCCACCTTAGATTCCAGGAACTATCATCCCATCAGTCTGACGAGCCTGATCTGCAAGGCCATGGAATGCATTATCGTGGAACTTATAAACAAAGACATTGGCAACCTTCAAACACTGGACCCCACCCAGTTTGGGTTCGTGAAGGGCTGATCTTGTCTCTTGAACTTGATTGACTTCTTCGAATCAGCCTTGAGAGCTGTGGACAAGGGTAAGGTGGTCCACATTACCTATCTGGACCTAGCCAAGGCCTTTGACACCATCCCCCACTCTGGAATCACAGATAAACTTACTAAGCTGTGCATAAATCCCTACGTCACTCGATGGGTTGCCAACTGGCTTGCTGACAGAACCCAGACTGTAAAAGTAACCGACTCGAAATCCAGCTCCAGACAAGTGACAAGTGGAGTACCTCAGGGTTCAGTCCTGGGACCGCTCTTGTTTGGCATCTACTTCTCTGAAGTACAGGCCAACACTAAGGGACACTGGTTAACAAAGTTTGCAGATGACTGCAAACCAGGAGCCATTATTGAATCCCAAAATGATGTGGATATTCTACAAAAGGGCCTTACAGAAACAGATGCTTGGTGCCAGAGCCATGGGCTCAAGCTTAATGCCAAGAAATGTATAGTTATCCCCTTTGGGAAAAAAACATGTACCATGAATTACCACATAGGTGGCAGTACACTAAACACCACAAGTGTGATGAGAGACTTAGGGACATAGGTGGACAGTGGTCTCATCTTCGATAACCACATCTCCAGAACAGTCAGGAAATCCTTCCATGTGCACACCTCATCACTAAGGGCTTTTCATCCAGAAAAAAGGAGGTCATTGTCCCACTGTATACATCCACTCATTAGACCCATTATAGTGTACAACATCCCATTTGGTATGTACCTCACAAGAAATCTGCAACAGCTGGAAAGGCCACAGAAATACCTCACTAAAAGAATCACAGGCCTAAAGCAGATCCCTATGCTGACCGTCTAAAAAAACTCAGGCTATACTCTGTGGCATATCGTCTACTCAGAGGCAATCTCTGCTTAACATACAAGGCCATGTCAAACCCTGAGCTGCTGAACATGCTTCACTTAAAGAAATTTCAATCCCTCAGAGCCACATGCTCCACAGATCTAAACCTCGTCATCATAATGGACAAAGCATGCTGGAGGGATAGGTTCCTGACCCAGAGACTCCCCATACTCTGGAATAGACTGCTCACACATGTCAAGTAGAGCACCTCCTTGGCCCACTTCAAAAGGAGCCTTGACAATTGGATGGGAGATACGAAATTCATCCCGGGGATCACGACAGTCGCCCTGCTAGACAGGGGTCCAGGGAAGTAAATATTGTGGGAAGAAATATCCAGGGAATTGTTATGGCTAGGCTTGTATAGGCCCTAGGGCCGATAGCCTAGTACCAACCTATGAACCTATTACAGTGCCTGAGAGTTATTTATTTGCATCGTAAAGTTGTTTGAGATGTTTCTTAAAATGATGATAATTGACTTTAGCATTTACCTTTCAAAAGATATTACAAGAAGATTAAAGTGTCCGAGAAGTTTATTTCTCAAAGTCCAGTTATTCAGTGGTACTACGAGTTGGTCTATTAGCATTATTTCAAAAAGTCCAAGAGGTATAAATTCAGAAGAACAAAGGCACTAGACAAAGTTACAAATACTGGCATAGGTTTCTGGCATATATGCATGTGTGTATGTTTGCGCTTATTTGCAAAGCCCTTCACTGGTATGTGTTAATATGGCAGACAGATTTCGGAAGCCCCTACCCACTTGTATTTGATTAGAATATTGCAGAAAACTGGAGAATATCTGAGCGAGAATATTTGAGCAAGAGTATGACATTTTTATACAAGCAGCTTATGCAGATAGAGATGCACCCACAAGGGCATTCATTTTGCTAAACTTAGCTGGGTCAGAGGCCATAGAAAGAGAGAGTTCTTGTTGTGCAAGCTGAATCAAGAGAAGACCCCGAATGTTTGAAGCGCTAGTTCAGAGAAATGTGTAACCCTCAGACAAATATTACACTAGAGAGGCATTTGTTTTACATGAGAGATCAGAAACCAAGGGAAACATTTGCAGCTTACATAACTGACCTGAGAAACAGAGCTAAAATGTGTCAGTTTGGTGACTTAAAAGATGAGCTGATAAAGGACAGGCTTGTGTGTGGTATTTTTACTTTGTGACAGTGATTTAACATTGAGCAAGGCCAAAGAGATTTCTCAAATCCATGAGATGACAGAAAAACAAACAAGTATGCTTGCAAGTGGCAAGAGTGTGGTTTCAATTGGCTCTAGAGCAAATGTAGACAGCATGCAACATGTGGCAAACAAAAGCAGGCCCAAGCACATGGCAGCTACAGGGTTTCCTAGGAAGACACACAGCTTTCCAGCAAATTCTAAAAAGGAAGCAAGTTCCAGCTCAGTGCAGTACAAGCATGAGTCAGCAAAACCCAAGTCTAACTTTATTGTTAACTGTCAGAGTTGTGGTGCATATCATGAGTCTAAAAGAGACAAGCGCTTACCATTTGGTCAGTAATGTCATAAGTGTAAAAAATGGAACCACTTCCAAACGTTTTGTAAATCGAGTAAGCAGCACACAGTTGTAAAGAAAGGTCACACAAAAAGGCAGGTTGCTCAACTAGAGTTGAAGCAGTCAGCTTTCTATGTAGGTGGTGTATCAGTGCTTGGAGTGAATTTATTAGCAAGAAGCAAAGTATTTTGTACTGTCCGGATTAATGGAAAATCCACAGAGCTTAAAGTAGACACTGATTCAAAGTGTAATGTTATATCAGCAGACACATTTGCTAAAGTGAGAACTAACGAACAACTCAATGTAGCCATTAGTGTGAAACTTGCTGCTTACGGAGGTGAAATTCAAACCGAAGGCTCAGTGATGCTTTCATGTTATTTGGCCAAGAACTGTTATACATAGTCAGAAGACCAGTGCAATCTTTACTGGGTCTCAAAGACAGCCTGAGAATGAATCTGTTTTCTTTTGCTAAAGAAGTTCATTATGTAAGTGCATTTCCAAGTTCTAATTTTTCAGAAGCCATTTTCTCAGAATATGCTGATGTTTTCGATGACAAGTTAGGCAAACTTCCAGTTGTGTATTCCATAAAGTTAGACCCAGAGGTCACTCCAGCAGTCAGACCAGCAAGAACAGTTCTGATAACTGTGCAGGATAAAGTTAAAGCTCAGGTGGATAAAATAATGCAGCAAGGTGTGATTTGTCCAGTCACAGAACCAACTGAATGGGTATTGTCCATGGTAGCAGCTCACAAAAAAGGCTCAGACAAAATCAGAATATGTATTGACCCAAGAGATCTGAACAAAGCATTGAAAAGACCATATCATCCGATGCGCACAGTCGAAGAAGTTGCAGCTTTAATACCGAATGCCACTGTTTTCTCTGTCTTGGATGTAAAGAGTTCATAGGTTCATAGGTAGGTACTAGGCTATCTGCCCGAGGGCATTTATAAGCCTAGCCAGAGTGTGTCGGCTTTCGCCACCCCATTGATTAATTAACTGAGCCTCTGTCAAGCAGAGCCAATGAAGTGATCCCAGGGGTGTATTTTCTGTTACCCATCCACTCGTCAAGGCTTCTCTTGAAGAGTGTGAGTGAGGGGCTCTGCCTAATGTAGTTAGGAATTTTGTTCCAAAGCATGGGGAGTCTCTGTGACAGGAATCTATCCCTCCAGCATGTTCTATTTATTGTTGTGGCGAGGTTTAGCTCACTAGAACGCGTGGCTCGCAGTTACTTGGATTTCTTTAGTTGGAGCATGTCCATCAATTCTGAGTTGGACATGGCTTTGTAAGTCAAGCAGAGATCACCTCTGAGTAAGCGATATGCCACTGAGTACAGCCGGAGTTTTTTTCAGTAGGGCTGCATAGGACATATGTTTGAAGCCAGTCATCAGCGAACTTGGTTAGCCATAGTCCTCCTGTGTTTGCTGTACTTCTGAGAAATATATGCCGAACAGTAGGGGTCCCAGAACCGAGCCTTGCGGGACACCACTTGTGACTGGTTTAGAGTCAGACCCCATCTTGTGACGTAGGGGTTTGTGTTCAGGCTGGTGAGTTTTTCTATAATACCTGCGTGAGGAATGGTGTTGAACGCCTTGGCGAGATCAAGGTAGGCTGTGTGAACCACCTTTCCCTCGTCTATGGCCTTGGTAATGGTCTCGAAGAAGTCAACCAGGTTTAGTAGGCATGATCTGCCCTTAACAAAGCCAAACTGGGTCGGGTCAAGTGTTTGGAGGTTCCCAATGTCTTTGTTAATGAGTTCCATGATGATGCGCTCCATAGCCTTGCAGACCAGGCTAATCAGGCTTATGGGGCGATAGTTACCAGGGTCAGTTGTGGCCCCTCCTTTGTGGAGCGGAATAACCATTGCTGTGCACCATTCTATGGACACGCAGCCTGTGGAGAGGCTAAGGTTGAACAGCGTGTTTAGGTGGGGGTTAGCTCGTTCTGTAGTTCATGCAAGACGCAGCCTGGGACACCATCTGGCCCCAATGATGCTGTGTTTTTGGCTTTTGAAAGGGCTGTTTTCACCTGTGCTTCTGTGATTTCTGGGACACTACACTTTTCCGGTATTGTTGTGGGCCCTTTTGAAGGTGAGAGGGAGGTGAAGTTTGCACTGAATCTATCTGCCAGTATGTTGGCAATATCAGTAGGTTCAGTATATTCTGTGCTATTTTTAACTATCTCAGAGCATATCTGCGAGTTGCCACTTAGATTCTTGACATAGCTAAAGAAGTCTTTGTGGTTATCTTTCGAATCCTTGGCTATTTTTCTTTCGAAGTTAGCCTTGGATGATTTTACGAGGGACCTTAGTTTCTTACTGATACTGATCAGGGATGTCTTTCCTTCTTGGGATTTGCTTTTTTTCTGAACTAGTTTCCTCCTTTTGTTGCATAACCTGTTTATGGCAGGGGTCCACCAGACTGGTTTCCTTCTCTTAGGGGAGTGAGTCTTGGTTTTGCTAGGGATGGCACGATCCATGCTTCCTTGTAGGTGTTCATAGAGTGCAATTGTAAAGGATTCTGCATCTTGGGAAGTGTTATCCTTTAGCGTGGGGGCTGTGAAACTTACTACCTCTGCCTTAAGTAAGGTGAAGTTTGCTTTAAAAAAGTTTTTCACTGTGGTTTCCTTGGTTGGGAGTGGTGGTGGGGTGTGGACATCCAGGGTGATTAGTTTATGGTCTGATCTAACCAGTGATGGGTTGACCTTTGGTACGGAGCACCTGTCACCCATGTTGGTGATGACCAGCTCCAATATGTTGTGGCCTCTGGTAGGGGAGTTTACCAGATGATCCAGGGCATCTGAGTTGATCAATTCCAGGAAGCGCTGAGCCTGGGAGTTTGTACTCAAGTAGTTTTCCCAGTTAATGGTAGGGTAATTGAAATCTCCCAAGATCAGGGTGTTCGGTAGGACCTTCATGTTTTCTAGTGTCTCCAGAAAGGCGGAGTAGTGGTCCTGGGTCATGGAGGATGATCTGTAGCAGGCCACAATTTGCATTGCAGATTTGCCCGATGTTAGTTGCACATGGATGATCTCAGAGGTATCATGCTGCGCCACTAACCTGGAGGTGTGGGTATCCCTGATGAATATGGATACATGCCCTCCTTTTGTGTTTCGGTCCATGTTCTGTGGCCGAAATGTGTGGTATGAGCTGTAGCCCAGTAGTGTTGGAGTGCTCTCTAGAGCCTTGAACCAGGTTTCAGTTACTGCACAGATGTCAACGTTTTCCATACTTAGGAGTGCTTCGAGCGTTCATTCTGGCAAGTGATGCTTGATTGCAAATCTTCATTTATAACTACTTTTAGTACTCTGTTTGGCAGATACAGATTCCTAAGGATGCCATTTGGAATAAATTTTGCAAGTGAAGTCTTTCAGTGTGCAGTGAAGCAAATTTTTTCGGGTTATCCTTGTGCCATGATAGTAGATGATTTATTGGTTGGAGGTAATGGTGAAGCAGAGCATGACAGAAACCTAAAGAAAGTTCTAGACAGAGCACGTGAAATAAACTTGAAGCTCAATCCTCTGAAGTGTAAATTCAGACTTCCAGAAGTTACCTACGTCGGTCATTTGTTCACAAGTACAGGCTTGAGACCAGACCACACCAAGCAAACTGCTATTCTTGAAATGTCAGCACCAGATAATGCACAAGCCCTACCACGTTTTCTAGGCATGGTCAACTATTTAGGCAAGTTTATACCAGACTTCAGTGAGTTGACAGTACCTTTAAGAGAGCTGACGTGTAAAAATGTTGCATGGTCATGTTTAGAACAGCACCAGAAGTCATTTCAAGACCTTAAGCAGAAAACTGCCACCCCACCTACATTAAGATAGTATGACATGAGCCAACAAGTTACTCTTTCCTGTGATGCTTCAAAATTTGGTCTTGGCACAGTCATACTTCAAGAAGACAGACCAGTAGCCTATGCATCTAGAACACTTACCCAACTGAGATGCAGTATGGCCAAATTGAGAGAGAGCTTTTGGCAACACTATTTGCATGTTCAAAGTTTCATGATTATATTTATGGTCGAGCTATTCAGATTGAAACTGACCACCAACTTCTAGTTACTTGTCGAAAGATTTTACTCTTCTAACATATTCTGGAAGAATCACACCAAGTTCTTGTAGGCAAGTAAAACAGCTTTATTTTACATGCATGGAGACCTGCTACATGATAGTAGTATGCCAGCAGTCTGCCTACTTGTACTTTAAGTTCTCCTTATATAGACCCTCCTGCACGTACATACACGTAGCACAGAGGACTTTCATTAAAATTGATAGTTTGATTACTTGTTTTTACCAGCCAGTACCACAGTTATTCTTGCACCATTAACTTTCTTATCAGCAGTTTAAGATTAACTTCTGCATTCCTCAGTGATAAACATTTTCCAGAACATTTCAGTTTGCACGCAGTGAACATTTTTCTGCTTAACCCTTTAAATACAGAATACAAAATATGTTGACTTCAGTATTTTTCCACATTTCCCCCCTTACAACATTTTGTATACTGTTTATTTTACACAATCCCAGATACGTTGTATACCTTCTCATAATCAGAAAAATATGCCTTTGTAGCATTGGCAGAGATAACCTTCGATATTATCATTTTGATACATGGTATGCAACAGCAGCCAAGCAGCAAAAATATGATTGCACCAACACATACAGCAATTAAAATGTTCATCAACACAGAACCCCAGTTTCCAAACAGATTTTGGAAAAAGTCAGTCAAGGGGTTTGGACCAGGTTTAGTCAGTTCAGAAACTTGTTGAATTATTTCAAGATGGCTCTGAATCGTGTGCTCGTTATCAGGAATGAACGAGCAGCACTCCTCATGTATGAGAGCGCAAGTACCTCCTTTCGCCGCTAGGGTGAAATCGAGCGCCATACGGTTCTGCAACACTACTGTTCTCATCGCCGTTAATTCGTCCGTCACCAATTCTAGCGCTGAAAATGTTGCATTACTCAGAGTCTCTAACAGTTTTGACAGTTTTCTCAGTTCCCAGATGGATTTTACTGTCCCATATGCTGGCAAAATACCAGCACAAGCAATTACATCATCGCCTAGGTCCATATGTGAGAGTCCTTTGCTGCTGACGTGTGCCAAGTCATGGTGATAAATCCATGACGCATCAATGTTACCTACGGGATTAATAGGTTTATTAAGAGAACGTGCATTTCGTATTTTACCTTGAGGCAATGCATTTGTATGTCTGATAGCTGGTATCAGATATCCCAAAAAACAACTTCCTGACCAGCCATATGGTAACCATTTATATGCTTTCCTACCACAAATAAAATAACAATCATTTGTTTTGATGGTAATATTGGTTGCAAATTCATAACTCCCATTTGGCTTTAGCCCCTTAAATAACAGGCCATATACATACAGCATTTTTTCAACAAAACTAGTATCATTTACATTGATGTGTTTTTTATAGCTCCAAACTTGGTCTCACACTCCCCTTCTAGGGTACAATTATGAACTATTGTCAAATTACATTGGCTCAGCCCCACCTTAACTTTCCCAATCTTTTGAAAACACACTGTTCCGTTTTGGCGCCCCAGAAGAGGCAGCGCCACCTTGTCTCTCAGTGGTACTTCTGTGGTTTCAAACAACAAACTATTCCAAGTATCATTTGTTCCCAGAGGGGCTGTCCCTAACATTAAGCCACCATGTACGGTAGGTATTGCAGTACATACCCAACAATTTGAGATATTCATTGAGGATGCATATGCATATTTAATCGCTTGATATGTATTAAAGTTTGGATGCCAGCTGGTGTGTTTGTCTCTTTTTGAATGGCTAGCTTCATTAAAAGACAGAAATGCCCAAAACAGAAATATTACAATCACAATAGTTATAAACAATAAAACATTGCAATAGAACCATTTTCTCTTATTCTCATTATTGTCCTTCATGATTGCTGCTGTCTGTTCCTCAGGGGAACTCAAGTCTTTATTTAACTGAAAATGTCTTACGATTTTGCAGTGCGTTAGGTGGATCCATGAGGACCTTTCTTTAATCCGAACTGCTGTTGGAGTTGCGATTAGCACCTGGTAGGGGCCCTCCCATTTGGGGATGCCCAATTCTTGCTTTATTATTTTGATCCAGACCCACTCGCCGGTCTGATTTCCGTGATCTTGTCGTCTCTTGAACCTGAAAAACAATCATTCGTTAAACAGCTGTTAGTATTGGTCAGCATTTTCCTCATGTACTCAGCTATCTCCTCACCCCCCTCACGTTCCGCAGGCAACAAGTTTTTCCACTGCGGGACGTAATAAGGTCTCCCATACAACAACTCAAATGGGGTGACTCCTTTTGAGGTGGGAGTTGTCCGCATGGAAAGGAGGGCTAGAGGTAGACAGGTAATCCAAGACTGATGTGTCTCGGCCATGAGTTTTCACAACTTGCCTTTTAGAATGCCGTTATGGCGTTCCACCAACCCTGCTGACTGTGGGTGGTAGGCACAATGGTGTTTCAATTCAATTTGGAAAACTGTAGACAGTTTCTGAATGATCTGATTAACAAAATGCGTGCCGTTGTCAGAGTAGATGCGTGTAGGAAGTCCAAAGTGCGGGACGATGTGATTAACCAAAATTTTAGCCACTGATTGAGCATCCGGATGTGTCACCGGAAAAGCCTCAACCCACTTAGGAAAAGCCTCAACCCACTTAGTAAATGCATCTACTATCACTAACACAAACTTCTTTAGTTGTGCCGGGGTCAATTCGATGAAGTCCATACATATTGTATGAAAAGGATAGGGGGGTGTTGGAAATGATGCCGGAGCAACTCTGACCCCTCCCCCGTGGTATTTAGCACATACTATGCAGGATAGACAAAAACGTTTTGCATATGCAATGAAACCCTTGGTCCAAAAGGTAAGGTGGATAATTCTAACCATAGCTGCAGGGCCCAGATGGGAAGGGCCATGCACAACTAGTGCTGCATACCTAAAAAGATTAGTAGGCAAAACATATTTATTATCCGGTCCCACATGGATTCCTTTGTTCTGTCTAACACCATACCTAGTCCAGCGTTGTTTTTCCTGTACTGTGCTAAGTTCCTGCATGACTTGTAAGGTTTGCAAATCAAACTTATCTGTTGGTTGTAATTCTGTAGGTGTGGTTTCAAGTGAAAAGGTACTGGACATAGCTGCCTCTTTGGCTGCTTTGTCTGCTAGGGCATTACCAAGTGATACCGGGTCCTTAGCACGAGTATGAGCAGCGCATTTACAGATGGCCAAATCCCGTGGCCGTTGGACGGCTTGTAGTAATTCAAGGATTAGTTCTTTGTGCATGATGTCTTTCCCCGAGGTTGTAACCATCCCCCTATTTTTCCATTGCTGAGCAAACACATGTACCGTAGAGAAGGCATATTGACTATCCATATAGATAGTGACATTCCTGTCCTCCGAAAGGAGACATGCCCTTGTCACAGCAATCAGTTCCGCTGCTTGAGCGGATAAGTTCCCGGGGAGTGGTCTTGCCTCTATTATCTGAGTTGCAGTAGTAACTGCATACCCTACCTGCATGGTGCCTGTTTCTGTTTTGCGTGCTGACCCATCTACAAACAGTGTCCAGTCCGCATGTAGTAAGGGTTGATCTTTAAGATCCGGTCTTGGTAGAACTTTAGAATGTATGAGATCTAAGCATACATGCGGGATACCGTCTTCAGCAACAGGTAGCAATGTCGCTGGATTTAAGGTAGTGCATCTCTCAATTGTCATGTGTGGCTGTGATAACAGCGTAGTCATACAAGATAAATGTCTGCTAGGTGACAGAAATGTTAACTTGTCCTGCAGAAGGATGACTGCTACAGAGTGCGGGACTTTTAACGTAAGATCATGGAACAATACCAATGTGGCAGACGCTTGTACCGCCAAAGTGGCTGCAATTACTGCTTGCACACAGTGTGGTAATGCTCGTGCTACTAAGTCTAATTTGCTAGAGTAAAATGCCAATGGTCTTAACTTATCTCCATACATTTGCATTAAAACAGATGTCATAAATCCCTGCTTGCAATCTACAGTCTGTATAAAGGTCTTACTGTAATCTGAAACCCCAATGTCGCTGACCCAGCTATCAGTTGCTTGATCCTAGTGAATGCCTGTACTGCCTTGTCTGTCCAGTGCAGCAAATCTTTGCCGCCATCGGTATTGCAAAAATTAAGTCTGATAGCGTGTGCACTTCTTCGGCATAGTTGGGAATCCAACTACGACAGAAGTTCGTAATGCCTAAAAAGGACATCATTTCTTTTTTTGTAGTTGGCATGGGGGCTTGTAAAATAGCATTCTTTCTGCTGTCATCTAATCGCCTGTCCTTCCCAGAGATAGTATAACCCAGGTAACGTACTTCTAATTTACAAAATTGTAACTTAGACTTATTTACCTTATGTCCTTCGTGTGCCAAAAAGTGTAGTAGTCGAATAGTCTCGGACTTACAGAGTTCTTCCGTAGTCGCGGCCAGGAGGATATCATCCACGTACAGCAGTAGGTGGCACCCTTGGGCTGGTTGGAACTGAGCCAAATTGGTGGATATCTCTTGTGAGAAGATGGTCGGACTTTCGCAGTATCCCTGCGGTAACCTGGTATAGGTATAACGCTTTCCCATAAACGTAAATGCAAACCAAAATCTACTATCTTCCTGCAAGGGAATAGAGAAAAAGGCATTACTGATATCAATTACAGAAAAGTAGTTATCCGTTGGAAGGATATCGTTCAGCAGAATAGACGGATCCGGGACTATGGGGGCCCGAGGTACCACCGCGGCATTTATTGCCTGTAAGTCTTGTACCATCCTCCATGTCCCATCCGGTTTTTTTACTGGAAATAAGGGCGTATTACACGGTGAGTCTGTGCACAGAATTAATACTCCAGCTTTCAAAAGTGCTGTGATTACCGGTAAAATGCCCTCCTCTGCCTTTCTGCTCAAGGGATACTGCCATTTATCTAAATTCTGACTTGGGTGTAATCTTTACCTGTCCTGCCGTTCTAATCAGTCCGATATCGTGCTGACCCTGCGACCATAATGAGTTTGGAATCGTCTGCAATTGAGATTCTTCCATGGGGGTAAGGAGACATAGTCATAATGTCCCAGGGGATTGTATCGGTTCGTCTTCCCAGAGGTGCACGGTCGGTCTGGCTTGTGTAACCCAGTTAAGTTTTTGAACCTGAACGCCTTTACCTGCCAACTGTTCTGGTGTCCATCCTACCCATTCAGTTATTTTCTTACCCACGAGGTACCATGACATTCCTTTACCCTCCGTGACTGAAATATGTGTGGTTAATTAATTCTTATACAGCAGCTGCATATCCCTTGTAAGGCTACATGTGACTGCAGAATTACCTAGTGTGTCCCAAAAAAGGCTATGCAATACTAGTTTGGTGACTTTAAAACTAAGAAATTTATTTTCAGATTCTAAATCAGGTCCGCACATCTTCTGTAATACATTGTGCAATGTAATGGATCTGACACCTTCGGATTTGTTATGCCGTATTTGCTTAATGCCAAATTTGTAAGAGCCGTCACTACACTCTGGGGGCCTGTCTCTATCAAATCATTACTATACCAATAATGTAGATCTCCCTGCCCCTCTAATAGCATTGCACTATTCGGTTCAATTCTCCTTGCCACCATCCCAGTGGAGGTTGGGACGGCTGCTATGCCGAACACTTGCATTAAATCTCTTCCTAGTAAATGTACTGAGCAGATTTTTGAAATTATTACTCGGAACCGTATGGTTTGGTTCGTCTCTGGGTCGGTAAACCACAGAGGTTTGGACAATGGCTCTTTGTAAATACGACCATTTGCTGCTTTTACAAGCACATATTCATCCGAGGTAACATCGGATGATATGGCAGTACTTCTGACTAACGTTCGTGAAGCCCCTGAGTCACAAAGAAATTCTATGTGTCGGCCCTCAACTTGCAATGTGATCACTGGTTGGGATTCCAATTGCATAGTTGATGCTAGTGCTGTTAGATTTACCATTTGATATTCCTCATTTTCTGCCATTTCCTGTCCCCACCCATAGTCTTCACTTGTACTTACTTCCCCATTCTCACTTTCTTCTTCTTCCTCATACCCTCCATCTACGTCTTTTTGACCGTCATATAGTCATGCGGTACCACCGGAAGCAACCATCGGTTTCTCCGGTCCTCTGCAATCTCTGGCGAAATGTCCTTTCTTACCGCACTTAAAACACTCCCCCCTCTTTTGCCTACCCTCGAAATCCTCAGAATGACTTATGCCTCCCCGTCCTCGTCCTCTTCCCCTGCCACGCCCTCTTCCGCGATTTGCGGAACCTTGAACTAACATTAAAGTTCCATCTTCACTAACTGTAAAAGTCTGGGCTTTTTATCTTTTTTCCTTCAGGTATTTCTCAGCATGTCTAGCATAGTCCATAAGGGGCTGTAGACGCGCTGTCCTGTGTGTGATCATATGCTTTTGTATAAAGTTACCAATGGCTGTCTTGCAGCCCTTTAGAAATGCATTCTTCAATTGCTGTTCATAGGGTGAGTCATTTTCCTGATTTTCTGCCTTAATCAACCCACTATGAGCATCAAAACATTGTGTGAGACGATGTAGATAATTGTCTACGGTTTCGTCATCTGATTGAACGCATTGATTAATGCAAGTCCAATCTGCTTTGGGCTTCCAATGTTCTTCTATTTTATCTAGGAGAGTCTTTATTCTGGTTTTACACACCTCGGAGTTAAATGGCAGGGCTCCCCCTTCCTCTGGTAGCAGGGGGTCCCACGTTCCACAAATAAGGTGCCAATCAGGTCCTAGGATTTGCCTTATTACTTGTTCAAATTCTACAGCGTTTAATCTATAACTCATTCTCATGCCCCCTACGTCTGTACGGAATTTACGCATATCTACTTTTGGATGGGGAATCCCCTCTACCGCTTTTCGGATGTCATCACGGGTCCACGGTCGGTAGACCAATATGGTAGGACCCTCGCCTTCTGCGCCTGCTTGAGGATTTGCCACTTCTATCAGTGGGTATTCCTCTCCTTCCTGATCTACCTTTTCCTTAATTTTCCAGTGCCCTTCTCTCCTAATACTTCCGCCATGTAAGTCAAGAGTGTTGGCAGGCTCTCTCTGTAATATAATACTTGGCGTGGGGGCCACCCACGAAGCCTGGTATTGCGGTGGGTCCTGGTCGGGGCACCTCAATAACCTGTGCAGGGTCTGGATACTGGATGGGAGGGGCCGAAGGATTCTGGTGACTACGACTGACTATGGAAGTTTCATTATCTTCCTTTTGAACAAAGTACACATCTTTTTCACTTGAATTACCACACCCTTTTTTCAAATGTTGTTCCCTATGTCTTTTATTTGCTTCCTCCAGCCATTTCTGTGCCTGGGGAAACCCCACCTTCTTTTGATTCCTTGTCTTATTTCCTGCCTGTTTGCGCAGTAATCTTACTAGATTTTGACATTCTGACTTATTTAAACATCCACTAAACCCATGATCTTTTTTCCATTTATCTAAATACTTTACATTCTTTGGGTGTAAATCAAACATAAACTTTTCATCTTCAGCTTTGTCGTCGCCTTTGGCGCAACTGGTTCCTGTTCCCATTTCTCTTACGAGAAACTATTCCTGTTCCTGAGATCTCTTGAATATGGAATCTATTCACATATACTCCTTATACTTTGGGAAAATTAAATTTCTCCCTTGACTAGTCCCTTAAAATTTAGACAAAAATTCCAATCAGAAACAACAAAAAATAGCGTTTTTTTTGCTTACCTTTGTGATTCCTCCGCCCTGTTTCGCTGCCACCTCACGGATTGAATCTGGAAAGAGTGACTGGCCTCTAATTTCAACCTGTTTCAGTTAGAGGTCTTTCATTCGAGGAGAGCCTGATCTGTCTCCACCTGCGCAGGTTTTCAGCCTCTCTTTGTTCGATTCGCGCCGTGCAGGGGCCGCCCTAACGTTGGGCGCCAGTTATGTCGAAAGATTTTACTCTTCTAACATATTCTGAAAGAATCACACCAAGTTCTTGTAAGCAAGTAAAACAGCTTTATTTTACATGCATGGAGACCTGCTACATGATAGTAGTATGCCAGCAGTCTGCCTACTTGTACTTTAAGTTCTCCTTATATAGACCCTCCTGCACATACATACACGTAGCACAGAGGACTTTCATTAAAATTGATAGTTTGATTACTTGTTTTTACCAGCCAGTACCACAGTTATTCTTGCACCATTAACTTTCTTATCAGCAGTTTAAGATTAACTTCTGCATTCCTCAGTGATAAACATTTTCCAGAACATTTCAGTTTGCACGCAGTGAACATTTTTCTGCTTAACCCTTTAAATACAGAATACAAAATATGTTGACTTCAGTATTTTTCCACATTACTATTTTAAAGAAGCCTATGCATTCCGCACTAGCAAGATTACAGATAATGATTCTCAAATTGCAAATGTACAATTTCAAAATGGTCTACACGAAGGGCAAATTGCTTTATCTGGCTGATACCCTATCCAGATCACCCAGAAATACCACAGAACAGCTTAACGCAGAGAATTTTGACTTTGATGTGATGTCAGTGCATAATTTTTCCACAACTAGACTTGATGAGTTAAGAGATCACACTCAGACTGATCCAATTTTACAGAAGCTTAAACACTACATTAATGTTGGATGTCCGTCAAAGCAATCTAGTGTACTGCCTGAAGTGCAAACCTACTTTCCTTACAGAGATGAACTGTTGATGGAAAATGGCATTATTTTCAAAGGTCCTAAAATTGATGTTCCTGTTTTCTTACAACAAGAGCATATCCAGATTCTGCATTGTGGTCACCCTGGATCAACATCCATAAGAGAAGAGCCAGAGAATTAGTGTTTTGACCTTCCTTAACAAAATACACTGATAAAGTACTTTCTTCTTATTCAGAGTGCAATAGTACTAGACTGCGTTTGCAAAGAGAACCACTTCAGCTAAGTCCAGTTCCTGAACTACCTTGGTCAATCGTTGCAACTGATATCTTTAAGTGGAACAATCAACACTATTTGGTTCTGGTAGACTCTTATTCAAGTTAGTGTGAGATTGATCTACTAACTAACCTAACTGTCACTGCTGCTATTACTAAGTTGAAATGTCATTTCTCAGTTCATGGTAGTCCACACAAAGTTCTTTCTGACAACGGTACTCAATTTACTAGCCTGTTGTTTCAGAAATTTGCAAAAGAATGGGACTTTGTACATGTCACAAGTAGCCCTGAATATCCTCAGTCCAATGGCCTAGCCAAACATGGAGTACACAGTGCAAAGCAATTACTTGAAAGGTCAAAGCGTGACAATACCACTGTGTGCTTGAATTTACTTAATCTCAGAAACATGCCCCGTGGCGATATTCTTGGCTCACCTGCTCAAAAACTACTTTCTTGGCAAACTAGAACTACGCTGCTCATTAATTCCAGTCTGTTGAAGCCTAAACCTAAGAACAATAAAACTATCAAGGCTCAGTTGTTTAAGAAGCGTAATATCTAGAAATCTAGTTACAACCAATCGAGCAAATTACTTCGTCCGTTGAGGGAAGTAGAGACAGTAAGAATCCAGGCAACAAAAGGTTTTGATCAAATAGGACAGATTACAGGCATCTGTGCAGAACCTAGATCTTACCTGGTAGACTCCGAAGGTGTAGAATATAGGAGGAATCATAGACATCTTCAGAATTACCATTACCATCACAACATTGTTTCTGTGATGCAGACTTTAAACCTAAGAGTGAATCAGACACTGTTCCCATTCCAGAATGTGATCAAAATCCTGATTCCATTCTAGAAAGTGAGCAGAACATTCCACAGCAAAAAAAGAAAAAACACAATCCAGGGTGAAGTATCACCTCCCAAAAAGTAATGTCTATGTCCAAGATAAAAGAGGTAGATACACCAAGACAATCGAAGTCAACCACAATTGTATATCACAGCAATACGAATTCATTGAACAAAGTAAGTGCTTTCACGTCTACTAGGACGCTTCATCAGACTTAATAATCACAACCATTATTACACTCATTTAAATAGCCCACATCCTCCTATCACAAAGCATTTATCAACACTCATCAATGATGCACAATACTATTGGTGTATGTGTGAAGTAGAACATTCTTGCATAAATAAGTACAAACATATGCAAAATATTAACATATGTAAAAAATGTTATGTACTTTAAAAACATTCATAGATAATATACAAGCATACAGAAAAATGTGTATAAAAAACGTATATTAAAAAACTTATATTAAAAACTGACCATCATAAAAAATGCTAAACATATTTTACTAGTAATGTATATGTTAAATCTAATGTTTCAATGGTCTATCTACCAGAAAAGGTCTCAATGAAATCTTATCATTGAGACCATGACCTCTATCTGCCGATAGTTTAGTAATCCATCTAATCTCTTCTATTTCTGTTGTGCTATCGGCAGATAAAGGTCATGGTCTCAATGATAAGATTTCATTGAGACCTTTTCTGGTAGATAGACCATTGAAACATTAGATTTAACATATACATTACTAGTAAAATATGTTTAGCATTTTTTATGATGGTCAGTTTTTAATATAAGTTTTTTAATATACGTTTTTTATACACATTTTTCTGTATGCTTGTATATTATCTATGAATGTTTTTAAAGTACATAACATTTTTTACATATGTTAATATTTTGCACATGTTTGTACTTATTTATGCAAGAATGTTCTACTTCACACATACACCAATAGTATTGTGCATCATTGATGAGTGTTGATATATGCTTTGTGATAGGAGAATGTGGGCTATTTAAATGAGTGTAATAATGGTTGTGATTATTAAGTCTGATGAAGCGTCCTGGTAGACGTGAAAGCGCTTACTTTGTTCAATAAATTTGTATTGCTGTGATATACAATTGTGATTGACTTCAATTGTCTTGGTGTATCTACCTCTTTTATCTTGGACATAGAACATTCCACAGGTCAAACATTTTGCAGAAACTGTCCCAGTTGCCAAATCTCATTCGCAATTCTACATCACAAGATATGGGGGAGTATCAAAGGCTAGTGTGAAATATATGGCAATGTGGACTTAATTGTATATATCTGTGTATTTAGTATTGTGCAATGCATGACAAAAAATCTGTTTGTGATTTCTGCATGTCGATAAATTCTCAGTGTCACATGATCTAATTCTCAAAGAGGGAGGATGTAGATCGGAGTGCAAGTAATGTGCACTGTATCTTTAAGAAGTGTGTCAAGGCTTTACGTGCACATATAAAATCCCAGACATGTGCACTCCATGGGGCCATTTTGAAAGAGCAGTCACAGTGATAGCATGTATGAACACAGTTAGTTTGTATATAAGTTATATAAGTTAAAGTCAGTTACCTTAAATAATAATATGCTTGTATAAAATAAGGCTGCTTGAACAGAACCCACAAAGACTCTTCTATTGTATCTAGAATGGGAGAGTGACACTTTCTACTACTCTGTATATGTATTTGCCAGTCACCATCTCCAGAACTTTCATGCAGTGTGATATGAGGATACATTTATACTGCCTACAGTTGAGAATTTCCCCTTTGTTCTTGAACACTGGCACTAGTATGCATATTTGCCAGTCATCCTAGATATCGCTTTTTCTCCATACTGCTATGAGCACCCTTAGGAGCCATCTCTCTTTTATCTTGCCCAACATCTTCATCATATCTGTGTGACCTCATCTAAGCGTACTGTTTTATCTTACTTCATTTTTCTTAGTGTTGTCCTTACTTTTTCTATGGTGGGCTCTTCTTCTTCTCTCATTCCATCTGTGTCTGGGGCAGTACAGTTTCTGTGGGATTTCTTCATTTAGAAGCTGCTGGAAGTACTCCTTCCATCTGCCTTTAATGCCTGTGGACTAGTGAGCAGGTTGTTTCTGGCATCCCTTATGAAGGGTGTCTGACTTTCTTAACTTTCTGTTTTTGCCTTGCAACCTGATATAGTTTCTTTGTGCCATCTACTAAGCCATTTTCCAGAAATTAGTAGAGTGCCTCTGATGCCTTGTTCTTTGCTACTGCAACTCCTCTCTTGGCCTCTTTGTTAGCCAACCAGTATTCCGTCCTAGCCTGGTCCTTTTTTTCTATCTCCCACTTTTTCCTGCACTCCTTCTTTATTTTGATGACTTCCTAGACTTCTACATTCCACCCCCAGCTTTCCTTATGTACCTTACTTCCATACCTGGCTATATCTCTTCTGTAGCCCTTACACATGCTGTTTTGAGGTACTGCCATTCTTCTTTAACTCCATCTACTTCTTCCTCTTCTTGAGGTGCTAGAGCCCTGAGCAATTCCTTGAACTGTTGTGCTTTCTCTCCAGTTAACTTTCAGGTCTTCAGCCTGGTCTCTGTTGACCTTAGAGCCTATTCTGACCACTGCTTGCAGCTATCTGTGGCAACCAGTGGATTACGCTGTGGGCTGACTTTTGACTGGGGATGCCTTTGCAATCACTGATTCTATTCCAGTGTCCTTTCCTTACTATTAGGAAGTCAGCTTACCCGAGTTACATGTTGGCCACTTTTGCATGTGATCTTGTAGCTGTCTTTCTTTCTGAACCATGTGTTGGCTGCCATCACGCCATTTGCCAGACAGAAATCTAAAATGGCCTCTCTTTCTTTATTTCTGTTCCTCCACTCATGTTGACCTAGGCACTCCCCATATCCTGTTCTGTCTTTCCCGATATGTACATTCAGTACAGCCATTATCAACACCAAGTCCTGTTGTCCTGCTTTATCTAGTAGGTCCTGCAACTGCTGTTTGAATGCACTGTTTTCCTCACTATTACAACCTTGCTGTGGGCCACTGGCTGAGATTATGAATACTGCCCTGTCATTACACTGGAGTCTGATTGCCATGAGTCTGTCACTAGTTCTGATAACATCCCTCACTACCTTCAGAAGCCTCTCCCACACCACAATTCCCACACCAGTTCTAGCCTGTCCTTCTCCTGAGCAGCAGACTCTGGATCCCAAGCCAAATGGCTTTGCTGCACTGCCCTTTTACCTTGCCTCTTGAATACATAGGATGTCCGGCCTCCTCCTTACCATTCCAAGCCTTGTCCTGCCAGTGATCCTACAATGCATGGGGCAATTCTCAGTTCATGTTTGGCAGGTGGATTGGTTTTATGTCCAGCTTTCACTCAAAAGAGCTATCCCAGGTAACCCAAGTTGGACAACTGGACACCGGTGAACTAGTAGCTTATTTACTCAAAGGGCTGCTGGGCTTTATGGCAGAAACACACAGGCCAACAGGATCACATACATCCCTTCCACCATTAGAAAGCATCCCTGACGTAGGTCAGAGTATGCTAGGTCCTCAACCCACTTATCACTGGCAAATACGCACGCCCACTTTGGTGACATTAATCAACACAACCAGGATACAGAGAGCCATATTTTTGACAGCTGAGTCTCCAATGCCTTAACAGAGAGTTCGGTGAAGGCTGAGCAGCCATCTGTTTAGAGGCTTCAGAAACCAAATCTTTTTGAAGCCTCTTTAAGTCTGCTAAATAATTTAGTGCACAAAGAGCAAATCTGTCTGAAGCACAGGTGCACTTGCCTAAGCAGTCCAACACGCTTGACTCCCTATTTGGGAGATGGACAGAGGACCTTTCCTCCAAACTTTTCTTTTTTGTGGCTGTGGAATTGAAAATCATGTCTACAAAGTGACCCTTACTCCAAAATGACCTGTCCTTGGGGGGAACCAAAACTTTATCTTGTTTATGTGGTCTGGTACCACCACATCTGGTCCTTTCCAAGCTCTCCTGGATACAAGATCTACGAGGGCATCTGGAGGAGGAACCATCCAGGAAGTGGATGGGCCTGTGCCAAAGGCCTCGAGGAAGACCAACTTCTCTGAAGAAGGGGCTTCAAAGGTTCATCTCCCTATCTCATTAGCTCAAAAAAAATCACCAAAGGAGATGTCCTCATGGGGGGATTTGTGGATCCTTCTCCCTCAGTGAGGCCTGAGTCCTCAGTAAAAGACTCATCCAGGGAATCTAGATGCTTCCTCTTGCACTGAGTCTTCTTAGGATCTCCCTGGGGGGGGGATGACAAGCAACAAGAGGGCCCCTGAGCTGGGGCTAATCAAGGTTCAATGGTACAGGCTCGCTCAAGACCAACTTATGAGAAATCTGGATTGAATAGGAGGCTCTGGGTGGTTCTGACACAGGGACAGCTGAACCCTCACTCTGAACAAGATAATATCCACTCTATGATGATGAATGATGATGATAAAGCTGAATAGCTAGCTGGTGGTATCTTGGGATCTGAAAATCTGAGGGAAGCCCCTGTACCAGCCACTGGCCTAGTAGAGTATGACATTGAGACATGGGTGGAGCTATCTAAAGCAGAGGCACCAAGGTGTGGAGACAGGTTGAAGCCTAACCCTAGTCTTTCCTCCTGATGCCTCAGCTCCAAGAGACACTCAGATCTGAAGAAACTAAAGTAGAGTACATCAAGGAATGTGACAGAGCTGACAACAGTCAGGTTGTTGGCACTAAGCTGTGGGTAGGATGGGTACTTGTCAGTACCAAAGGCACTGCCACCTGGATGTGGCTTGGTAGAGGAGCAGACATATTCAGAACCAAAAGGACAGAATCCTCGACTCTCTGGGAGGAGGGAGGGGGAATAATTCCTAGGTCCATTTGAACCTTCAAAAATTTTTCATGCGATGGTCTACACCCAAGTCTTTGACACTCTTAGAAGAGCTATCAGACTTGGAGGAAGCCAATGAAGTAGGCTTACTAATTTTTGCAAGTTGCAAAGGAATTTCCTGGATCGAAAGGGATGAGGCTCGGATCTGATGGGGAGATGGCTCTGGAGAAAATTCAGGTTCATAGGTTCACAGATATACACCAGGCTAATGACCACCGGGGCCTTTATAAGCCTAGCTCTGCAATCCAAACTAACTTTGTTCCTATGTATCATGGGCTTTTATTAGGAGGGTGTATGTCAGGAAATTTCTAGAGGTTATGTGGGAGGGGAGAATATGTTCATTTGGGCATTACTGTCTGCCTCTCTCTATCAAAGGCATGGAGGCCAGACATGGTGTGAATTTCTGATTTCCCATCCACTGGTCAAAGTTACATTTAAACAGAGTTAGGGATGGGCTTCGCTTCACATGGCTGAGAAGCCTGTTCCAGACCATGGGGGTCCTCTGAGACACATATCTGTCTCAACAACATGTCTTATTTATGCACAAGCAAAATTTAAATCCTTGGATCTAGTGTTTTTAAGATGTTCATTTTGCAGATGTGCAAAAGGTCTATCAGAGCTGGATTTGAGAACACCTTGTATGCCAGGCACAGATCACCTATCAGTAACCTGTAGTACACAGAGTACAGAGACAGGGCTTCAAGGTGATCCATATAGGACAATGCGTTTATACCCTGGATTCTCTTGATATGGAACCTTTGTGGGCATTCCAACTATTACATATGTCTGGTCAGGTATACACAGAAGGGGGCATTATACTCAATCATGGGTCTGATAAGGGTCAAATAAAGTGGTACTATGACTTCCTTGGACCTGGATGCCATGCCTTTATTTATAATCAGGGAAACATAGAATGGTTTTCTTATTACCTTGGCCATATGTTGGCCAAAAGCTAGATTACTGTCTACAACAACATCAACTCTAAGGGGTATCTTACTGATGGAGTAATTAGCCTGGGTGGCAGTTTTCTCAAAAGACTCTATAATGCATTTCTTGACACTGATATTTACCCAGAGACTTTATCACCAATAATTTGTTTGTGTTAGACCCTCTTGTAAGATGTTTGTGTCGAGGGGGAATGTATGATAGCCCCCAATGCAGTCATCAGCGTATTTAGTTCAGCTAAAGGCCCTTGACATTAGCATATACCTCTGAGGAAGAGATGCCAAACAGAAGCAGTGCCAGAACAAGGCCATGATGTACTCCCCTCAGGTGACCAGTCTCTGGTGGTATCACCAGCTCTTACTTCCTGATTCCTGTCTCTGAGCAAGCTGGCAATCCAGCAAGTTATGTAAGGGTTTATGCCCAGTTTGCCGAGTCTGTCAACTATACCCAAGTGGGATACTGTACTGAACACCTTAGCCAGGTCCAGGTAGGCAGTATGCAACTGTTTGCCATCATCTACTGCCTTTGTGACATCTCAAAGAAGTCCACCAGGTTTAGTAGGCATGAACTTCCCTTGACAAAGCCAAACTGGGTTGGGTTCAGTGTCTGAAGGTTACCTATGTCTTTGTGGACCATTTCCATGATACTCTGTTCCATAACTTTGCATATTAGACTAGTCAGACTTATTGGTCTGTAGTTTCTAGGGTTGGTTGATGGTCCACCCTTTTGAAGTGGGATAACAGTTGCAGTCCTCCATTCTCGTGGTACAAAGCCTGTTTTAAGGCTATAGTTGAAAAGTGACTCAAGTGGTCCTGATAGGTCATGTTTCCAGCTATTTAGGAGGCATCCCGGGATACTGTCTGGGCCCAATGAGTCTGTATTTTTGGCCTTAGTGAATGTTGCCAGGACTTTCTCCTTTTAAAAGTTGGGGGGGGGGTATGCTAGTGTGTATTTCATGGGGGACTTAGAAGGGAGTGGTGTGAGGTGAAGTTTGAGCCGACTTTGTCAGCCAGCAAATTTGCTACGTCACTCTGCTCAGTGAAGGTGAAAACCACCAACTCAGCACACTGATGTCTGCTGCCTTTGACGTTTCAGACATAACTGTAAAAGACCTTGTGGTTGTCTACAACCTGTGAGGCTATACTGACCTCATAATTGGCCTTGTTTGACTTAATTAGTCCTCTTAGTTTCCTGTTTAGTTTAGTTAGAGGGCTCCTACCATTATGGAAGTTGTTCTTCCTGATTTTAGCCATGACTTTTTTCCTTTTGTTATATACCCTAATTAAGATTAGGATTTCACCAGTGTGGTTTGCTTTTAGTGTTTGTTCTGGGTTGGGACAGGCATTGGATTTTGACAAACTATCACTTAGGATGCAGTTTGCTTTGGAATAGTGCTCTCCCATATTGGTAAGTATCAGGTCCTGTATATTTGAACATCTGTTCAGTGTGCGCACTATCTCACCAAGGGTATTTAAATTGTTGTGTCTGCGAGTATGAGGCAGTGTATGTTTCCCAGTCTATAGAAGGGTAGTTAAAGTCTCCCATGAATAGGGGACTTGGTGTAATTGTGAGTGTCTCCCGTAGGCCTAGGTATGAGCTATTGGATTCTAGAGACATACAGGGTGACCTATAGCTTGCTAGTATGGAACTTTGCCTATGGTGATTTGCATGATGATAAACTGCAGGGCATCATCTTATTTAAACAATGTTGAGTTATGCTTGTTGCTAATATAGATTAAGACTCCTTGACCCTTTTTCATTGTCTGTGCAGCATATGGTCTAAGTGTGTGGAAGGCATTATGGTCATAAGGGGGAGTGGACCTGACAGGAAGCTAGAGACGATAAAAAGGGGCTTGTGATATCAGACATAACTGCTGGGATCAGACCCATGTCTTATACAAATAAGGTGGGAGACATGAGGTGATAAGGTACCGATTCTGACCTTTTCTAAGAAGCTGGAGTCATCAAAGGCCTTAAGGACTTTGGAGACATTTGGCTCTCTAAATGCAAAACAGAATGTCTTTTTCTTCTAACCTCTGTCCCCCCCCCCCCCTCCTGGTCTCTGTTTTTCACACTTTTTCCCCTCTTGTACTGGCTTTAAAGGGGAAACAGAGGCTGCAGCAGCAGCCAGTAATATACCCTTAAGAATCAATTTAGTCTGGCAACTAGCCAAAGCCCATGAACCAAAGGGTGAAAGAGGCTGGCATTCAAGAGAGAGAGATGCTTGGGGCCACGGCCCTGGAGGGCAGCTTATGTCCACTTCCTGTATATTTTTGAAATCCTAAAGACTTGGTATCCATGGAGTGAAAATAGCAATACCAAGTATCTGAAACAACTACTCTAAGGAAGAGTTTCTTTTTTCAAAGTCTGAGGATAAAACCAGGGGGGGGGGGGGCGACTGCCAAGAACACAGAGCACAAAGTTTTTGCAGAATGGTAAAGTTGAGACCACAAGGAATGAACTCCTGACAAGCTATCTATTATAAGGCAATAAGGAGGATAGCAAAGAAAAAGTTTTAGAAAATAAGCACTTATCTCTATCTTCATCAAGTGCATCTGTAACTGGAAGTGGCAAATGAGATCTGGGGAGCTTCAGGCAGGGTATTATGGGACAGGAGGTGGAGCTTCAGAGCATGAAGACAGTAAGATTGCCAGCTGTCAGCATAGCTCTTAACCAGTCAGGGACAAATCTCGACAGAGTCAGGGACAAATCCATAAATAATCAGGGACAATTTTAAAATATTAGTACTATTAACCTTAGATCTTGACAGAATAAGAGAATGTGAATTAATATACATTTTCTGAACTAAAAGATGTCTATAACTTTTAAGTATAGTCATTATTTATCAAGTGTAATTCGCCACCTTTTCTCCAAAAGTCACCAGTTATAGGAGGGATTAAGGGGACAAAGCTAAAATTTGTTGAGAGGTATGGCCATCGGATCTTACTGACTCTGAATACCCAAAGGTTGAGGCAAAAGGAAAAGACAACATCAGATCTCTGGGTTAAAGTTAAGCTAAGACAAGTGCTGTTTTGGAAAAACTAAGCTTCAGTACTTTTGGCACAGTGCTGGGGAATCAGGCCAGGTACAAGCAAGGTCAGGGTAATAGCTGAATTAGAGCGTCTATGTTGTGTGACTGAGTTAAGACAAGCCCTAGACACGATTAACTTCCTGTGCAAAATCATGCCAGATCTCTCAATTTTGCTACATCCATTAATCGGCCTAAGAAATATGTATCCCAGTCATTAGAAAATCCTCAAGCCTACATTTTAACCAGACTGAAAGAAATGCTAACAGTTCTGGGTTAGCTACTATATTGTCACAGAACTGCTTGCAGTTCTGGCTTAAATGCAACATTATACTATATGGATGAACAAATATTGCAGCCTGTTACCTATGGCTCTAAAATGTTAACTGGTGATGAACAGAGATATTCCCAAACTGAAAAAAAAAGTGTCTTGCAACAGATTCTCCAGGTACTTACTACGGCTTGAGAGTTTCCAACTACAAACTAATTAAATAAACACCATTAATTCCACAAATTAATTCTTAAAATATAGATAAAGCGACACCCAGGTCTCAAAGGCTGTTAATGAAACAGAGAAGATTCAGTACTAGAAATACATGTGGCTAGAAAACAATAAGCTGTTGAAGATGTGTTATCCAGCAAAACCTATATGCATGACCATGTGTTGTCTGATTCCAAAGAAGGCACTGCTGTGCTGCCTATGTGCAAAGCATAATGAATACCAGACCTGCGACTACTGAAAGACTAGAAAAGCTAAAGCAAACTGCAAAAATGACCATGAGTTAGCTCCAGATGAATAGTCAATTGCTGGGTACTACAAAGTGCACAAGTACTACTAAGTTACACAGCAACTACCTGAGCATAACTGATTACTGTTGTATCAAAACAGAAAAGTAGCACCCTCAACACTGTGAGCAGATATGGTGGCCAAACACCAGTCAAGACATTGCAAAGTTTATGTCAGTGTCACTTTTGCATCGCTCATAAACCATCTCAATGAAGGGAGCCATTAATACCAACTCCCAGACCACAAGGTCTTTCGCAAAAGACAGCACCTAACTTGTGTGAATTTCATGGCAAAAACTACCTGATAGTTGTGGACTATTACTCTCATGACAAAGAAGAAACATATGTACTATCCACAATGAGCAGGCAGATTATAGCAAGGTTCAAAACCATGTTCTAAAGATATGGGGTGCCTAAATGAACCTATCTGACACAGTGTTACAGAGTTTATGTCAAATGAGTACTAACGGTTCGTACAGAACTATGGTCTTATCATACTATTTCATTATCCCCAATCAATAGGAGCTACCGAGAGACTAGTGCAAACAGCCAATTAAATAATAACTGAAACAACCAGATTCTCAAGCTACTCCAGACAGTGCTATAGGAATAACTCTCTCTCAGCTAATGCTTGGAAAATAAATAAGATATGGCAGGCTAATGTTAGTGTCAAAACTTGTGCCTAAAAGTCTTCCATACAATGCAGTTAAACAACATGACCAAAAAGCTAAAGCTTTGTATAAAATGTTCAATGCAAATGTTAGTCTGCACAACCACTACCTATTTAAACAGGCCAAACAGTACTTAAAGTAGTATGAGGAGAAAAGTGGGGCACAACAGGTGTTACAGTGCAGAAAAATAATGAATAAACAAAAATAAAGTGTATAAGATGGAACAAAGCAGATAAAGCATATGGAACACATAAAACAATCTATAAAATCAGACACAAAATGTATAAACACTTTATCTAACTGGTCATACTTGTTTTACAGATTGTTTTATGTGTTATTTCAATGTTTTCGTGATTGTATTTTTGGATTTTTTTATATATTTATATATATATATATATATATATATATATTTATATTCCTATATATATATATATATATATATATATATATACACACACACAAAAACTATTAGTTTAAGCTTTTTGCATGAAGCTTTTGTATTATGCAACATGACTGGTTAACTGGGGTTTTAAGTGGCCATTCTGATGATGTAATAGAAGGCGCACTAGTATTTAATGGTTCTTAAGGAGAATTTTAATGGTCTGATGAAGCACCTTTGAATGGGTGCGAAAGTGCTTACCAACTAATAAAATTTCCATATTGTTAGGAAAATATATAATAGTAATATGCATGCTTAGTGCATTCAAGTTTTAAAAGGGTTAATACATTTATTCTGTTCACACTGCATGAATCTGCACAGCTATTAGAAACTTAACGAGACATTTCATTTCTGCTAGTGTCATGAAAATAACAAGAGACATTTCATTTCTGCTAATGTCATGAAACTTAACAAAGAGATATTTCATTTCTGCTTATGCCATGAGAAAGTATGCAGCTGCTAGAAGCTTTGATAAAGAAAACAATAGATGCTTGAAAGTATAAACCATAGTCAGCATTAGTTGTACCAAAGCTAGAAATGTACCTTGAATCTAGACAAAATGTAACACATGTATTAGAACTGCACAATTGAAGAACTGAAAAGTTAAGGTGGGCTAAAATAAACCCAAGGCCAGGTTGTTTTTCTCAAAATGTTTTGCAAGAGAGCAAATAATCTAACCTAGTCAGCAATAAGTCTGGTAACATTTTCTGTAGAACATACAGAAAGCTGTGTCTAACTACGTCAGCAATAGAATAGTAACATTTTCTGTGTGACATGAAGAGAACTGTATAAGAATAACATACTGATCACCAAAGAGCTAGACAAATCCTGTACCTACAGGCTTTGTCTCCTTGCTGCAAGTAATAAAGGGTGCCTTGCTTGAACCTAACGTGCATTGGTCTTTGAAGTTTTTTCCTTTTACAGATTGGTCCTTCAGACCGGACCCTCTCTTCACCTCGGATCAGACGGCCAGGTGGTTGAAATCGTACGGGGAAGAAACCAAATCGGTTCTTCTTATATGGAAAGTCCTCCGACTGAATTGTCGTTCAAAAGAGGCCAGCCACTTTCTGATCTGTGACTGAAGGACGGGTCTCCGCGAATCGGTGATCAATCACGTGGGCTCAGGTAAGGTGAATCTACTTTTTTCTGTTTTAGATCAGGGACTAGATGTGTATTGTTTTTGTCAGATTGTATTTTTCTTACAAGTCAGAGACAAAAAAGATTACTATCTTGTCATAGATCAGGAGAAACAGAATAAGTAGGCAGTCATTCTGAAGAGACTATAACAAAATCCGTGGTACCACATTAAAAATTAAGAGAAGTTACATAACGATCAAAGGGTAGAACAAAATGGGTAATAATTGCAAAAAAAGACCCCAAAACCCGCCGTTAACGAAAGATGCAAAATATATGCAGTCGCAGCGCGCCGACAATATTAGATATTATTTAAAATGGGTTAATAAATATGAATTCGACAGAAAATTAGAAAAATCCTCGCTTATCAAACTTATCAAACAGCTCAAAAATGATTCCAAAGGTCGGTTAAAAAAGCAACATCGATTAGGAATTCCTCAGGCACACAGGTGGCTGGAGGAAGGAAACCGTAGGGAACAAAAGAACAAAGATTCAAAAGCAATGTTTTTAGATAAGAAGGACAATAACTTAGTAATAGCATCAGCACCTCCGCCTCCCTTACCAGAATATGAAGCAAGTGAACAGGTTAGCCCACCCCCACTATATCCTTTGATCACTGAAGACAGAGATATTGTGAAATTAAAACTGACTAAAATTAGAGATCCCATCGGGACCAGGTCCCGAACAAAGGCAGGTAACTCAGAAGAAGGCATCGGGTTATGGCAAATAGTTAAAAATTCACGATCTATAAGTGAAGAAGAAGAAATATGCCCACTTATAGAAGTACCCAATCCTCAAGCAGGTCAAGACAATCAGGACCCAACTATCTCAGTGTACAGACCTTGGACTCCGGAAGACATCCGGAAAGCCACTGAGGGAATTCCCCATCCAAAGGTTAATTTTAGAAAATTCTCAGAAGATTTACAAGGAATGAGGTTGAGTTATAACTTAAATGGAGAAGAGATAGAAAAAGTAGTTACACAAATTGTAGGGCCAGATTGGTATATGATTAGTGGGAACTGGAATCCCCGTGACGCTGCACAAAGACCCCTCCCACATAGCAGCGCAGAATTAGACACCAGAGTAAAAGGTCTTACAGACCGCATCTCTGAAAAATGGAAACCTAGGGCAGACTGGACTTGCATTAATCAATGCATCCAACAAGAAGGTGAAACAATTGACCGGTACTATGCCAGATTGTTAGAATGTTTTAATAACCACTGTGGAATGCAGGTTCCTGAAGATCAAACACAAGATTCCCCATATGAACAGCAGTTAAAGAATGCATTTTTAAAAGGCAGTAGTGCACCTATAAGCAGTTTTATTACAAAACACATGGTAGACAATCGTACAAGCAGGTTACAATCATTACTTGAATATGCTAGGCATGCCGAAAGGCATTTTAATAGCAACAAGAAAAAGAAAGCTCAAGTATTTTCTGTAGAAGATGGAGCAGAAGTTTATGTAGTACAGTCCGGGAAAAAGGGCAAGAAAAACATGCAGGGAAACAAACAATCTGATCAGCGATCAGAGGACTTTGAAGGGTGAAAGAAAAGGGGAGAATGTTTTAAATGCGGTAAAAAGGGACATTTGGCAAGGAATTGCAAGAAAAACAAGGAGGCAACAACGGAAAACAAGGAGGGTGACTGACTATATGGTAGTCAGGAATCACTAGAAGTGGCTAGCGAAGAAAGGACAAATGTGAATGTGACAGAGGGAGTAGAGGAAGTTAGTGACAATGAAGAAAATGAAATATTAGACCTAGCTTTATTGAGCTTGGAGCTTTATTTAGCAGACATGAAACCAGAAGTTACACTCTTGGTAGAAGGGAGGGAAGTCAAATGTGTGACTCAGGGGCATCATGGACCCTGATACACTCCTCCAAACTGCCAGAAAACACAGAGTCACCTGATTACATATTGGTCAAAGCAGCTAATGGACAGCTGTATCAGGAGCCTCTCTCTCCCGTAACATCGCAATAACTGATCCAGTTTCAGGATTGACACAGAGAAGCACAATTGTAGTTTCTGCAAAATGCCCAGTAAACCTCTTGGGCAGAGACCTCATGCAGCTATTTGGTATAGCAGTAGTCCCAACCATGCAGGGTATGGAAGCACAGCGACAAACTAACACTTTTGTAGTGCAATTGGAGAGTGAAATGTTTTATTGGTACAGCCAGGACTTGGTTACGACTGGTCCAGGGACTATAACCAAAGAGTTAATAAATGTAGCCATCAGTATGTTCCCCTCCCTTGACATTGATAAACAACACCTGTTGCACTGTACCCTGTATTATTGTAACACACTAGGACCTGATAAGGAATATGAGCAAGAATTATTTAAGAATCATGCAAACAGATTGATATTGCGTAACCTGTACTGGGACACAGAAGGGAACAGCGTAGCCAGCTGTTCATTGCCCCAGGAGTTCTTTGCACTTTATAAATCTAATCGATTACCACATGTTAGCTTAACCAAAAACAGAAATATAGAATGGGCAGACCTAGGAGAAAAAGTCACGAGATGGGAGAAACAGACAGAACTAGAACTGTCAGAACAGGGAATACAAATACAAAAGTTGAACTGGATAACTCAGACCAACCCAGCTGTGCACTTGCAGTCTAGCGAGGACAGCTGATTGACACTCCTATTAAAGGAGGAAGAAAATGCCTTACAAAATATATCAGAGACTCTCTTGTCAACAGGGAAATCAGATGTAGGACTCATTCGTACAGCGGGACCAGTTACTATCACGCCAAAGTAAGCATTCAGACCACAAAAAAGACAGTATCTGTCAGAAGAAAAAATTCAAGCGAGTCACATCTGCCTCAGGTGATGAAAAACTTCTTTATTTGCAGCTAACCAGATTACAGCAGCATGTTGGCCAAGATGATCTCAATCTGATCAGCTTGTTTACTGACATCAACTTTTATACTTTCCTGTTACTAGCCAAAATAGCTTTTGTTACATTTCTAACAGTTGACAGTTGGCTATGAAAAACATCTAGGATCACAATTTACCTCAGAAAAGAATGCTTTACCTCAAAACCACAGCTAGTGTAGAATGTTTACCTCAAAACCACAGTTAGTACAGAATACTTAGTTCAACAGTGGTAGCTGGAATTTTCCACAGCCTGCCTCAGTAAAGTAACTCTTATTCAGAAGTATAGAAAACAGATGTTATTCAAGTTCATAAGCAAACTACATCTATCATAGGTAAAACCCATCTTTAATAAACATGGTTCAATGACCTTTTCTTACCAACACTTCAGCAAATAGCATATTCATTTTGCTAGATGGGAGAAAGAGACAAATAACAGTATGTTTTAAAACTTTTTCTCTTAACATTTCCCCCCTCAAAACACTTTTATTTGTCTTTTTATTTCAGCAATATATGGTAAAAACTTAAGCTTTTCTTTGCATACATTACTTCATTTACAAGACAAACTTTTAAACTTCAAAACATTTGCAAAAGTCACATTTCAATGTATTCACTTTCACCAGTCTGTTGCAACTGCTGGTACATCGCTCAGAATAGCAGTATCAACCAGTCTTTGTAGAAGACCTCTGATACAGGGTATACAACAGCAACCACATACCACCACGATAGCCACAGCGACTCCGACGGACACCAGGAAACTGCTGATGAGATTACTCCATTTTCCAAACCACGCTTGTAGAAAGTCTGTAAAGGGGTTACTTACCCCAAAGTTCTCTGCCAATTCTTCGGATAACATTTCCAAACCTTTCAAAGCTCGAGTGATGCTCCCATCAGGGGCAGTGTTATTCGGAATGTATGTGCAACAGAAAGTCCCAAACATCCTGCAAACTCCTCCTTCTTTGGCCAGGAGCATATCCAATGCAATTTGATTCTGCCATGCCACCTGCGAAGTGGCCTCCAGTTGTTCAGCAATACCTTTTAATGCATCTTTGGTATAGTTCACAAAACGCTTCTGGTTATAGTAAATGTAGTTGATCCAGTCCACATTCTTATTGGGTTGAATCCAGACAAAGATGGATGCAAAACCAGCTGCTATTTGGTTTATTGCTTTGTATTCATCAGGCACGCCTCTTGGTACGCCAATGCTATCGATGTAGACATTGCTATCGAAGGATTACTTCGGTGCCTCTCTTTTTCTCTTATTCAACCACCTCGGCTTTATTTCAGGTTCTCTTACGAAATTGCTTGCTGGAACTGGGAAAATGTAGAATGGCAGAATTAACTTTGCAAGTGCACAAGTTCCTTTCCAGGGAATTGTAAGCCTTGATCTGAGTTTGTTGTCTCCACATAACCACCAAACGTCTGCTAAACTATGAGTTTGGTTCTCCAGAAATGGATTCTCATTGCCATTCACAGTAACATTGCAATAGTTCTGTCCCATATTGCCATAATTCTTTCCTGTGCCATCTCTGGAAATGCACATATATGAACCTGGATAGGAAATCGCTGCAGGCGGTTTCTCAACTTTGCTTGTGACTGGAAAACGCTGAGTTTCATTTTTGCATTTATCTTCAGTTTTGTTGAAGAATAACTTTAACAGACACATTAGGTTACCTTCATCTTGCATCAATGGGACTGTCGCTAATTGCTGTTCACCTTCAGCACAAGAAACACAGTTCTCACGATGTGCCTCTCGGGTACTATATCTAACCCAAGATAACCATTCATTATGGTGTACGAATCCCGTCTCGAGTAACAATTGTTCTTCTTCTGTGAAGGCAAAATCTGCTTTACTTGTAGCATTTTTAAGGCTTTGTACTTTAAGTTGGAGGGTCCCCAAAGGATCAGTTTCAGTTGGAAGGGACACTCCGATTCCATAAGTTCCTGAATCACTTTCTTGTGGTGACACAATGGTTATAGTAATTACTTCAGTACCTTGGAAATGCGCAATTTTTATTCTTTGTTGCCTGCTTTTATCTTTCTCTGGTGTCACTGCACCACTTGTTTCCCATCCATTCACATCTGTTGACCACCAAACATTTGACCAGGACGTACAGTCTCTATTGCACAAGTATTTTGCACGAGTCAAGAAATCATTATTGTTCCATTTAGAACAGTCCAAAATTCCTTCACAAAGTTTTACCTTGAACACAGTAGTAACACCTGTTTGCGCTTGCAGCACCACCATTCCTTTTTCTCTCACAACTGTTCCTTCTCGTATGGACATATTTACTTTCGCCACGAAAATCATCATCAAGTACCAGTTGAACATGGCCATCCTTCCTTTGTAGTCAGACTTTGCGTTCAGGGGTCCGATGGAGTCTGACCAACATCAATGGTAGAAGGAAAAGTCTTAAGTTTTTTACAGTGGGTGATATGAATCCACGAAGTCCTCTCTGCGATATTTACAGCCGTAGGTGTTGAGATAAGTACTTGATATGGGCCTTCCCACCTGGGGGATGACCAGTTCTTTCTCTTCACAATTCGGATCCACACCCAGTCCCCGGGTGCCACGCTTAACAAGGTTTCACTTCTGGAATCTGCAAAGGAGTCATTGGTTACAAGAGACTCGACATTTAGCAGCTTCTTCATATAATCCGCCAGACCCTCACCCCCCTCACGTTCCGCTGGCAACAATCCTTGCCACTGCGGGACGTAATATGGTCTCCCAAACAGAAGTTCAAATGGTGTAAGTCCTTTGTAGGAGGGTGAGATTCGCATGTACAGGAGTGCCAATGGAAGGCGCGCAGTCCAGGATCTATGCGTTTCTGCCATCAGTTTGCAGAGTTTACTCTTCAGGACACCATTGTGTCTCTCTCCACCAGTCCAGCTGACTGCGGATGGTAAGCACAATGGTACTTGAGATCAATTTGAAACACTTGACCCAACTTCTGCACAATCTGGTTTACAAAATGAGACCGATTATCACTATAAATGCGCCTTGGAAGGCCAAATCGGGGAATTATTTCTATTGTCAAAAGCTTTGCTACTGTGTGTGCATCAGGATGCTTTACTGGAAAAGCTTCTACCCACTTAGAAAAAGCATCAATTATAACTAGACAGAACCTTTTTCCCTCTGAAGGTGTCAATTCAATAAAGTCCATACAGAGTGTGTGGAATGGATATGGAGGGGTAGGGAATGCCTGCTGAGATTTTTTAACTCCCCCCTGAGCATGATACTTTGCACATAATAAACAAGATAAACAGAATTGCTTTGCATAAGTTGAAAATCCTTTACACCAAAACACCTTAGACACTATTTGAACCATTGTCTGTACTCCTACATGGGCAGGTCCATGGCTAACTAATGCAGCATACCTAAAAAGGTTTGAGGGTAATACCATTTTGCCATCTGATGCCCTATACAACCCATCCTGTTGAGTGATACCATATTTCACCCAACGACATTTTTCTTTCTGTGTTGTCAATGTTTGCATTACTTTTAGTGTCTCTAAGTCTAAGAGGTGTCCGGGCTGTAAATCATTGTCATGTAAAAGCAAATCATTTTCTTGAGCTGCCTTTTTTGCAGCCATATCAGCAAAAGCATTTCCCCCGGAGACAGGATCTTTTTTGTTGGTATGTGCGGAACATTTACATATCGCTATCTGAAGTGGTAGTTGCACTGCATCTAACAACTGTAAAATTAAATCTCTGTGATTTATTGGTTTGCCTGTCGCAGTAACCATTCCCCTATTCTTCCATTGTTGAGCGAAAACATGTACAGTGGAGAAAGCATATTGACTATCTGTATAAATTGTCACTTTTTTACCCTCCCCTAAGGTACAAGCTCGAGTCAAAGCCACTAACTCAGCTGCTTGTGCAGAATAAATGTTTGACAATCCTTTTGCTTCTAAAACTTCAGTTTCTGTGGTGACAGCATACCCTACTAGTGTTTTTCCTACAGTGTCCTTCTTTGCTGATCCGTCTACAAACAAAACAAGATCAGAATCTACTAACGGAATATCCGTTAAATCTGGTTGGGGAAGTACTTTGTCATGAATGCTCTCTAAACAAACGTGTGGAGTACCTTCTTCTGGAGTCGGCAAAAGTGTCGCCGGGTTAAGAGTAATACATCTTTCTATGGTCATATGTGGCTGTGTCAGCAGCACTGTCATACACGACAAATGTCGACTAGGAGATAAAAAGGTTATCTTATCTTGCAAAAGTATAGTAGCTACTGAATGTGGAACTCGCAATTTTAATGGGTGAAACAAAACTAATGATGCTGAGGCTTGCACTGCCATGGCGGCTGCCACTACAGCTTGAACACAATGTGGCAATGCCCTTGCAACAGGATCTAATCTGGAGGAATAAAAAGCTATCGGTCTCTGTTTATCCCCATGTACTTGTACCAGAACTGAAGTCATATATCCTCCCTTACAATCAACCATTTGTACAAACTGCTTAGAATAGTTCGAAAAACCCAAAACAGAGGATCCTGCTATCAATCGCTTAATTCTATTAAATGCTTGTATTGCCTTATCTGTCCACTGTATATTACTTTTAGCTGCCATGGGAGTGTCATAGATCAGTGCGGTTAATGGCCCTACTTCTTCAGCATAGTTAGGAATCCAACTTCTACAAAAATTAGTCACACCTAAAAACGAAATCATCTCCCGCTTAGTCGTAGGCATAGGTGCTTCAAGAATTGCTTGTTTTCTTTTATTTTCCAATTGTCTACCTTCCTGCGAGACTAAATAACCCAAGTACTTTACTTGTGCTTTCCACAATTGTAACTTTTCTTTATTTACTTTATGCCCTTGCTCAGCTAAAAAACTAAGAAGGGCTAGGGTATCCTTTTTACAACGTTCCTGCATGGGTGAGGCCAATAAAATATCATCTACATACAATAGAACCTGGCTTCCCTCTGGGGGAATAAACTGAGCTAAATTCGCAGCCATTTCTTGTGCGAATATTGTTGGACTCTCACAATAACCCTGTGGCAATCTGGTGTATGTGTATCTTTTACCTTGGAAAGTGAATGCAAACCAAAATCTACTCTCCTTGTGTAGTGGTATGGAGAAAAAGGCATTGCTTATATCTATGACAGAAAAATATCTGTGCTGAGGTAGTAAATCATTAAGTAATGTATAGGGGTCAGGGACCACCGGTGCTCTTGGGATCACAGCTGAATTAACTGCTTGTAAATCCTGAACCAACCTCCATGAACCATCCGGTTTCTTTACAGGAAACAACGGAGTATTACAGGGTGAATCTGGGCATTCAACAAGAATTCCTACCTGTTTTAGCTGTTCAATAACTGGTTTAATTCCTTCCTCTGCTTGCTTACTTAGTGGATATTGGTGCTTACGAGGTCTAAAACCTGACTTTGCAGTTATACAAACTTCACCTGCTGTTTTCATCAATCCTACATCTCCTTTACCTTTTGACCATAAATCTACAGGCAAGGCACTTAATGCACTATCTTCCTCTTGAGTTAGGAGGATTTGTCATGCCATTTCTGTTTTGTCATCCCTGAGGTGCACACCTGGTCGTGCCCAAGTCACCCAATTTAATCTTTGTACCTGGACCTGTTGATCTTTTAACTGACTTTCAGACATTGTGTCCCAAATCGTTACCTTTTTCGCCAAATCTACCCAATGTGTCCCCACTGCTTTAGTAACAGAGATATGTGGGCTATAACTTGAGCGATATAAAGAACTCATTTCCTTAGTCAAAGTACAGGTTACTACTGTATTACCTTGCGTATCCCAAAACATATCATTCAAAATTATCCTTGCACACTTGTGCTTAAAGAATTCTTTTTCAAATTCTTTATCCAGACCAGGGGCCTTATAGAACATTGTACAATGTAAGTGCGCCACAACCTGCGGTGACCCGCTCCTAGATTTACTTAGAGCTAGATTGATCAACTCTGTATCAACCCTACCCGGGCCGTCTGAAATCAAGTCTAGGCTATACCAGTAAAACAAGTCTTGTACTCCCTGTACTACTAAGCCATCCGCTAACCTTTTTGCCTCAATACCTTTAGGTGTGGGAATTGCCGCTATTCCAAACACATGCATCAAATCTCTTCCTAGCAAATTAACTGGACAAACTTTGCGAACAGTAGAGGATGAGACAGTGGTTCCTTATAAATTTTCCCGTTTGCCGCTTTTACAAGGACAAACTCATCTGTTTCACAGTTCGGAGGCAGAACTGCTGGACCCAAAAGTGTACGCGATGCACCTGAATCACATAAAAACTCCCCTTTTTGTCCCTCAACCAAAAACTCTATCATGGGTTTCTGATCTAGATGCATAAAAATACCCAAATTTGCCAGGTTTACGACTTCACAGTCACAATCCCGCCCTTCCATTAGAGTGTTCTGACATTCATCGTAGAGAGTGCCTGCCTCTTCATTATCCCCATAATGAAGATGGCGCCTTTCTTTACTATCATATAGTCATGCGGAGCCCTTGTTCATAAGCTGTGGAGGGTGTTGCCACTCTTCACAGTCGGCAGCGAAATGCCCACGTCTACCGCATTTAAAACATTCTCCACGTTTTAACCTTTCCCTATAGGCTGAATGTCCACCCGGTTCATTTAACGTGTCCCATTGCGGGCCCCCACATTTTTTTACGCCACCACGGTGCCCTTGCCCCCTTTGGTCCTGTACTAAGAATATCCCACCATCATCCCCTACTGCTAGCACTTGTACTTTCTTTTTCTTTTTTAAATTAAAATGTCGCTCAGCATGCCGTGCATATTCAAACAAAGGTTGCAGTCTACATGTTCTGTGATCTACCATGTGCTTAGTTATAAAACTATGTATTGGAGCCTTACAACCTTTAAGAAAAGCATTTTTCAATTGCTGTTCATACGGACTATCATTAGTCTGATCCTGCGGAATCATCATTCCACAATGGTTATTGAACACTTCTGTCAATCTTACAATATAGTGATCTACAGATTCATCATCATTTTGGATGCACTGATTTATTACTGTCTAATCTGCTCTTGGATGCCACTTACCAGAAATTCTCTTTAATAGATCAGTGACTCGTGTGTCTAACACCCCAGAATTATGCTTTAATGTAGTGCCGTCATCTGCCTTACATGTCCAAGTACCACAAACTAAGTGCCAATCTGGACCCAGGATTTGTCGCACTACTTGTTCTACTTCTAAACCATTTAGATGATAACTTAAACGCATACCAACTATGTCCTCAGAAAACTTTTGAAAATTAACCTTGGGATGAGGAATACCATCTGTAGCTCGTTTTATATCCTCTCTAGCCCAGGGACGATAAACTAAAATAGTTGGTTCTTGTCCAACATCTCCTGCTTGTGGGTTTGCAACTTGTATTAAGGGAAGAGCTTCTGAATGGTCAGAAAGTTTAATAGCCCAACGTCCTTGCCCTGCTGGTCCTGATCTTAACTGCATAGGTTGGTCTACCTGTTGCAAAGCAACTTTAGGTACTACGGGAATTTGTGGGTAAATTGGAGGGGTCACAACATTTCCTTGAGCAGCTAATAACCCACCCTGCTGTACAGATCCCGCATCTTCAGACTGATATTGAGGAGGTTCCCCCGGTATGGCAGCAGCAATTCCACCATACGGTGGGGCAGTTGCCTGCCTTTGTACTGCACAAACTGTGTGCTCATCCTCCTTATCTAAAAATAAAGCTACTTTTTCACTTGGCACCAGTGATCCCTTTTGATTTATTTTCTCTTTTTCCTGACACTGTTTTTCTTTTATAGCTCATTTATTTGTTTCTTCTAACCATTTTGTGCTTGGGGAAATCCCAATTGTCTCTGCTTTTTAGTTCTAGTTCCTGCATCTCTTTTCAAATCTCTAACCAATTTTGCACAGGCATTCTTATTCAGTGTACCATCAAAATCATATTTCAACTTCCACTTCTTCAAAAATTTAACATTATTTTTGTTTAAACTTTTCATATACTTAGCATCAACATTTAAACAGGCATCACTCTCACACTTGCAGCAACTTGAACCCATGTTTTCCTAGATTTCTTATTTTAGGACTGTATATTTTAGGACTGCATCAAAATTATTTTTACAGGCCTTATTACAAAATGGGGCTATCTTAACGGGGATCCTAACAAAATAACAGGTAATCCTAACAAAATAACAAGTAATCCTAACAAAATAATAAGTAATCCTAACAAAATAATCTTAACAATTATTCCTACCCACCCTTAACTAAAAATAAAACCCCTTAACTAAAAATAAAACCCTTGTCGACAAGGTTAAATTAAAAGAAAAAAAGTATTTTTCATCCTACCTGAACCAGATGAGACTCCTTTTCCCCTTTTGGTTCGGAAACCGTCCCTCAGATAGGGATCAGAGAGCGGCCGGCCTCTTTCCAACGACAAATCAGTCGGAGGGCTTTCCGTCGAGGGAATCTTAAGATAAGAAACCCTCACCTGCGCAGGTTTTTCGGTCTCTCTGTCGGTCTGACCCGTATCTTCGTAGAGGTTTCCGGTCCGAAGGACCAAAATGTCAGAAGAAAAATTCAAGCGAGTCACATCTGCCTCAGGTGATGAAAAACTTCTTTATTTGCAGCTAACCAGATTACAGCAGCATGTTGGCCAAGATGATCTCAATCTGATCAGCTTGTTTACTGACATCAACTTTTATACTTTCCTGTTACTAGCCAAAATAGCTTTTGTTACATTTCTAACAGTTGACAGTTGGCTATGAAAAACATCTAGGATCACAATTTACCTCAGAAAAGAATGCTTTACCTCAAAACCACAGCTAGTGTAGAATGTTTACCTCAAAACCACAGTTAGTGTAGAACGTTTACCTCAAAACCACAGTTAGTACAGAATACTTAGTTCAACAGTGGTAGCTGGAATTTTCCACAGCCTGCCTCAGTAAATTAACTCTTATTCAGAAGTATAGAAAACAGATGTTATTCAAGTTCATAAGCAAACTACATCTATCATCGGTAAAGCCCATCTTTAATAAACATGGTTCAATGACCTTTTGTTACCAACACTTCAGCAAATAGCATATTCATTTTGCTAGATGGGAGAAAGAGACAAATAACAGTATGTTTTAAAACTTTTTCTCTTAACAGTATCCCTTAAGAAAAGTTGCAGAGGCAGGAATAAAGCCTATTATAGCAGCCTTACTTAAAGGAGGGATTCTAGTAGAATCTCCCAATTCACCATGTAACACACCCCTATTTCCAGTTAAAAAGGCCAATGGAGAATGGCGTATGGTCCAAGATTTACAAGCCGTAAATGATGCGGTAATACCAAGGGCACCCACGGTGCCAGACCCACACACCCTGTTGAATGATTTGAAACCTCAACAAAAGTATTTTTCTGTGGTAGACATCAGCAATGTTTTGTTTTCGATACCGATACACCCTGATAGCCAGTATTGGTTTGCATTTACATTTCAGGGGAAAAGGTATACATATACGCGACTACCACAGGGATATTGTGAAAGTCCAACGATATTCTCACAAGAAATGGCAAGCAACTTGGCGGGATTCACCCCACCAAGAGGCAGTCAGATTTTACTTTATGTTGATGACATCTTGCTGGCAGCCCCCACCCAGCAGGATTGTAGAGAAGATACCATAGCACTTCTACGATTTTTAGCCGCTGAGGGACATAAGGTAAATAAAAATAAACTGCAGCTTTGGAAAAAACAAGTCAAATACCTAGGATATGTAATATCCAAGGAAGGTAGAACGTTAGATGAGGACAGAGAAATAGCAATTTTGCAAGCACCAAAACCCACTACCAAGAAGGAAATGATGTCCTTCCTGGGTACAACTAATTTTTGCTAGAGCTGGATTCCAAACTATGCCTTGGAATCTGCACTTCTGACAGTCCTTATATATAAGAAGCCTATGGCAGCGCAGGATTTGTTACAATGGACACCAGAAGCAGAATCTGCCTTCTGTAAACTAAAGCAGTTAATAGCGTCCTCATTAGTTCTGGGATTGCCAAACTATCATAAAAGTTTTTCCAAACTGTAGATTGTAAGCAGGGTTACATGACATCAGTGTTAACACAACAGCATGGGGATAAGCAACGCCCCATTGCTTACTACTCATCACAACTAGACCCAGTGGCACGGTCCTTACCCCACTGTGTACAAGCAGTAGTTGCAGCTGCAATGGCAGTACAGGCTTCAGTCTCAGTAGTCTTGTTCCACCCTCTCACTTTGAGAGTACCTCATGCAGTCGCAATTATTTTACTACAAGAAAAGGTGGCATATCTTTCCCCTGCTAGGCATCTTTCCTGTATGACTATATTATTGAGCCAACCTCACATGACAATTAAGCGATGCACGACTTTAAACCCTTCTACTCTGCTCCCGACTCCTGCAGATGGCACACTGCACCGCTGCCTGCAGGTAACTGAGCAAAAGACACTACCTAGAAAAGATCTCACGGATGTCCCCTTGGGTGATGCCGAGGTGACATACTACGTGGATGGCTTGTGCAAAAGGGGTCCTGCAGGACAGAACCTAGTAGGATATGCAGTAGTCTCTGAAACTGGGATTACAGAAGCAAAACCTTTACCACACAACTTATCTGCACACTGACATGGGCATGTACCTTAACAAAGGGTAAATGTGTAAACATTTTTACTGATAGCCAGTACGCTTTTTCTACTGTACATGTTTTTGCGCAACAGTGGAAAACCCGGGGAATGATAACATCTACTGGCAAACCTATAAATCATGCACAGTTTATTTTAGATCTTTTAGAATCTATTCAGTTACCTCAGAAAGTAGTAATTTGTAAATGCACAGCTCACACCAAGCAACAAGATAGGATTTCAAAGGGTAATGCAAGAGCTGATACAGCTGCAAAACAAGCAGCCACAGAAGTATTTCTTTTAAGTGAGGAATTACAACCCTCCTAAACCTTAGATTTAGATATGTTAAAAACAATGCAGACACTCAATACGCAAGCTGAAAAACAACGATGGATAAAACGAGGAGCAATCCTCGAAAAGGGGCTGTACATCTCTAGAGAGGGAAAACCGATACTACCCTCTAATTTGTTTCGCTATGCAGCTTTGTTGAGCCATGGGCAGTGCCATGTCTCATGTCTCAACAGGAGGGATGGTACAGCTAGTGAACCAGGTGTTCACAACGTACGATTTACAAACTACTCTAAAAAAAATTGTTTGATGTGTCAGATTTGTAACAAACATTATGCACATGGGGCGATAAAGCCCAAGCAAGGGAGTTTCCCTACATCACCATATCCGTTTCACACTATTTGTATGGATTTCATAGAACTGAACAAATGTGAAAATAAGAAGTATTGTCTTGTCATTGTAGATATGTTTTCCAGATGGGTGGAAGCCTTTCCAATCAAAAATCCAGATGCAGCTACGGTGGCAAAAGTACTTGTCAAGGAAATTATTCCTAGGTTTGGTATTCCGGAAAGAATCTACAGTGACAATGGTACACACTTTGTAAATCAAACATACAGCAGTTGAGTAAGCATTTTGGTATTTCTTTAAAAAATCATTGTGCATACCATCCACAATCTGCAGGGATAGTTGAAAGGCATAATGGTATACTAAAAAACAAATTGAGAAAATGAATAGCTGAGACAGGAAAAAACTGGTTATACTGTTTACCCCTGGCACTGTTGAGCATGAGAACTGTCCCTACAGCAAAAGGATTGACTCCTTTTGAAAAATTATTTGGAAGGGCTTATTATACACCCCAGTGGAAACTTATCATGTCATCAGACCTGGAAGCTGATTTCACACTAGCTGAATATATGATGTTGCAGTCAAATTCTGTTTCAGGTAGAAAACAAACCGAAACATCAGAAGTGGCAGTGACGTCAGGAGACTGGGTGTGGATCAAAAACATCAAGCGAAAAAACTGGGCATTGCCAAGGTGGGAAGGTCCCTACCAGGTGCTTCTTTCGACACCCACTGCAGTCAAGATAACAGAATGAGCTTCGTGGATACACCTGATGCACTGCAAGCTGGTTAAGAAGTTTGAGTTGGACAAAAATCTTACCTTTTCATCGGTGCCCTCAGCACAAAGTCTGGCTAGAAAGGGGGGTCAGATCAATAGGACTGATCCATCTCAACCCCAGTGAAGAAACCAACGGTGCTGAAGGTCCTATTAGGGCAGAGAGTAAGAGCATGTGTCCGAAATAAAGATGATGGAATCCAGTAAGATCCAAATACACCTACTTGGGAGAGTCGGAGAAAACAGAAATGCAGAACAACCGTTTCCTCAAAAGTATTACATAACCATCATGTTGACTGTACTAGTGACAATAACCTTTTTGTTGTGGCCATTCCTTTTCTCAGCCACACAAATTGAAATGAACAAGCGTGCAGAGTGGCACCCGAACTTTAACACTTACCAGGCAATCAAATATGTATATGCTGAAACCTTCAATGTTTTGAATTGCTGGATTTGCACAGCTTTGCCAACAGCATATGGGGGGTTACTGTTAACTTCAGTTCCCCTAGGAGCCAACAAGACCTGGGAAAACTTAATTTATGATACATCAGATGTCACATCACAAGATAAAGTAGCATTGCACTTGTCTGTTCAACAGAAGGGAACTTTGTGTTTTTATAAGAATGATACAGTTCAGGTGGGTTGGAGCAATTGCAATGTGACTGTTCCCTATAGATGCTACACTAAACCTGATAACATTGGATCCTATTGCAACATGAGCTATGATTCATTTGTTGAACTGATGCATAGGACAACTGGTGAAGTAAAACATAATGCTGACCTCTATAGACAACTGTCTATAATCGACAAAAAAATGTTTCATGCAGAGCCAGGGCATAGTAAAGTTACTACTAAAGTAGAAGATTGTTACTTTGCATGCGGTAGAAAAGTATATAAATGGTTACCTGAGAATTGGTCTGGCAGCTGTTTTTTGGGGTACCTGGTTCCGGCCATACGACACACAGCAGTTTTACCTCAAGGGAAAATTCGGAATGTTCGAGAAATCAAGAAGCCTGTCAATCCAGTGGGGCAAATCAATGCATGCTGGAAAAACCATCATGCTGTGGGCTTAGGGAAAAATGGACTGTCACACATGGACTTGAGTGATACTGTTATATCGTGGGCAGGTGTACTGCCAGCATATGGAGCAATGAAATCAATCTGGGAACTGAGAAAATTGTCTAAGCTTCTCAAAATAATGAGCAATGCAACCTTTTCTGCCCTAGAACTGGTGACTGATGAACTTACTGCCATGAGAACAGTGGTGCTTCAAAATCGCATGGCTCTTGACTTCACCCTAGTGGCGAGAGGAGGTATGTGCGCTTTAATCCAGGAGGAGTGCTGTTCGTATATTCCTGACCACAAACACGAGATAGACAACCATCTTGAGGTAATTCAGCAGTTGTCAGTCATGACATGACCAAATCCATTGACGGACTTTTTTCAGAAATTGTTTGGGGGTTGGGGCAGCATCCTGATGAACATTCTGATTGCCATCTGTGTAGGAATAATCCTACTGGTGGTATGTGTGTGCTGCTGCATCCCCTGCATAAAAAGACTGATTAAAAATTGTATAGACATTTCAGTTTCAGAAACCTTATACCAAGGTGCTGAACTTGAAGAATTGCTAAAAAACTGAAAATGCTTTCATGAGCTTAAACTGAATGACTCTCTTAACTGCAAATCCTGAGCAGGAAGAGGTTAGGGGAAGAAAAAACTGTTTATGCTTATCTTGAAAGTAGAATAAAAGTATTAAAAGGGGGGAAATGTTAGGAAAATATATAATAGTAGTATCCATGCTTAGTGCATTCAAGGTTTAAAAGGGTTAATACATTTATTCTGTTCACACTGCATGAATCTGCACAGCTATTAGAAACTTAACAAGAGACATTTCATTTCTGCTAGTGTCATGAAAATAACAAGAGACATTTAATTTCTGCTAATGTCATGAAACTTAACAAAGAGATATTTAACTTCTGCTTATGCCATGAGAAAGTATGCAGCTGCTAGAAGCTTCGATAAAGAAAACAATAGATGCTTGAAAGTATAAACCATAGTCAGCATTACTTGTACCAAAGCTAGAAATGTACCTTGAATCTAGACAAAATGTAACACATGTATTAGAACTGCACAACTGAAGAATTGAAAAGTTAAGGTGGGCTAAAATAAACCCAAGGCCAGGTTGTTTTTCTCAAAATGTTTTGCAAGACAGCAAATAATCTAACCTAGTCAGCAATAAGTCTGGTAACATTTTCTGTAGAACATACAGAAAGCTGTGTCTAACTACGTCAGCAATAGAATAGTAACATTTTCTGTGTGACATGAAGAGAACTGTATAAGAATAACATACTGATCACCAAAGAGCTAGACAAATCCTGCACCTACATGCTTTGTCTCCTTGCTGCAAGTAATAAAGGGTGCCTTGCTTGAACCTAACGTGCATTGGTCTTTGAAGTTTTTTCCTTTTACACATATGCTTTATCTGCTTTGTTTTGTCCTATACACTTTATTTTTATTTGTTTATTTGTGGGACTATTTGTGTGTTACAGGATGTTTATCCAGTGAGTTGTACCATTTTACTTACTTTATTGCCTTTAGAAAAATAATGAACCAAGGTCCAAAATAGTGCAAACGGATGACAGAGCCATAGTTAAATGGCATATATGTGTACTTCTGATGAGACTCAACCTGAAAGCAATGTTCGAAAAACACATCTGATCATACCTATCAACCTCTCAGTGCAAGAAATCTGGACAAAGACTGACAAAAGTGGGGGGACAAAGAACCAAAAATAGGGACAGATTTTAAATATTACTCATAGGCTTAGAAAGTTGCTAGAGTAACAGTATTTGTTTAACATACATTTTCTGAAGGATTTGAAGTGTGAAGCTCAAATGTATGTCATTTAGTGACTTCAGTCATCAGATCATCTCAGTCATTTGTCAGAAAAACACAGATTTTATGAGGAACAGAGTCAAACATCTGGACATTCTGCAAAAATCTGTACAGGTGAGAGGTATATGATGTGGTTGAGCTGAGAATAACCAGGTTCACAGCTAGTAAAGTTTCCTAATCCTGTTAATACTGCCTTACTAAATAACTCTAAAAATAATACTATCCATCATAATTGTCTGTCAGTTTTCCTTCCGCAGGTACTAGTTTCATTTTTAGCACCAGTTCCTGTGCTACTCATGTGATCTGAATGATGTCAAGTCAGTTTTGATTCACTAGCAGAACTGTGATAGAGTCACTGTACAAGGGATTATACGTTTTTTCTTGTTAAATAACTTGCTATTAATGTTTCTCTCAAGTTGCCATTTTAAATTAACCACATCTGTAAATGTTACAGATAAGCACGGACAGGATCAATACAGAATGTCGAATGTATGTGTGTATCCGTTCCATACACGTTTTTTATAATTACAAGAGATTTGATGATAAATATATACATATGCCTACTGTCTGTATGCATAACAGCCAATTAAGAATTTTATACAGCATGGCGTCAAGACTGTATATCCCATAATGCATTGAATCTGGTGTTTAGTGTCAATCTATCTGTGATAACTGAACTATTACCATCATTTCTACAGAGCTGCCATTTTGTACAGAATAAAAGTTAACTGTTTACTAAAACGCTGGTGCATCCTGTCCTTTCTGACACTCACATTCAATATAAAGTAGTAACTAGAGCTGTGCAACATGTCACGTATGTACCATGACAAAATATCTAGTTCAGTAAGTGCATCATTTGCTAATGCAAGCCTAATGCCATCATGTATCAGGCTGCTCAGCACCTTTCAACTTTACAAGACAATAAAGTCCTATCCTTTACACATATTACTCTTCATGCAGACATCGTTCTAAAGACCTCTGTTATGGTGGGCAAACCTAAGATACACTAAAGCTTTATCTCTAATGCAAGTGAGCAAGAGGACAGGGAAAGTGTCTGGTTATGTTACCTAAGGCAGACCCAATAACCCAGATGTATATTTATAACGTTCATATGAAGTATGAGGAGGGACAACTTTTTTTTAGGGGTTCTTCCAAGATTTTTTCAATAAACATCTTTATTAAATTATCACACATGGCATAGGCAATCTTACATTTCTATAAAAGAAAAACAAACATTGACATCTCTTTAGTTGCAAACATTCTACATCACACACACCATTGAAACAACTGTAGTTACAAACATTATATATGACTTACAATCAGCTTTAGTAACAGCAGGATACAACTAAAACATCATCCTACTATGTTCTCTATTTCATGGAGATATACCTCTGATTGCTCTGGCCCTACAGAGAGAACTGGCCCTTGAGATCATACCATGCTTATAATATCTTGAAACTCTATTCTGTGCAGTTCTCTTAGGTGCTGTACAATATCATATGTGGATGAATGGGTTAATAAAACACTGCTGTAGCAGAATATGCCTAGTATTAGAGGACGAAAGCTGATTTTAACACAAATTTGCTTCAACAGCATGGACCGCAAGCTCACAACTATATAGAGACTAACCAGCTGAAAAGAGCAGCATATTGCATAGGCAGTAAAGTTGAGATAACACATTCTGATTAGTGGCACGACTCATCAACAATCAGCAAATTCACTTAACTAAGGAGCAGAATTCATAAACAAAATCATAGTGGGCAGCAGCATTGTGCACAGTTAGCAGCCAAATGCAATAAGTAGGCAATTCAATGATGTATATCTGCAGTAATGCAGCTCCTACAGATAACGCGGTGTAGGCAAATGACTCTACAAAGACACATAAAGAAGTCATGCTATCAAATGATTCAGTTATGACATACAAATGTAGGAATGCAAAATGGTGTCGTGACTTGTAGTAGTCTGTGCAGCATAGCTGCATGGCTCTATAAAGATGCACATCATGTAGGAAACTGTAGCACTGCATCTCTGCAAAATGTAAGGAATGGCAGCAGTTCTTCCACAGCAGCACTTAATTTGGTCCTCTGTGTAAGGCACTGGCAAACAGATTATGTATACCTGTCTTTCTAAAATGTGCTTTTCTAAGTGCTTTTACAGAGAATTAGTACACAGTGTGTCTGTCTGCTATGTGAAAATAATGCCAAACATATGTATAAGAAAAGAGCTGTTTTACTCTAGAATATTTTGACTACAATGATGCCTTACAACGGCAAACCAAACCATGATGAGGTAAAGAACAGAATCTCTACTTAGAATCCTAAGAATGAACAGAATAGCAGCAGATGGAATTAATCCATATTTGGTGAAATGACATTCAAAATTTTCCAGATGTATCAGGTATTTCCTCGTTAGCATCTCTGTGAAACAGATTCAGCCTCGGTTGCAATGGAAGACTACCTGGAAGTAGAAAAAGTTTACAGTGATGTGTGATCCAGACAGGAAACCCTAGCTTAGAGATATCCATAATAGTACGCAAATTGTCTTTTGATTTAAAAACAGCATGGAACATGTTAAGTAGCATGCAGATAAGTAAAAAGGGGAATTTCAACCTTCTGATGTTATTTTATATCCAAGTGTAGTCTGAATGGACATTATATTTTTAACTAAATGCAGAACAGGAAGTAAAACTGTTATGGCAATTGTTATGTAGTGATTTAGTAAACAGTCTTAATGAAAGCAGGATTTTCTAAGTAAAAATATGCACTGACATGGTAACTATTTTGCTATAACCTTCAGTATTGGTTAATTTACTATACAAGATTTCTATGTAATTATGCAGTGATACTGGAAACTATTGGCAAGTTTTTCATTAACTGTATTAATGTGCAAGCAGGAGATTAAGGGAAAAATGCAGTAAATTTAAATTGTAGGTGCAGCAGTGTCAAAGATGATAAAGCCACAGTTTGTAAGGGCATAAAAATGTTTGCAAATCTCTCAGCATCAGCTGAAGGTTACTGAAAAATGTATGTTGATAGTACCTTCTTCATAAGCTTCCTCAGCAGGTTCACTGAACTGAAACATCATAAATTAAGATTAATGCTTGCTAATGTTTAGCAAGAACATACAATTAGTAAAATGATCCATGCCTGTAATGTCTAGGCCATACATATGAAAATAAATTTTCAGCTGACAATAACTGAAGTAACACATACAAGTGCTTGCCTTTTGCATTTGGCAAGTTTTCAAGTTCATCCCTTACTTACATCATTTTTATGAAGGAATGAGATGCAATAAGATAAGATAAAACAATATAAATTGACTGAACTGTGTTTCATAAGTTTTTTTTTTAAAGTGTATGCCAGAAATTAATTCCAGGAAAACAGGACAATTTTTTTCCTGCATGCATGTGGTCATTACAATACAACTATTGCTACTACATGCATATAGCAAATTATGACTGTATTTCATGTTATCTGAACAAGATCCGTGATGGCTTATTAACCTAAAATTACAGCTGATGCCTCCAGTCACTACAAAGATACTTTATTCATTGTTTTAATGCGTCAGTATAAAAAAAAAATCTGGATAACTTAGCTCTCTAACAATGGGTTAAAATAGATGTTTCTAGTCTGTGTGTCTAAAATAGAACAGAAAGTAATGTTAATAACATAACTTCAAGAATGCTGATTCCAGAGGATTTCTGCAGTTTATAGTCCACCAGACTTGGTATTTGTTCACAGAGTGAAAAATACAGATAAGACTGTTAAATGTTTTTCTATGCGGCACTTCTCTTATATGTGTTATTTCTTTTATTTATTTATTTTACATTTGTTTACTGGGTAGGTCCGACTGGACAGAGCTGTCCGTTTTCAGCGGAGGCTTGGGGAGAAAAGCTCCAAAACAATTGCTAACATACTCTACATAAGATATTTACATGAGTATTGTGGTTTACACATTCAGTTATAAAAATATAGCAGATAACAGCATATGATTGCATAACATATTTACAAAAGCATAGTGGTTTAGACATACAATTAAAAGTATAGCAGGTAGTAACATATGATTGTTGTTCCACAGTATGTTTAGTAGAGATAATCTTGAAGATGTACTGAAGACAAAACAAGAAAGGAAAAATTAAAAAAAGGAGGAGAATATAGACAAGTTCATATGAGGTGCATTGACATTTTAAGGGAAAGCTTTTCAGCTTAGTCTAGGGGAGAGTTAGGGGGTATAGATGGGACAATGGGGAGTAGGCGGTAGTGAGTTGGTAAGCAACATGTGATAATATATAGTGCATCTGTGGGAGTTTTAAAGAGGAGGTTGGATAGTGTGTAGGAGAAAGGAGTTAGAATATGTCAGACAGGTGCTAGGCAGTTACAAGTAACGTGTGATAATATATAGTGCATTTGTGGGAGTTTTAAAGAGGATGGATATTAGGTAGGGGAAAGGAGTTAGAATATGTCATCCAGATGCTAGGCAGTTACAAGTAATGTGTGATAATATATAGTGCATCTGTGGGAGTTTTAAAGAGGACGTTGGATAGTGGGTAGGGGAAAGGAGTTAGAATATGTCATCCAGATGCTAGGCAGTTACAAGTAACGTGTGATAATATATAGTGCATCTGCGGGAGTTTTAAAGAGGTTGGATAGTGGGTAGGGGAAAGGAGTTAGAATATGTCAGCCAGGTGCTAGGCAGTTACAAGGAACGTGTGATAATATATAGTGCATCTGTGGGAGTTTTAAAGCGGAAGTTGGATAGTGGGTAGGCAAAGGAGTTAGAATATGTCAGCCAGGTGCTAGGCAGTTACAAGTAACGTGTGATAATATATAGGGCATCTGTGGGAGTTTTAAAGAGGTTGGATAGTGGGTAGGGGAAAGGAGTTAGAATATGTCAGCCAGGTGCTAGGCAGTTACAAGTAACGTGTGATAATATATAGTACATCTGTGGGAGTTTTAAAGAGGTTGGATAGTGGGTAGGGGAAAGGAGTTAGAATGTGTCAGTCAGGTGCTAGGCAGTTGCATGTCCAGGAGTTGTTTAGGTGGAAAATAAGCTGCTTTATGAATATGGTTTTGTTAGGTTGTACCCTGAATTGTAGTGGTAGGGAGTTCCAAGTCTTGGCAATGTTGCTAGAATACAGGGAGTCACCAGAGCTTTTGGAGACTGAGATTAGTACCTTGTTAGTGGGTTAGTGAATCCAAGTTCTCGGTTATTGGAGTAGAGGGTGATCAGGTCTTGTAAGGCTGCAGTTTTGTCAGGTTTGTACAGTATTTTAGTGAGCTAGAAGAAGTTGGTTTAGAGCTATGGTGTTAGGGAGCTCCAGTCAGGAAAGCTGTTTTAGGGCCTGACAGTGGTGGGTGCGGTAGGTGAATTTTGCTATTTTGTTGTAGCATACTGACAGCATGTTTAAATGTATCCTGTTTAGATTAATTAAGACAGGAGAAGCATACAGTAAGGTACAGAGAAGATGGGTACGAGCTAGGATAATGTTACTGCTGCTAGTCAGGAAGTTTTTACATCTGTAAAGAGTACCGAGTTTTTTGTTGCTTTTGGTTATTGTATGCACTATGTGTTTGTCAAATTTCATATTACTGTCAATAATGAACCCTAGTAATTTGGTTTGTGTGACTGGGGAGATAGGGGGTATTATCTGATGCAGAAACAGAGAACGGGGGAGTAGGTACCGCTGCTTTGGAAGGATGAAAGAGCATAAGTTGAGTCTTTTTAGGATTTGTTAGCCATGTTTCAATGGATGTAAAGGCTTCTTGGGTCTTGAGTTGAAGTTGTTGGATGGCGGAGGCAGAGCAGATTAATGGGAGTCATCAGCGTATTGAAGCAGGTTTGCTAGAGGGGCGGCTTTGTGAAGATTATTTATAAATATAGTGAAAAGTAGGGGTCCTAAGATTGATCCTTGGGGTACTCCTAGTTTTACAGGAAGTAGGGGGGAAAGAGAGTTTTTCCACTGAACAGTTGTTGGCATTGGGAGAGAGAGTCTTGAAACCATAATAGAGTGGGGGTAGTTAGTTTTAATTCTGAGAGTGATGTTATTAGTTTTGAATGGGAGGCTGTATCAAACGCCTTTGATAAATCAAGGAAAGCTGCAGACATTAGCTGGCTGTTGTTGCGTTGCATATTTACAAGGTTACTAAAATGGATGAGTGCAGTGGTACTGCTATGGTTGGGGCGGAATCTGTGTTGAGTTTCGGCAAGAAGATTGTTGGAGAGGAGATGTGTTAGGACCTGAGTGTGGATACATTTTTCCAGTATTTTAGCCAGTAGGGAAAGTATAGCTATAGGGCAGTAGTTTGTTAGGTCGGTGGAGTTGCCCCCTTTGTGTACTGGTATAATGTAGGAGATTTTCCAGAGAAGTGGCACCTTTTGTTCTGAGATTGATCTGTTAATGATTATAGAGACTAGGCAGAAAATGGTTTTGGCAGCTACTCGTAGGAATATGGCAGGTAGTTTGTCTACTGTTAAGGTGGTGGGTTTAAGTTTGGTTAGGTGTTTATAGAATGTGTAAGTTGGTACAGGTTGAAGGGTGAGTTAGTGTTATTTGATGCGTTATATAATATAGTGGGGGTTGAGGAGGGTGTGTCTGTTGACAGCTTTAGTACAGAGTTAGTAAAGAACTAATTGAATTGGGTGGCTGTGTTTATAGAGGTGGTGTCTATGCTTGGATGAGGAGTTGATGATTTACCAGGTTGGAGAATACTTGTTTATAGCGGCCCAGAACTTTTGTGGGTTGGTAGTATGCTTAGTTTGAATTTCACTATAGTATTTTTGTTTCTCTAGTCTGATTTTTTTTGACAGTGTTTCTCAGTTGTAAGAATGTTTGCCTATTAGGAGTAGTTTTGTTTTTGCACCAGGTGTCCCATGCTTTGTCCCTTTGTTTCATAAGTTGTCTAGTGCTATTGGTAAGCCATGGGGCATAGATAGTTTTAGTGCGGATCTGTCTTGGTGGAGCAAGTTGGTTGAGAAGGCCTAAGAAGATAGTGTTAAAATACTCAACTGCTTCATCTAAAGGAAATGTTAAAAGAGGGGACCAGTTAGATTGTTTAAGGGCTGTATTAAGGTCATCAGCCCTGAAGATTTTAGTGTATCTGATGTGTTTAAGAGAGCTAGTTCTAGTGAATTTAGTTTGGTCTCTGATGAAGAAGGTTGGGAGGTAGTCGCTTAGAGTGTCAGGTAGTGTACCGAAGTTATGGGTAGAAGGTGGGCGATAGGTGAGAATCCAGTCTAGTATTGATTATTTCTTTGAGGTTTTGTTTACCCTAGTAGGGTTCATAGGTAAGTACTATAGTGGCTATCTGCCCAAGGGCATTTATAAGCCTAGCCAGAATGTGTTGGCTTTCGCCACCCCCTTAGATTAGTTCCCTGTGCCTCTGTCCAGCAGAACCATCAGTTCCCTGCGCCACTGTTTAGCACAGCCATTAGTTCCCTGTGCCACTGTCCAGCAGAGCCAGTGCAGTGATCCCTGGGGTAAATGTTCTGTTTCCCATCCACCCGTCAAGGTTTCTCTTGAAGAGTGTTAGTGAGGGGCTCTGCCTGATGTATATTGGAATCCTGTTCCAAAGCATGGGGAGTCTCTGGGATAGGAATCTATCCCTCCAGCATGTCCTATTTATCGTTTTGGTGAGGTTTATATCTCTAGAGCGTGTGGCTCTCTGGAATTTGTTTTTTTTTAGGTGGAGCATGTCCATCAATTCTGGGATGGACATGGCCTTGTATGTCAGGCAGAGATCACCTCTGAGTAAGCGGTATGCAACCGAGTACAGCTGGAGTTTCTTGAGTCGGGCTGCAAAGGGCATCTGTTTGAGGCCAGTAATCCTCTTGGTGAGGTACTTTTGTGGCCTTTCCAGCTATTGCAGGTGTCTTGTAAGGTACATCCCAAATGGGGCGTTGTATTCTATGATGGGTCTAATGAGTGATGAGTAAAGAGGCACAATAACCTCTTTTGTTCTAGATGCGAACCCTTTTGTTATTAAGTGAGCCACATAGAAGGATTTTCTAACCACCATGGCAATATGATTATCAAAGGAGAGATTACTATCTACTTGGGTCCCCAGATCCCTTATTGCATTTTCTGTATTTAGGGGACTATCACCTATGTGGTAGTTCGCGGGTACTTTGTTTTTTCCAAAGGAGATGACTATGCACTTTTTGGCATTTAGCTTGAGGCCATGATTTTGACACCAGGTATCCGTCTCAGTGAGACCCATCTGGAGGGTGTCTGTATCAGCCGGAGAATCAATTATGGCCCCTAGTTTGCAGTCGTCTGCGAACTTGGTCAGCCATAGTCCTCCTATGCTTGCCTGTACCTCTGAGAAGTATATACTGAACAGGAGAGGTCCTAGGACTGAGGCCTGGGGGACGCCACTTGTAACCGGTTTAGAGTCGGATGTAGAGCCTGCATCTCTCACCATGTAGGTTCTATCCATGAGCCAGTTGGCAACCCATCTCGTGACGTAGGGCTTTATGTTCAAGCTGGGGAGCTTGTCTATACTACTAGAATGGGGAATGGTGTCGAAAGCCTTTGCAAGGTCTAGGTAGGCTGTGTGGACCTCCTTTCCCTCGTTTAATGCCTTGGTAACCATCTCAAAGAAGTCCACCAGGTTTAGGAGGCATGATCTGCCCTTAACAAAACCAAACTGGGTAGGGTCCAAGATTTGTAGGTTCCCAATGTCTCTGTTAATGAGTTACATGATGATGTGTTCCATAGTCTTGCAGGCCAGGCTAGTCAGGCTTATAGGGCGATAGTTCCCGGGGTCTGTTGTGGCTCCACCTTTGTAGAGCGGGATAACTGTTGCTGTGCGCCACTCTGTGGGTACGTAGCCTGTAGAGAGGCTGAGTTTGAACAGTGTGTTTAGGTGAGGGGTTAGTTCATTTTGGAGCTCTTGTAAGACACAGCCTGGGACCCCGTCCGGTCCCATTGAAGCTGTGTTTTTGGCTTTGGATAGGGCTGTTTTAACCTGTGTGTCAGTGATTGACGGGGCCCTACATTCTTCTGGTATGGTTATGGGCCCTTTAGGGGGTGAGAGGGGGGTGAAGTTTGCACTAAACCTGTCTGCCAGAATGTTTGCAATAGCAGTCGGTTCAGTACATTTTGTGCCATTCTGCACTAACTCAGAGCAGATCTGAGAGTTTCCACTTAGGTTCTTGACATAGCTAAAGAACACTTTGTGGTTATCTTTGGAGTCACTGGCAATTTTTCTTTTGAAACTAGCCTTGGATGATTTAATGAGGGATTGTAGTTTCTTGCTGATACTGATCAGGGATGTCTTTCCTTCTTGGGATTTTACTCTTTTCTGTACTAGCTTCCTCCTTCTGTTGTATAGCTTGTTTATGGCAGGGGTCCACTAGACTGGTTTCCTTTTCTTGGAAGAGTGAGTCTTGGTTTTACTTGGGATAGCATGATCCATGCATTCCTGCAGATGCTCATAGAGTGCCTTTGTAAAGGTTTCAGCAGCTTAGACAGCATTGTCCTTTAGCATGGGGGCTGTGAACCTTTCCACCTTGGTCTTAAGTAACGTGAAGTTTGCTTTTGAAAAGTTTTTCATGGTGGTTTCCTTGATTGGGGGTGGGGGCAGAATGTGGATATCCAGAGTGATTAGTCTATGGTCTGATCTAACCAGCGAGGGGTTGACCTCCGGTGTGGAACACCGGTCGCCCATGTTGGTGATGACCAGGTCCAATATGTTGTTCCCTCTGGTGGGGGTGTTGACCAGTTGATCCAGGTCATTCGAGTTTATAAATTCTAGGAAGCGTTGGGCAAGGGAGTTAGTACTTGAGTAGTTCTCCCAGTTTATGTTTGGGTAATTGAAATCACCCAGTATTAAGGTGTTTGGTAGGACCTTCATATTTCCCAGTGTCTCCAGAAATGCGGAATGGGGGTCCTGGGCCATAGTGGGTGATCTGTAGCAAGCTACAATTTGGATTGCAGTTTTGCCCATTGTTAGTTGCACATGGATGATCTCTGATGCATTGTGCTGTGCCACTAACCTGGAGGTGTGGATATCCTTGATGAATATGGATACACCCCCGCCTCTTGTGTTTCGGTCCTGGTTCTGTGGCCGAAAGGTATGGTATGAGTTATAGTCTAGTAGTGCTGGGGTGCTCTCAGGAGCCCTAAACCAGGTTTCTGTTACTGCACAGATGTCGATGTTCTCCATACTGAGGATTGCCTCGAGTGCGTGCATTTTGAGGTTTAGACGTCTGGCATTGAGTAGCATTACCCTCAGTTTTCAGTTACTTGTGCTATTTATGGTGGTGGGTTTGTCTTTTGAGCCTTGCCTAAAAAAGGCACTATGGGGGCGGCAAGAGCCTTGGCAAGTATTTGAAAGTCTAAGGGTGACAGGTGCATGCCATCTCTTGCGAAGCAACATGGCTTGTCGAGCATGTCATCCCAGGCGGACAGATACTGGATCACCTTTGAATGACACCAGAAACTTAGCCAATTGTTGAAATTGATAATTTTTTCTTTATACTGTGGCATCATTCTTGGTGAGGGCAGGATGCTACTCAGAGTCAGGGTCATACCGGCCTGGGCTACATGATCAGAGAGCTCTTCCATGTCTCTTTTCATGTAGTCCAGGGAGGTATGTCTCAGGTCATTCACACCAACATGGACAATGACAGAGTTGTATTTGTACTTGTTCTGGAGTGACCTGAGTGCTTGTGTTATGTGGCAGATCCTGGCACCTGACAGGCAGCTAACTGTAACCTTCTCCTTGTCCAGCCTAGTTAGTGGGACATCAGTACGCCTGACTATAGAGTTGCCTATTACTAGCGTGTTGGGTATGTTATTTTGCGTTAAGAGCTGTGACTGCGTGGCACACTGATTTTGTGAAGTATGTGTTTCATGGTTGGTGATGGGGTGTGGAAGTTGCTTGGATGTCTGCTTTGGAGGTCTCTGTTGCTTTTGCAGATTTTTATTTAGAGCTTCCGAGTATGTTTTCATGTATTCATGTGTGTTATTTGCCGGTGTTGGTTTATTAGGTCTATGTGAGACTGGTGGTGTGTTGCAAGTATTACCCTTCTCCTCTTGACTGTCAGTTCCTGTCTTGGGTTGAGAGAGCTTTGCCTCCAGTTTGGCTGTATAATTGCATCTCTCACATATATTAGTGTTTGGTGGTAGGCGGAGAGGGTTGTCTGTCTACATGAGGCAGTTGTAACATTGCCTCAAAATGCCCAGATTCACCAGTTGGACTGGAGAGTACACCGGAAACTGCCCTTTGGACATGCCTGAATAGGTAGAGTAAGTTGTTTTTCTGATTGGCTGGTGGGGACGAATAGAGAGCCTTGTCCTTCTGGACAGTATAGGGGGGGTCTAGTGCTAGGGTTAATTAGTGCTTGCTATGAGTTTTAAGCAAGTGCTTGACTGTGAAATGAATGGTTTGAGTGCTAAAGTTGAAGGTTTGTCTAGTTCCAAGGGAAAAATTGAAGAGTAGACTTCGTGGAGCTGAGAATAGTTTAACTCTAGCTAAATGGTGCTGCCCGGTGCACAAAATTGCACAAATGTGGTTTTTATAGCAGGGAGGTGAAAGAGATAGAAAGTAGCCCAAAATGGCTGATAAACTACTAACTTCTGGGCTGAAACCACTCCTCCAGAGACAGATAGGCTGTTCAAAGCTCCCCTCTCTCACAAGTGAACAGAGAAACTTCCTTCTATCCAAGTAAGGTATGGGCAACACAGAAACTTGTAACTCAGCCCTGGATTCAGCAATAACCTGAAAACTGGACTATACTAGTTCAGAAAGGCAGGTAACAAGTATATATATTTTTTTCAGAAAGTAGAGTAGATACAATCAAAACAACACTTTAAATGCACAGAAAAGGCTATTGCACTTTAGTGTGTAGCCTACAACAGTTAAACAGATTATTTAAACACAAAAATAACTTAATTCAAGTGCAGGCAGCAAATAAGTACAATATGTAGCAATAACAAACATTTAAAATCCCAGATTCGCTAAAAAAAACTGGCGTTTTAGGCGGGATTAGTTAAGACAGCAAAAAAAGCAGAAAAGTGATACTTAATCACTCCAAAGTCACTCTTTTGTCTCTCTGCTGCTGTAGACTCTGCAGAACATCTGGAAGGCACTTGCTGAGCGGAATACAAGCGTAAAAACTGTGCAAATGCGGTTTTTATAGCAGGGAAGTGAAAGAGATAGAAATTAGCCCAAAATGACCAATAAACTACTAACTTCTGGGCTGAAACCACTCTTCCAGGGACAGATAGCCTGCTCAAACCTCCCCTCTCTCACAGGGTTTGTATAAGCTGTGAGAATCCATAAAGGTTAATATGATTTGAGGGAAGGGGTGATTTAAGTAAGGTCCAATCAATACTGAAGTCACCTACTATAATGGTTTCATGAGGGAGGGTTTCTGATGTCCATTGGAAAAGAGATTCTAGGGTTTTGATGTTATCTCCTGAAGGGATATATAATCCTAAGATATTTAGCTGTTTTTGTGTATTTAGTCATACCTTAGCAAGTAGGATATCTGCATTATTAAATGCACAAATTTCTATGTTAAACAGTTCAACAATAGGACAGCGACTCCACCTCCTGTTTTAGCTGTACAGTCTTTTCGTAGTATGCTATAACCAGGGGGCAGTACTTCTTCGTTTTTAATGTATGGTTTAATCCATGTTTCTGTGAGGAAGATGATGTCAGTTAAGTATAATGCTATGGTTGCGTGGAGCACAGTGGTTTTGTTAAGAATGACTCATGTTATGATTTACTATTAGAATATCGGATTTTCTCTTAAGTAGGCTAGTATTGTATCTAGGCTGATTCTGGTAATTTGTAGGACTTGTTACTGGACCTAGGTTGGGATTGATATCGTCACTGCATAGCAGGTGGGAGGCAATGTTTATTATGGTTTGTAGGTACTTGGAGAAGGCTAAGTCACATTGTATGGATACCCAAGATTTGCTTTGATAATGGAGGAGTTTGTAGGGGTGTAGGTCATAGGTGGTGTGGTTAAAGAGTGAGAGTGAGATGAGTAAGGGGTAGTTAATGAATTTTGGAAGTGAGGTTGAGGTCGGGTGAAATGTTGGGGATTGTAATGCTGTTCAAGTAGGGTGAGGTTAGATGGGCTGTGATGGTGAGTGCCAGTGTTAGAATTATTTGATGGCCAGGACAGATGGCTGTAGTGCTGGAAAATATTAACGGTCTTCCTTGGAAACAAGTGTGTGTGTGTGTGTGTGTGTGTGTGTGTGTGTGTGTGTGTGTGTGTGTGTGTAAGACTTTATTTAAAGGATAGTTACTATGGATGAGTGAGCACTGGCAAGCAATAAATCCCAATTATACTGATGTGAAAGGGTGTAGGGAACTAGGCCAAGGATTATGCTCAAGAGTGTAAAGCCTATTTTTAGGAGTGAATGACAAAAGCTCATACTCAAAACAACAATGCATATCTCATGTGTGCTCTTGAGGCCAAGTTGACATAATGAGTTGTTTAAGTAATTCATACATGTGTTGCTTTTTACTTTACTCTGCTTTACATCAGTGCCGTGACTCGAAAGCACACTGCTGATGGCCATCAGACTTTTTAGATTAATTTACTGATGGATAGTGGAGCAAATACAAGGGCTGCAGCCTCTATTACAGGCTTACCAACATACATTTTTGGACACACTCCACAATATTCCTTTTTCAGGCCATGTGGGTATATAACATACATAAAGGAGGCTTACACAGAATTTCAATTGTTCAGGCATTGCAAATATATGAAAGTGTATTACAACACAAGTGAGCAGACCAAAAGTTGATGCAGCATTAGACAAAGCTATAGCTGGTCTGGTGCCTTTGTCTAGCACCAAGGAACTGTATTAAGGAAGAATTTCAGAAAGAAGCTAAGAGCATTAAGGGACCTCTCAGTTCACTAGCTCCACAAATAAGATGCATATCCTGGTGGTGGTGGGCTATGGTACTAGATGCCAAGAGGCAGCAGCCATGCCCTCTATTGAGGCACATAAGTTGACAAATGCTATGTTAGATATTTTCATCACCGTAAGTTTTCAAAGAGATACACTGACAGACAGGGGTGACAATTTAATGTCAGATCTACTGGCCTGTTGTGGAAACATTGTAGAATAAAGCAATTAAACACTACCCCCTACCATCCAGTTGTCTAGTGGGTAGGCTGAACTCTACGCTACCATGTTGAGAGTATATGTAGAGCAGTTTAATCAAAAATAGGACATATATCTGTCCCATGTCTTTTTTCAAAATAACAGGTACCCCAGGAATCTACAGGATTTTCACTGTTTAAGTTGCTGTATGGTCACAGGGTACTGGGGCCCCTGGATTTAATTCATGAGTACTGGGAGGGTGAATGTCATTCCCATAAGGAATCTGTTATGAAATGAGCTAAATTTGAGGAACAGACTAAGGAAGCTCAAGGGAATGGCACATGAGCACACAGCACAAGCACAGCAGCAGCAAAAGGTGTGCTATGAATGGACAGTCATCCCAGAAAGTATTCTGCTGAGCATAAAGTGATGGTGTTTATTCTTGTTTAGGACAATAAACTGCAGGCAGCATGGCAGAGTCGTTTTACTACTGTGAGAAAAGTAAAAATAAGTTATGTTCTTACCATAACATTCCATCTGTGTTGTTGATCTTCATTCATTCATGATGGATGGGTTTTAGTTCCATCCTTGGAACCGACTCGGCCGGTATACAAGCTCACGTCAGCCAAAAACTCTCGCGCTAAGAGTACCCATAGTGCCCCTCTCCTTATCTCCTCAGATGGAGTTTCCCTGTAAGAAGAAGAAAAGAGAAGGCTTTGTCTAAGCAAATGCCCTATTAAGTAACCAGGACCAAGTCCAAACTTCTATGAGTCTTTCGGAGCGGGTGGGAGGGTGGGATGTCATGAATGAATGAAGATCAACAACACCGATGGAACATTATGGTAAGAGCATAATTCTTTATCTGATGTTGTTAGTCTTCATTCATTCATGATGGATGGAACAGAGTCCCTAGCTACTTTATGTCCCGGGAAGCCCTATGGAAGGATATTCCTGAGCATCATTGAGTCGAAGGATGCTCTCCCCTGGAGACCAAGTCCAATTTGTAATGAGTGATAAAGGTATGAGGGGTAGCCCAAGTGGCTGCTGTGAAAATAATCATCCATAGAAGCTCTGGAGTGGAAAGCTACTGAAGTAGCCACTGATCTAACTGAATGAGCTTTGATTTTAGTGGTTAAATGCATTTTTTTTGTGTTGATAAACAAAGGAAATGCAGTCTCTCAGCCATTTTGCCAACGTGACTTTGGAAACAGATTTTCCCAACTTGGGTCCTGAAAAGGACAGGAATAATTGATCAGATTTTCGGAAGGATTTAGTTCTGTCTAAACAGAAACATAATTGCCTAAGTACATCTAATAAATGCAAACAATAGTCTCCTTTATTAGAGAAACCTGGAAAGAAGACTGGTAGGTCAATGGATTGATTAATATGTAAGTTGCTGGTAGAAAAGAGGGGGTTCTCCGAAGTGATACTCTCTCTTTGTGGAAAACTATGTAAGGATGTTTCACACACAAGGCCTTTAATTCAGAAAACCTTCTTGCTAAGGTAATGGCTACCAGGAATAAGAATTTCCAAGACAGGAATTTCATATCGCAAGTGGCAGAAGGCTCAAAGGGAAGACGAGTCAAAGTTTGTAGGACTAGAGTCAAATTCCAAGGTTCAATGGGTTCCTTGAAGGGCAGTTTAATATGTATGACTCCTTTCAAAAAGGTTTTACAGAGATGGTGGGACATCAAAGAGGAGTCTTGAAAGCCATTATGGAAATCTGAGATAGCTGCTAAATGAACCCAAATGGTAGAAGCTGACACTCCTGAATGGAGTAAAGTTGACAGATATTCCAACAAAGAATTAATCGGAGCGGAGAAAGAGTCCAGATCTTTTCCTCGAGACCAAAGGACAAACCTTTTCCATTTGGGTTTATGAGAAGCCAGAAGTATTTTATGGACAGGGAAAGATAAATTATTATGCCTGGCAATTACTGAAAGTGGATGTATCAAACTGTTAGCTTGAGGCTCAGTAGATTTGGGTGGCTCAACCCTTGAAGGTGCGACAGTAGTCCCAGAGTTGGATCCAGAATCAAAGGTCGGTGAATCGTGTGAGGCCAAAGGAAAGAAAATCAGACTTGTCAGGGCCAATAGGGTGCAATGAGGATCACTTTGCTTTTTAAACAAAGTGCTTTCTTTAGAAATTGTGAAATCAGAGGAAAGGGAGAGAAGTCATAAAGCAGTCCCGGGGGCCAATCATGTACTAGAGTATTCCTCAGGGACTCCCTGTGAGGGAGGATTAAGGAAAAGTAGCTGCTGCATTTGTGGTTGAAGGGAGAGGAGAATAGATCGTAGCAAGGCTGACCCCAGTGGTGGAAAATCTCTGTCATTACTTCTGGATTGAGGGACCACTCGTGAGGCAGGAGAATGCATCTGCTCAGTTTGTCTGCGATCACGTTGGAATTCCCGGGAATGTGCGTTGCTGTCAGAAAACGTTTGAAAGCTATCGCCCATTGCCAAATTCTCATGGCTTCCCGACACAAAGGGTAGGCTCTGGTTCCCCGTTTGTTGATGTAACAGACGACCGACATGTTGTCCGACTGGACAGCAACTGTCCCGGACGGAAGGACAGACTGAAGTGCTTGCAATGCCAGAAGCACTGCCCTCAGTTCTAAGACATTGATATGCAAATCGGCCTCTAAATGGGCCCAAGTGCTTTGGACTGTCTGTCCCTGAAAATACCCCCCCATCAGGGATGCATCCAAGGTCACTACAGCCTTGGCCTGAGGGGATGAGAAGGGATGACTCCATAGTTCCATTTCTGGCTTCATCCACCTTTTCAGATCCAGTCTGCAGCGGTTTGTTATGCAAATTGGAAAGGACAAGGGGTGTATCAATAGGGACCACTGCAATGCTAGAAGCCATTGTAGTAATCTCATGTGGAGTCTTGCTAGAGGGACTATAGTAATCGTTGCTGCCACAGAACCCAGTAGTTGCAGGACCAAATGAGCTGGGACTTTGTCCTGAGAGAGTATCACTCGGAGTTGGGATTTGAGTCTCTGAAGCCTGTGAAGAGGGAGGGAGACCAGGCAAAAACTTGTGTTGAGTGTTGCTCCAATGAATTCTAGACATTGAGTGAGCTCTAGTTTTGATTTCTCTTCATTTATTGAGATCCCTAGGAGTCATGCTAGCTGTAAAGTGTAGTGTAAGGCCTGAAGCTGTAGATGCTTGGTGGGGGCAGTAAGGAGCCAATCATCCAGGTATGGAAACACCTGGAATCCTTACAGACTCAAGTGAGCTGTTACTACTACCATGCATTTGGTGAACACTCTGGGGGCTGTGGAGAGACCAAAAGGCAGCGCTCAAAATTGGTAGTGATTGGCTCCCAGCCAAAAGCAGAGATATCTTCTGGAGAGTTTGTCCATTTTTATGTGGTAATATGCATCCTGAAGATCTATCAAGCACATCCAGTCATCTTTTTCCAAAAACAGAAGGATAGACTGAACCGTGACCATCCAGAATTTGGTCTGTTTGATGAACTTGTTTAGTATGCTGAAGTCCAAAATTGGCCTCCAGTCCCCTGTCTTTTTTGGCTCTAAAAAGAATCTTAAGTAGAATCCGGATTCTATCTGGTCTGATGGGACTGTATGGATGACTCTTTTTGGAGCAGCTTTCAGATTTCTTGTGCTGCTGTGTCCCTCTGACTGGGTGGAATGTTGGGGATTCGCTTCTGTGGCTTCGGGTAAAGATTGAAGGGGATGCGATAACCTCTGGTCATTATCTGCTGCACCCAAGAATCTGTTGTTATGGAATGCCAGGCTAAATGGTGCAGAGAGAATCTTCCCCCGACTGCTTCCAGAGGTAAGCAATCGGGCCGCTCTTCAGGAACACTGATAGGGCTGCCTAGAGAAGGAATCCCTGGACTCCTGGTTACAAGGGGGCCCTCTGCCTCGGGGAGAGCGTCTTGCTGATGAATTCTCCCTCTGCCCCGGGGGGGGGAATCACCACAGGTGTCACGGAAAGGCACTTCAGACTTCTTGAACCACATCTTTTCATTCCTCTGATTCCTAGTGTAGGATTGTTGGGGACCGGAAAAACGTACGCCCACGGCAGGAAGGGTCTTGCCATCCTTCTCACTCCAGGCTAGCATGTCCTTAACTTTTGGTCTGAAAAGAGGGGAAGCATCAATAGGAGTGTTGACGAAGGAAGATTTAAAGAGGTTGGCAAAATTGCACAAGCGCATCCAGGCATGAAGTCTCATAACACCTGCACCCACTGCTCTGGCCGCTCCTTCAGTTGTGTGTGCAATCAACTGCATGGAAGAGTTAGAAATGGACTCCAAGATAGCAAGCTGCGAGGTAACTTTGTCACGTACCTCGTCAGAGACTGCTCCTGCTAACGATCCTGAGAGTTCGTGATCAGATCTCTCTGGAGGCAGGTGAAATGTGCCAAATAGTTCAATGACCCTATGGCAAAGGTCTTGAGGCATTAACCTGCTTCCCTAGTCTGTCCATCATCCGAGACTCCCTGTTTGGGGGATGGACAGCAGGACTCTCCTCTGCGAGTTCTTTCCTTGTTGCTGCCACCACCACCATAGCATCCATGCCAAGCCCTTGGACCAATGGGGTTGATCCTCTGGGGGTGACGGTATTTCGTCCTGTCTCTGGGGAATAGGCTCAATGGTGTCAGGGGCCTTCCAGGCGTGTTGCACAATGAGCTTACCTAGCTCATCCGCAGGCGGGGTCACCCAGGAAGTAGAGGGTTGAGCATGGAACACCTTCAAGAATACAGATTCCTCAGAGGAAAGGTTGGTGGCCTTCCAATCACTTCTCTGTTTCAGGATCTCCAATATGTCTCGAAAGGAGACATCTTCAGGGGCGACCGTGGGAACCCTTCTCCCTCATCATAATCTGTATCTTCCATAAGGGATTCCTCAGGGGAATCAATGTTCTTCCTCTTGCACAGTCTCTTACAGGGTGGCTCCTCAGGGGGAATGTCTGAAGAGGGTGCCCTGTGGTAGGGTATCTTGTTGCTGCCGTGCTCGATGTCCCGGCATAGTGGACTGTGTCAGCTGCGGACCAGGGAACATGTATATGTGACGTTCCGATGCCAAAGGAGCCAGCTGTGAGCCTGCTAAGGAGAGTGCCCTCTCCACAACCTGGAAGGCAGGCCTGCCTGAACAGGGATGGGAGCCTGGAACTGAGAAAGACAACCTCAGAACTGGGGTCACACCCCACTCCGACGAGTCCGCCTCCAGGAGAGGAGCCGTGAGAGGACTCTGAGCCATCAGAGCAACCAGAACCATAGATGGTGCTGTAGGAAAAACTGGCACCGTACTAAGTGCTGATGGACCAGTCATGGTCTCAAGGGTGGATTGGCTCCAACTGAGCTGAGGTTCACAGGGTAGGACCTGGAGCCACGGTAAGATCTACCAGTGGAACCCAGGAAGCTGGCACTGGGACAGACGTTGGTATCAAGGGCTCCAATACCTGCGGGAGAGGTTGAAGGAGGAACACAGGTGGGAGTCTGTGGAGAAAACCCCTTGGCTCCAGGTGGAAGGGAGGTCGTAGATGGAGTCGGAATGCCCCTGGCCGCTTGGAGCTGATCCACAAATCTCACTACATCAAACTCCGAAAGGCTCCTGGTGAAACGGGTTGACATCCCTGATGGAGATTCAGGTTGGTCAAGGAATGGACTCAACTGCTGTCCAGCAAAGGGGTCGATTGATGGGGAAGGCTCTCAATAATAATCTGCCTAAGCAACAGAGACCTCCAAAGTAGAAATGCAAGCAACCTTCATCCCCCAACACAACCCAAATGACACATAGCCCACAGACTCAGTGTGCCACTCAACCACAGCCAATAAGACAAAACAACGTACCCAACACACTAGTCATAGGTGACACTATAGTCAGGCACACTGATGTCCCACTCACCAGGCTAGACAAGGAGAAGGTTACTGTCAGCTGCCTGTCGGGTGCCAGGATCCGCCACATAACCCATGCACTCAGGTCACTCCACACCATATGACTCTGTCATTGTCCATGTTGGTATGAATTACTTGAGACGTACCTCCCTGGACTACATGAAAAGAGACATGGAAGAGCTCTCCGATCTTGTAGCCCAGGCAGGTATGACCCTAGCCCTGAGTAGTATTCTGCCATCGCCCAGAATGATACCGCAGTACAAGGACAAAATGACTGACTTCAACAATTGGTTGAGCTTCTGGTGTCATTCTAAGGGGATCCAGTATCTGTCTGCTTGGGATGACATGGTCGACAGACCACGATGCTTTGCCACAGATGGCCTGCACCTGTCACCCCTGGGATTCCGGATACTGGCTAAAGCTCGTGCTGCCCCTATAGTGCCTTTTTTAGGCACGGTACAAATAACAAATTCACCACCATAACAGGAAACAGGCAAACAAAAACTGAAGGTAATGCTACTCAATGCTAGAGGTCTAAATCTCAAAATGCACTCACTCGAGGCACTCCTTAAAATGGAGAACATCGATATCTGTGCAGTGACTGAGACCTGGTTCAAGGCTCCAGAGAGCACCCCTGCACTACCAGGCTATAACTCATACCACACTTTTCAGCCATGTAACCTGGACCGAAACACCAAAGGCGGAGGTGTATCCATATTCATTAAGGATATCCACACCTCCAGACTAGTTGCTCAGCATAATGCATCTGAGGTTGTACAAGTGCAACTAACTCTGGGCAAAACTGCAATCCAAACTGTAGCTTGCTACAGATCCCCCACCATGCCCCAGGATTCCCACTCCACTTTTCTTGATGTACTGGAAAATATTAGGGTTCAGCCAAACACCCTAATAATGGGCAACTTCAACTACCCCACCATTAACTGGGAAAACTACTCGTGTACCAACTCCTTAGCTCAACGCTTTATGGAATTCATAAACTCCAATGCCCTAGATCAACTTATCCACACCCCCACCAGGGGCAACAATATCCTAGACCTAGTCATTACCAACATGAGTGACCAGTGTTCCACACCTGAAGTCAACTCCTCGTTGGTCCGATCCGACCATAAGGTTATCACCCTTGAAATCCAGATCCCACCCCCACCCCCCATTAAGGAAACCACAGTAAAAAATTTCTCCAAAGCCAACTTCAAGCTTCTTAAAACAGAAGTGGTGAACTTCATGACACCCATGCAGATGGACAATACAGTTACAACTGCTAAATCCTACACAAATGCACTCTATAAGCACTTACACGAGTGCATGGATCGTGCTATCCCAAACAGAACCAAGACACTATCCTCCAAAAAAAGGAAGCCAATCTGGTGGTCCCTTGCTATAAACTAACTGTACAACAGAAGGAAGAAACTGTTGCAAAAGAGAGTAAAATCCCATGAGTGGAGGAGCTCCCTGGTCAGCCTCAGTAAGAATTTGAGATCCCTTATAAGATCCTCCAAAGCTAGCTACGAAAACAAAATCACCACTAAATCCAAGGACAACCACAAAGAATTCTATAGCTATATCAAGAATCTAGATGGCAACACCCAGATCTTTTCTGAGTTACAGCACAAAGGCACGAAAATTACAGAACCAACTGATATTGCCAACATCCTGGCAGATCGGTTCAGTGCTAACTTTACCCCCCTCTCACCCCCTAAAGGGCCCATATCTATACAGGAAGAATGCAGAGTCCCTGCAATCACAACTACGCAGGTAAAAGCTGCACTCTCTAAAGCCAAAAACACAGCATCCATGGGACCAGACAACATCCCAGGCTGCGTTTTACACGAACTTCAGAACAAACTGGCTCGCCATGTAAGCACCATGTTCAATAATAGCCTCGCATCAGGCTTTGTGCCCACTGAATGGCACACAGCAACAGTTATCCCACTCCACAAAGGGGGAGCTACCACTGATCCCAGGAACTATCGACCTATTAGCCTGATGAGCCTGGTCTGCAAGACCGTGGAACGTATCATCATGGAACTCATAAACAAAGATATTGGTAACCTCCAAACTCTGGATTCCACCCAGTTCAGGTTTGTGAAAGACAGATCATGCCTCCTGAACCTGATCGACTTCTTTGAGGCAGTCACCAAAGCCGTGGATGAGGGTAAGGTGGTTCACACAGCCTATCTTGACCTCGCCAAGGCTTTCGACACCATCCCCCATTCTGGAATTATAGCTAAACTCACTAAACTAGGTATAAATCCCTACATCACAAGATGGGTTGCCAACTGGCTCACTGACAGAACCTACACTGTAAAAGTTGCAGACTCCAAATCTGACCTCAAGGCAGTGTCAAGTGGAGTGCCACAGGGTTCCATCCTGAGACCTCTCCTGTTTGGTATCTACTTCTCTGAAGTACAGGCTAACACAGAAGGCCTCTGGCTGACGAAGTTCGCAGATGACTGCAAACTAGGAGCCATAGTCAAGTCTCCAAATGATGTGGACATCCTACAGAAGGGCCTCACTGAGACAGATACCTGGTGTCAGAGCCATGGCCTCAAGCTCAATGCCAAAACGTGCAATATCATCCCCTTTGGTAAAAAACTCTGTACCCATGAACTACCACATAGGCAGCCATCTACTTAACACCGAATGTGTGATAAGAGACCTTGGGACCCAGGTGGACAGTAGTCTCTCCTTTGATAGTTACATCGCCACAGTAGTCAGGAAGTCCTTCTACGTGGCACACCTCATCATAAAAGGGTTCTCATTCAGGAAAAAAGAGGTCACTGTTCCCCTCTACTCGTCACTCATTAGACCCATTATAGAGTACAATGCCCCTTTTGGAATGTACCTCACAAGACATCTGCAGCAGCTGGAAAGGCCACAGAAGTACCTCACAAAGTGGATTACTGGCCTCACACAAATGCCCTACACTGACCGCCTCAAAAAACTCCAGCTTTACTCCGTAGCATATCACCTACTCCAAGGTGATCTCTGCCTAACATATAAAGCTATGTCAAACCCAGAGCTGCTGGACATGCTCCACCTAAAGAAATCCCAATCCCTCCGAGCTACATGCTCTAGGGACCTAAACCTTGTCACCACAATAAACAGGACACGCTGGAGGTATAGATTCCTGTCCCAAGAGACTTCCTATACTCTGGAACAAGCTACCCATCTATGTCAGGCAAAGTTCTTCATTAGCACTCTTCAAGAAAAATCTTAATGAGTGGATGGGAAATAGGAAATACACCCCGGGGATCACTTCTGTGTCTCTGCTGGACAGTGGCACAGGAAAATAACTTTCTTGGGTGGCATAAGCTATGGTACCTTGCTGGCTAGGTTTACGTAGGCCCTTGGGCCGATAGCCTAGTACCTACCTATGAACCTATAAACCTATAATATCGGGTCCTGGCCAGTGTCTTGACCTTCATCACCATGGTCATAGGACCAGATAATGAGGGGAGTGAAGTGACCAATTTTAAGGGGGAGACTTTTGTCAGTGCCGAGAGGGTCTGGAGTGGTATCATGGGAGGTGTCAGTGCCGTGGAAGTAGTAGATGTAGTCGGGTCCGTAGATAAGAACGATGTTGTGGGTGGAGTTTTGGACTCCAGTGAAGTAGTAGTAGTAGAAGTCATTTTCACTAGTTTCTGTTTTGGTTCCATAGGATCCTGGGCCTTAGCAGTTTTAGATTTGTGGGTTTGGGGAGACAAAGGCAAAGAGTGGCTCCTCTTCTTTGACTATTTAGGAGGAGTTGAGATCTCCACCTCAGATAAAGCCTCAGAGAAAGTGGTTTTCAAGAGACACTTTAAAATCTATTTATTTTTACGTTCAGTCAAGGTGCGGGGACTAAAGCCCTTACAAAGCTTGTGAGGTGGTTGAATTTTCAAATGCGCAACTCTGAGACAATAAACACAGGACATATGTCCATCAGAATTTGGCATTTTCCTGCCACATTTATCACACTGCCTAAACCCTCTAGTGCCATTTTTAATGGACATTATAAAAAAGCTGTTCTCAACAGAGAGCAAAAAATCTACAAAAGTATCAGCAAAATAAGCATAAAATAGACAGCAGTTTTACAGCAGTATCTTGCTGATGCACACTCAACAGTAAGCAAAGTACACACGTCAAAGGGTGGGGGGGGTTATATTACCAACAATGGTAAAGAAAGTATACCCAAAGGATAAGAAAGGAAAGGAGGAGAATACCAACAATGGTATTAAAAAATACCAATGAGAAGAAGGGAGGGGCCTGTACCAACGACGGTATGAAGAAATACCAAAAGGTAAAGGTAAAAAAGGGAAAGAAATTCACTCACACAGTAAATAAACTGTTGCTAGAGACAACTAAGTTTAAGGACTAAAGATAATTTTAGACTGAAATATTTAAGGGGTTTTTAAATAAAACGAAGCACTTAGCTTGAGAGCTGGCCTGATGCATCTTGAACTCTATGTGGCAAACGAGATCTGAGGAGATAAGGAGGGGGGAACTATGGGGATTCGTAGCTTGAGAGTTTTTGGCTGGCGTGAGCTTGTATATCAGTAGAGTTGGTTTCGAGGACGGAACCAAAACCCATCCATCATGACTGAATGAAGACTAACAACATCAGATGGGATGTCTACATGTTAAGTTGACATGCAGAAGCACAAACCTAATATGTTAACACAATGTAGCTTTACCATGACAAAAAGACAATGACATTCAATACACATTGGGTTACAGAAGGAACTGCAAGGGGATCTTGTGAAAGACCTTTTCACTGAGGTTAAGTCTGACAACTCTGTTGATGAGGTAGCTCTAGCATAGCAACTATCTCCTACTCATGCTCAGGAGATTCACACAGGAGTTTGCGGGCATGTTTGATGAAATGCCACACTGTATCCACCTGGTAGAAAACCATGTAAACATAGGACTCTAGTGGACCTTCAAACATGCCCCCTTATAGGGTTCCCAGTATGAACTTTTTCTTGAATTATAGTTGGTGAAGTCCCACACCCAAGACAACACTGTACATCTTCCGCACGCTCCTGAGATCAAGCTGTACTTAGTGAGCTGTTTAGTGATTCACATTTGTGTGCCTTTTTTATACTTTAAGCCTTTTACTACCTGTGTTGTAACTCAAGAAACCGTACTCCTGGTGGTCATTAGATTTCTAAACTAATTTAGTGGTGGCAGTGGAACACAGCCCTGCCCATTAGATGTCACAGTTGTGACACTTTACATCATGCCTTAAATCTCAAGCAAGAGACCTGAACATAACAATGGTGCATGCAAATGAGAACAGCAGGATTGTGTGAACTGCTACACAATTCACAAACATACATCTACATGTGTGAGTCTTACATCTGGCTTAACCTTTGAACCTACCTCCATGTCATGCAAATGGGCACACAAGGTTGCTTCTGCTGCTACTAAAAGTGTGTGTGTGGGGGGTCCTACATTGTGCAAAAAGGAGAAAAAATGTTCCTGCATTTCTACTCAGTTGGGTGCCTATAACAGCTACCTCTTAATTAGGGCTACATCAACTCCATGCTCTGCACTAGACACTATTATGGTGATTTAAAGCACCACCATCCAGAACTACTTCAAGACAAGGAAGAAAGGATTAACCAACAGTGGTGTGATATGTACTGTTAACTCTCCCTGAAAAAAGATTTGTTTATGCTGACTACATCCCAGTCGGTCAGGTAGTTGTACTTTGTGCAATGGTAGCCTTGTGTGAATGTATGCTTGAAAGTATTACCACTGTAAGTCAGGGTACAGTATGCCAACTGTTATCCCAGGATATATGATTTTGAAGTAGATTTGCCGTATTCAAGTGAGTGTAGCTATGTACAATAGGCACACATAGTGGGAGGCTGGCATAATGGTCAAGTTGTTTACCTTGCAGACGCAAGGTGCAGGGTTTGATTCTTGCATGGGATAATTGCCTAGGCTTAAAATGGCCCATGAGGGCAGCTAGCCTAGTACTAACCTATGAACCTATATATGCATACATATACATATTTAGCTACATATACAGTTAACTGGGATTTATCTAGAACAGACTGAGGGGCACCTTTTAGACAGACTGCCTGGTCCCATCAGCTGTCTTGGCCCAGCTGCAGCTGTAACATTTGGTGAAGGTTGTGATGGAATGCGATCTAGATGACCAGATAATTTCTATAAACAAATTTCTGCAGCAGATGGCAGATTTGCTTGTAGAACATGCCCCAAACATAAGGCTACCAGAGGGTGACCAGGCTCACAACATCAGCAACTGGGAACCTTCAACTGGCAATGTTTTTTTCATATGTTACCTTCTAGGCTGGACCAGTAATTCCCTGACAGTCAGCACTCCCCTCTATCCTCTACCTGGTGTGACCCCCCCCCCTTTCCTACTATGTCATGCCATTTACCTTGTGCATGGTACAACCCTCCCCATCACTGCCTGTCCATACTCTGTATGTGGCCATCCCTTATCATCCCAAACTGTTGTATATAGAACCACCCCTGTTTGTCTACATTAGTTCTCAAGTTTGCTGTGTTCCCCTGCAAACTCTCCTAACCTCCTCTCCATTTCAGGCTTTTTCTTATATTGCATACCATACCCCATATCCCTTCTGTTTCTTTGTATGATAAAATGGCTACTATTTTCCAAACAATATATATATCCTGTTTCCCCTACTGTGCACTCACCTTGATTGCTTTCCCTGTGTGTTTCCCCTTCTGCTTTCTGTTACCCCCTTTTCCTGTTGTCCTGTACATCTTTCTTTCACCCATTTTGTTAATAGTAAGGATGGCCACAAATCTGATGCTCCCCAATGGTAAACAACTGTACTTGAAGTTTTCTGCACGAGCTGCAGGACATTGAAGTTTTCCGCATGAGCTGCAAGACACTCTGAACTACTCTACTACAGTTCGGGATAACAGGTATGTCACTGCTCCTACATATTCATGGTTTATGTTGATGGGCTATACTGACTATTATGAGACATGTGCTACTGACCACACAGTTCATATTTTGAAGTAATTCATGTTCCTCATCTCCACTGAGCATCACATGGTCTGTACGGGTCTATATTACATCATCAAACTCACAGGAGTTCGAACAATGTAATATCAAACCATTACGTTCGAAACTCAAAAGGTACGAAAACACAGAAGAACGATTTTTTCCCCAGGTAAAAAAATCGCTGTTCTGGTACAAAAAAAGGAAAACACTTACACTTTAAACTTGTACTAATGTGGGGGGCTTTGCCCCCCACCCCCCAACTTGGGGGCTGTGCCCCCCCTACTTAAATATACCAACTCCGAGATCACACCACAGTGGAGGAAACAGCAAAGCCCTGAAAACGGCCCACCAATTTTTTTCCCTGGGAAAAAAATCTCTGTGCTGTGGCTTTGCTATTTTCAGATTTTGAACATTTGGGTTCGATATTACAATGTTCAGATTCCTGTGAGTTTGACGTTGCAATATAGACCTGATCTGTACTACTAGGTGTGTATCATAAATCATTCATCTTCAAGTAGTTCATGTTAATCTGCTCTGCTCAGCAACATAAGTCCTATGCATATTAGTGCAATAACATAATAACACTGCTCCACACATCGCAACTGAGAAGGGAAATCTGGTTGGTAGCACACCTCACCTCACATTACATTCAGAATTAATGTTATCATGCTGTAAATGACAGCTTATCTGTGCTCATGCAGAGGAACTGCAAAGCAAATTTATGAATTCCCAACTAAGTATTTTAGTGTGAGGGGTACACCACCATTCACTCCCCTGTGTTGAAGAATGCAACCCTACACTGTCAATCAATTATATATACTAACTGTGACACAGCACCATCATGGGAAAAGGGTGACAGTTTAATCCCAATGTAGAAAAATCTTTTTCTCTCTTTAGGGATCTGTTTCCCCTTTATCTGTAGCAACACTTGACCAAATGTGCAGCCAACAGCTGAGACATCCAACAAAAGAAAGATGAATAAGATCATCTTGATATGTTGTCCCATGATACTGTTCTTCGGATGAAATGTTAAACCAAGGTCCCTTCTGCTTGTAGCTTAGGTGGATTTAAAAGATCTCATGGCACCTGACGAAAAGAGAAAGAGGAAGTTCTCCAGTGCCCTGGCAAACTTCCCCTAGTATTATAATACCACCTCAGGTCTCCCATGAAAACAGCCACCAGCCCAGTGAGACTGACCCAATCAACAAAGGATAAATAAAAATTCTCAGTACATTAATGACTACAGTGCTAACTGTGCTGTTCTTAATCATGACTACTAATTGTGTGGGCTACAGTGCTTCAAAGGCAAGCGACACAAAAGTGTTTTTGTTCTACTTGAGCCTAACTGATGCACTGACCTTACTATATATATTCAGTGACACAATTAAACAAGTAAATGTGGGGAAATGCCTTTAACTGAAAAAGAAATGTAAAAGGCTATCTTTTTCAAATGAAAAAAGTTATCACATGTATTTTTGCTGTTTATTCTAAGCTTCAGGCATATGTTATTAGCTTGCAAGCAGCCAGGAATGTGACAGTTAATTAATGATACCTGCAAGCATTACTTTACACATGTGTAATGTTAGACAATTATATGAAAAATTGTTAACTACCGCCAGCTAATCATATTTACTAACTGGGAGAGAGTACTATCATGGGAAAATGGGGGACAGTTCAATCCCTATACCAGAGAAACTGTGCTGCTGACATATATCTCAGCTGTCTGTGGATATCCATGCAAAGTAACATAGACTTCCATGTTTTGGAATGATTTGACAATCATACAGGAAGATAAATGAATAAGGTTATATTCAGTGGTCCTTTCAGGCACGTATTATATTTTTGTACAAAAAGAGAAAGTCTTAGTGAAACAAACAGTGGGGAGGTTTGGCTGATAAGGCTTACCCCTCTGACAGAGATAATTCTTACAGGAAAACTGTTTGCCAAGACAATTTTTAGAATTCATGTGCAGAAGCTGGCACTGACATTGGAAGAGTATGCTTATGGAGTACAAAAATATAGGTCTCATAATGAAACACAATCCTTTAGAATATGTATGACTAAGGTACACTTCAGGAGGGTCTTGCATACTGTCATAAAGGGTTCCATCTAACTGCTAGACAGAGCAGTTCATTGAAAGGTTTGAGCTGTATCTCAATCAACTGAATGGAAAAATTGCCTAAAATAGTAGCGATATGTGTACATCTTATGAATGTGAAATGTATTTGTGGTGCAAGATCCTGGTACAGATGGGATAGGGAAAATGCCCTTTCCCCACTGCTGTGCTATACTGGAGTTGAAAAGCAGTTCTCTGATTCTCTTCATGGTAAGTCTGTTAGTTGGTTGATTGGTTTGAGTTATATATGGTGCAGGAGTGTTTTTTGTGGGGTCTGTTCAAAGTGTGTGTTTATATATATATATATATATATATATATATATATATATATATATATATATATATATATATATATATATATATATATAGATAGACATACACACACACACACACACACACACACATATATATATATATATATATATATATATATATATATATATATATACACACATATAGATATATATATTTCAGGTGAATGTGCTTTAGTCTGGGGATGCGTCTCTGTGTACAATCTTTTTTTTATCACTTGCACTGCCATCATTACTCCTTCAAATATGTCAACACAGACTCTTTCATATGTACTTACAAATGTGAGGAAATGACTAATTCAGCAAGAAATGGAAAAGTCTATATTTTTTCAAATGAAAAAGCAGTAAGGTTCCCTTTAATGGAACAAAAGATAAGACCTGTATCTAAGCTGAACTTAGCTGAAGTGTTTGTGTGGCCTGCTTGCTCTGAGTATTACTGATCTCTGGCTGGATTTTATTTTGAATTGAAACTCTTCATTTAAGAGGTTTGATCACTTCTATTTGTGTCTTATTTCAGTGTTACATTTGTTTTAAGTTTTCTGTTCTGTTGGAGTTTTAAGAGTTCTTGGCTAGGGTCCGTTAAAAAGGCTACCAAAGCATTCCTTTGCAAACTGTGAATAACATCAGTTAATTATTGGAAGGAGATGAGAAACAGCATTGCTCTTTTATTTAGAAATATCCGTACTTAGCTGAAGTGTTTGTTTGGCCTGCATGTTCTGAATATTGCTGATCTCTGGCTGCATTTTCTCCCCTCCCACCCGGCTGGTTCTTGTTGTGTTCTTAAACTAGGTGGCTTTTGAGTTGCTCGTCTCTACTATAAATCTCATTTTGGACACTCCTCCCAGTCCCATCTCATCAGCTCATTCTACTGAGTAAGGAGAGATCATTTGGGAAGGCCCGCCCCCTTGGTTTCTCAACCTTCGATTATCTTTTTTCATCCCTTCCCACTTAACCTAAAAATGCACTTTATTCATCTGCTTTTACTGTATTTGTGTTTTTTCCTACTTTATTTTGCTTTTGATGTTTCTTCTTAAAAGTATTCAATTGCATTTATTCTGCTGCATTTATTACTGCTTGTTAGTATTCTGATTAAACTGTAACTGTTATTCTAAGCCTTTTGGTTTAAGCACTTGGGCTTCAGGCCAGTTGTTTTACATTAGGAAGGTTTGGGGCCTACACTCTTGTGGCAGGACAGGTGACTTGCATCCTTCTAACTTGGTACTTGCTGGATGAAGACTTAGTGAGTCGGTTATTCTAAAAGTGTCTTAGTTCTGGTTTAAGAACTTGGGCTTCAGGCCAGTTATTTTACATTAAGAATGTTTGTGGTCTACACTCTTGTGGGACGAGAGGGTAGATTCTGCCCTTCTGAGCTGGAAATTGCTGGCTGAAGACTTACTGTGCCTGCTTATTTGAACTGCTTCTTTCTGAAATTGGTCCACCTTGTTTGCTGAAGCATAGACATACCTCTCAACCTCTCAGTGCAAGACATCTGTAGAAACACTGACAAAATGGGGGAACAAAGGTCTAAAAACAGGGACATATTTTAAATATTACTGTTATCAGCTTAGAAAGTTGCTAGAGTAACATGATTTGTTTTAACATGCATTTTCTGAAGGATTTGAAGTCTGAAACTCAAATGTATGTCATTATTTAGTGACTTCAGTCCTCAGATCATCCCAGTAACTGTTCAGAAAAACACAGACTTTATGAGGAACAGACCAAAAATCTGGACATTCTGTGAAAATCTGCACAGCTGAGAGGTATGAGCATAGACTAGATTCAGACCTGCTGAATCTAGCTGTTTGTATAACTTGAGCACTAATCCAGGCCATCATTTTTGGAGAGGGTTCCCCTGCACCCTAGTGGCAGAGAGGTACGTTGTTTGTCAGGTACTAGAACTTGTCTGACTGAAGGATGCTGGAACAGGGCTCACTACTGAGCTTTTTATTGGTTAATTGGTTAATTTGTTTAAATCAGTTTGCTCTTGTTTGCTACTGTTATATTTAAGTGTGTATCTGTTCTCCTGTGTTAAATTGACCTAAACAGAGTTTAACTATCTTTAGTATAGTCTGATTGCAGGTTTTTCTGTATCCAGATCTGTTTGTGTGATTCCTGTGTTTCCTGCTATGCCATCCTGTGTTGGCTGGAGCCTGCCTGCCCTTAGTGGGAGCAAGTGAACTGGTTGGAACTAGTCTGGCATAAGGTGTTTAGCTAAGAGCTCAGGGACAAAGGTTGACTGCTCAGTTCCAGTGTTTCTATTTTACTTTCGTTTTTGTGTATTTAAACCCCACATTTGCATGGGTTTGTGCTTGTTTGTGTGTCGCACACCACAACTGCACTATTTTAACCCTTTGTGAGGTATCTCAGCATTTTTCCCCTTACCCGCACTTCTGTGTAAGTGAGGCCCTCACTTGCAGCTACTGTATTGATTTTATCCAGCCCTACTCACACCTATAGGTACTCTGCTCAGATAGTACCCACTCTACTATCCCTGACCTCTCCCATAGATTCTGACAATCATGGACGGATAATTTCTTATGGCTTCTCCTGCTAGTCTGGTTGATATGGGCATCCAGAGACAGTGTAGCAACTGCCTTATGTACACGGGCAACCCTCTACTACTACCACCAAGGAACATAATATGTAAGAGATGCAATTACATTAAGAACCTGGAATCCTTGCTGTCTCAGTCACAAGCCAGTATATCTGGCACTGAGAAGGTTGTTTCTGCAAACACTACAAACACCACACCTCTAACACCACCCACACCTGTACAACACACTTCTACATATGCGGAGGTTCTCAAGAAAAACATACCTAAACAAGAGAGACCTCAGAAGCAAAAACACACATGCACATCACACCCCATAGCAACAAGCACCATACATAGTACACACGCCTGTGTTTCACAGCCTCTAAGGTCCAGCTACAAACCCAACATACTAGTCATAGCAGACTCTATCATGTGATGCACAAACATGCCCCTCACCAGGCTAGACAAGGAGAAAGTCACAGTAAGTTGCTTGTCAGGTGCTAGAATCTGAAATATCACTCACTCACTCAAGTCTCTTAACAACAGGTACTGTTATGACTCTGTCATAGTCCATGCTGGTGTGAATGACTTAGATGTACCTCTCTAGACTATATGAAGAGAGACATGATTGAGCTTGCTGAATGGAGTCCCAGGCAGTTATGTCCCTAGACTTAAGCAGCATCCTACTGTCACCCAGAAGGATGCCTCACTAAAAACAGAAAATGACTGACTTTAACAATTGGCTTAGTTTCTGGTGTCATTCCAAGGGTATCCAGTACCTGACAGCCTGGGAGGCTATGACTGCCAGACCATGATGCTTTGCCAGAGATGGCTTTCATCTGTCTACTCTGAGCTTCAGGCTTCTGGCAAAGGCTCTTGACTCCCCCATAGTGCCTTTTTTAGGCAAAGTCATGAGCACAATATTACCAACGTGAAAAATTCTTCTAAGCAAAATTTAAAGGTAATGCTGCTAAATGCTAGAAGTCTTAACATGAAACTGCACTCATTGCAAGCATTCCTTGCCCTGGAGGATGCTGATACTTGTGCAGTCACTGAAACCTGGTTCAAAGCTGTGGACAGCACCCCTGCCTTACCAGGTTACTCATCCCATCATACTTTCAGACCTCAAACTGAGGGCTACAAAGCCAGAGGAGGTGGAGTTTCAATATTTATCAAAGACATACACACCTCCAGGCTGGTCAGACAGTATGGGGCATAGGAAACACTCCAAGTGCAGATAACTGTTGACAAAACACCTATTCAAATCATAGATAGCTACAGAACCCCAACCATCCATTCCACCTATCTGGACTTACTTGAATCCATCAAGATTCAATCCTCTGCCCTGATCCTGGGTGAGTTTAATTACCTAGCCATAGAGTGGAAGACCTATTCTAGCCCAAACATGAACACCCACACATTCCTCGACTTTGTCAATTCTAATGCAGTGGATCAACTGGTTGACACCCTCATGAGAGGGGAAAATATCCTCAACCTGATACTAACCAACATGAGTAGACATTGTAGTACCTCTACAGTGTCATTCTCCTTGGTAAGATCCGACCATAAAGCGATCACTTTCAATGGGACCATCTCCACTGACCTCCGCTTTGTCAAGGTCAAACAAGAAAACTTTCCAAGCTGACTACAGTCTCCTGAGAGCAGGTATAAGCAGCTTCATAGCCACCACCCCTTCAGTTAGAACTAGTACTAATGTCCAAGCCTACACCAAAAAAACTACATGAGCACCTACACAGCTGTATGAACTCAGCAATATCTGACAAGACCAAATCTGGTGGACAGTAGCAATAAACTTTATAACAAAAGGAAAAAATTGCTGTCCAGGACCAAGAAGGAGCAGGTGCCAAGTTGGAAGAAATCTCTCCTTTGTCTGAACAAGAAAATAAGGTCACTGGTGAAATCCTCTAAGGCTAACTTGGAGTCCAAACTGGCCACATCCACTAAGAACAATCACAAGGCCTTCTTCACATATGTCCGCAATCTCAATAACTCCCAAATCTGCTCTGAACTGGTGGTCAATAACACTACATACACAAATGCCGTAGATATAGTCAACCTGCTGGCAGTCAGGTTCAGTGAAAACTTCACCCCCTGTCCCCCACATCAGTAAACCAGGACATCCTCATCACTTGCCCCCCTCCCCTCATCACCAAGGAGCCGTCTCTAATGCCCTCCCAAAGGCAAAATATACAGTCTCCATGGGACTCAACAACATCCTTGGTTGCATCCTGCATGAACTCAGGCATGAGCTCCCACCTCCATTAGGCACCCTATTCAACCAAAGCCTGAGCAGCGGCTTCGGCCCAGCCAAATGGAGGACAGCCACTGTCATCCCTCTACACAAAGGTGGAGCATCCAATGACCAGGTAATTATAGGCCCATCAGCCTAACTAGCCTGATCTGCAAGGCCATGGAATACATTATCATGGACATTATAAACAAGGACATGGCAACCTCCAAACGCTTGACCAAACACAGTTTGGTTTTGTTAAAGGGAGATCATGCCTGTTAAACTTGGTCATCTTCTTTGAAACAGTCATCAAAGCCATGGACTAGGGGAAGATGGTGCACACTGCCTACCTTGACCCCGCCAAAGCCTTCGACACTATTCCCCACTGGGCATAATAGATAAACTCTCCCAGCTAGGCATCAACCTTTATGTTACCAGATGGCTCACTGATAGAACCCACTCAGTCAAAATAGGGGAAGCCACCTCTAGTAGCAGACCCATAACGAGCAGTGTACCCCAAGGATCGGTTGGGCCTCTACTGTTTGGGATATACTTTTCTGAGGTGCAAGCCAAAACCAGTGGTCTGTGGCTGACCAAGTTTGCAGATGACTGCAAGCTGGGCACTGTCTTAAATTCCAGGCCAGCACTCAAAGGCATAAGGTGCCTGAAAATAAGAATATTTTAATAAAGCATATATAGGCAAAACAGACCGGTTTCAGCCCAAAAGTTATTAAGCCTTCCTCACATTGAGGAAGGCTTAATAACTTTTGGGCCGAAACCGGTCTGTTTTGCCTATATATGCTTTATTAAAATATTCTTATTTTCAGGCACCTTATGCCTTTGAGTGCAGGCCTGTATGTTTTTTTGTGGACATTTGCATTTTTGGGGCCGTGCACGTGCCATACTTGCAGGAGTCTTTCATTGTAATTCACTGTCTTAAATTCCCCTAGTGATGTTAACATCCTCTAAGAGGCCCATATCCAAACTAATGACTGGTGCCAGAAGCATGGCCTCAAACCAAAAGCCTAGAAATGCATCATTATCCCCTTTGGGGAAAATGGCATACCCACTAATTATCACATTAATAATGTACTAAGCACACAATCAGTGTGAGGGACTTGGGCACCCAGGCTGATAGCAACCTGACGTTCAACCATCATGTTGCCTCTGTTGTACATAGGGCTTTCTACATGGCCCACCTCATAAGTAAGGGTATTTCATCCAGGACAAGGAGGTCATAACATTCCTGTACTCCTCCCTTATCAGACCCATTATCTAGTACAATACCCCCTTTGTCATGTAGCTTGCCAAGCACATGCAACAGCTGGACAGACCACAGAGGTTCCTGACCAGGAAAATCCAGGGTCTCAAACACCTAATCGATACAGAAAGGCTAAAAGCCCTGTCCCTCTACTCAGTCTCATACAGACTGCTCAGAGGTGACCTGTGTCTGGCATACAAGGCCATTTCAGACCCAGCCTTGATGGAGTTTGTGCATATCCATAAGTCAAACTCTACTGGTGCAACCAGCATGCAAGGCCTCAACCTGGTCTGTGACATTAACAGAATTTGTTGGTGGGATAGATTTGTACCCCAAAGACTCCCACATATGTGGAATACACTTCCCCTCCATGTCAATCAGAGTACCTCACTAGCCTTCTTTAACAGGAACCTGCAGTGGCTGGGAAACAGAAATACACCCCTAGGATCCCACCTGTGTCCCTGCTGGACTGGGGAAACAGATGCTGATTTTGTGGGGAACATGGACGAAATTTTTGGCTAGGCTTATAAGGGCCTCCAGACCAATAGCCTAGTATCATCCTATGAACCTATGAACTTATGGTATGGAAACAATACAATACTGTAGGCACTTAGAGGGAAGCCCAAGTGGAAAAATAAGAGTACACTTAAATTTGTAAATGTTTCTAGTGCTGGTACTTAAGATGTGAGAATATGGAGTAACCTGTATGTGTTGGCAGGATCACTGGTCATAATTTTATACACATTTGTTGACAAGGTAAGCATACTGAACACAAGTGCCCCTTTTCAGGAATTACATAGGAACCCTGTCTGGTTGTGTGACTTGCCCAAAGGAATCAAACCTGTATCCTTGACTACATGATAGAGCTCATTAATTGCTCCGAGCTTTAATCCTCTGCACTAGCTTTGAAGTTGAAAACACTGTGGTTAATCAGGACTAAGATCATAGGGGACAGGAGTACTCATCTGTGAAATGGGACAAGAGAGAGTGGAAGGTCCTAAAGAAAGAGAGGCTTCTCAAGCCAAATGAGGTTTGAGCAAGGAAAACAGCACTTGTCATGACAAAAATAGTTATGAAAATGACTTAGTACTTCTGCTGTATGGCCCTCAGAATGAGCTAATGAATCGTATGAATATTTGGGAAATCATACTACAGTCTTGTGGACCATTTTTGGTCAAGAACATCCTCCAGACATTCCTATAGTGAGGAATCAGGTATACAAAATTGCTGCATATGCTGATGTGCACAGAGGCACAATGGTCTTAATAAATCCTTCAGGGAGGTAAATTGGTCAGAGTAAACCTTTTACTGTAATGATGGGCCAAGGGACCAGTCATTTGGCATCAGAAGCCAACAATATTATTTGTTCTGTATTGTTCTCTACAGTTACCTTCACAAAGGGCGTGGTTTAAAACTCATAAAATGACCGTCTGACATAGTCCATTTCCATACAGTCACTGACTCCTGGCAAAGGTTGTAGGAACAGGTCCCCCCCCCCCTGCTTGTTGATAAAACAAACCACTATCATGACATCTATGTGGTTCACTCTTGTAAACTTGGGTACTGACACATGAAACCTTGAAGAGTGTGACGGACTGTCCTCACCTCCATTACATGTGTAAAGTGGGCTCAGAATGTGACCATATACCTTGGGAAGTGAGGCCTTGACAATGTTCCATCTTATGCAAAAGTGTCAACGCTGAAAGCCACTAATGGTGTGGAGATCAAAAAGCAGCTGACTAGATTCAGTTTCAGTGTACAACCACAACATAAGACTACCTTTTCTTTTTAAGCTTTAAAAACTCACAAATGAAGGGTCCTGAAATGTGAGACCACTGAGCTATTACAGTTCACTGAATTATTATTTATTTATTTTATTTTATTTACTTACATTTGTTTACCGGGAAAGTCCAACTGGGAAGGATTGCCATTTTCAGTGGAAGCCCGGGGAGAAAATCTCTATCTACTTGTTTATTTATTTAATATTATTTATTAAGTACGACACAGCACTGATCTGCATGGACATTCCTCAGACTCTGCTTAGTAGCACTATCTAATTAAGTGACTTCTTCAGAGTCACACAGCAGGTAGGTAGATAATGAAGAAATTAACTGTAAAGTACAGGATGAAATCTTTTCACAGTTCACAGCCTTAGTCCTTGGTTTAATTTCTCAAAGTGTTTTGGTTTTCTGATACTCACAAGAATGGACTCCAATCTTAAGTCAGCGTATGATTAGAGTTCATGAAATTAGTTTTGTTTCAGTCACTGATGTTTGCCATGAGAGCTCTTCTCAACACTCGTAATGTGCCTAGAATTGCCTTCTCCTGCAGTTCATATGGTGTTACCATGTATCTGTAGCACATTTAAGTATGACTACAAATTCTTTCTTTAGTAATCTTATCACTCCTGCTACTCCTACAACCGCCTCAGTATTTTTCTTCCACATTGTTCGTTTCCCCTTGAAAATCCTAGTATTTTATGACTTTGTGTCGCTCTACATGTAAGTTACTGTAATCACTGGGTGTTGCAATTTCAATGATCAATGCTACTTTTGTCTTTTTTCTTGAACTACTAGATCTAGTTTTCTTGCATGTATTTTTTGAACTGTGGGTAATAGGTTATCCCATGTGATACAAACTTCATCAGTCTTTTCAATACTTTGTGGTTCATGTTTCTAATGCTTCTCAGTTACTTCTATATTGTAATGTTTACACAATCCCCAATGCAACAGTCTTGCCATATTACTGTGTCCTTCAAGGTATAGATCCTTAGCCATGAGTGTGAGACACCTAGCACCAAGATGTACAACTGTTTCCAGTTCTGTTTTACAGAACCTACATTTGTGTGTTTCTCCCACTTGTTCTACAGACTTTGTAAACCAGCATGTACATAGTCCACTGTCTTAGGCAGCCATTATTAATCCTTCATCTTTCTGTTTTACTTCACCTCTCCTTAGCCATTCCTGCGACAAATCTTGGTTAACTTGTAATTACAGAACATCTTTATACCTGTTACTATATTTGTGGACTTTCCAATTTTCTTTCCTTCTCATCTGATCACTTTCTTTATACTCTTTCTTTTGCTAATTTTTTGCACTTTCAGATGTCTGATTTTTGTGTTTTTCTGGTTTGATTTACATTCCACCTTTGTCCCGAAATTCCTCTGCTAAACTAATTAAAGTTGACACCTTAGACTTCTTTGCGTCATGCTTTAGAACCTTCATTATGACTGGGACTAAATAGGTCAGCAAATATACATGCAGTCCCACCATACCTCTCAACCTGGAAACATCAAAAATCTGGACAAAGGCCCATGAAAAATAGGTACAAATTTGTATGCTGACTAACATAAAATTTGCATACATAATTATGTAACCCCACCCACTCCCAATGGAATTGTGGGATATCAACTTTCAAACGCAAACTGAAGAACAGACAACCAAAATATGGCTCCAGAGTCCCCCTGCAGCCATTCCAATGTCCCATTATTTGGCTATTTCACCCCATTTATGATAAACACTGTAATGTGCATACTGCTCTTCTTCTACAATGATTATTTGGGTTTTGTTTAAAACTTTTATTTTACATTTTATAGCACACACACTAAAATACATCTGCTAAATAAAGCAATACAGTCTCACAATGAAAATAGGCTTAGCAATAAAACTTCTCTGCCTTTGAAACTCACATTAATTGAAAAAGCACTGAAACCCACACTCAAAGAAAATGCATCTGGCCAGTGGAGGATAAAGATTACCTTTGGGCTGTTTTAAAATCATAGGCCCCTTGCACACGAAGCATACATGTGTTCTCTGATACACCTTCCTGACTGTATTAAATTATATTCCTTGTATAATACAGCACACTTGTTAGAGCATATTTTAAATTTATTGCTTTGAACATTTTTCCAGTAAACAATGATAAAAAATGCATGAACCAGTAATGACAAAAATTCCCAATTCAGAACATTTCCATCATAAACGTCTACTCAAACTTCTACAATCCACCAGTATCAGTAAATATGCACAATCTCTGCAGAAGTAAAAGTCATCCAAATAATTCCACATTAAAGAGATCTGTAACTAATGACGACGCTGGTGCTAGCAAACAACTTTATATTTCATTGTTTCATCTACAAGTAAAGTGCCTGTTGCCCTTAATGAATAAATTGCCTACGGTACATTAAAAAAATGATAACCTAGTAATATTTCAATAGGGAATGGATGGTAAACTGATAACAGGTTCATACTTACTATGTATCTCCGCCAAAGGAGGACATTCTCAGAACTGGAGTAGCCACCCCTTTTAAAAGTATTACACAGTACAGTATCAGCAATACATCTACATACTGTGGGAGTAGAACCCACAGCCTTCTGCAGCAAAAGCAAGTATACTATCTGTTGTACTGCTAACAATGCAAGTAGACTTTGCATAAGCAGCACTAAACTTCTTTTTCCCTGAAGCACTGTGCAGCACAAGAAATCAGGAAAAAGCCAAAATTTATGGGGGGGGGGGGGGCAAAACCGGGGACACATTTTAAACATTGCTTGTATAATCTTAGAAAGTTGCTAGAATATAATGTTGTGTTGCCATGTGTTTCCTGAAAGATAGAACGACTGAAATGTAAATGACTATCATTATTTAGTGAATTCAGTTCTCAGTGATTTGCCAGAAAACCACAAATTTTATTTTATTTTTATTTAACATTTGTTTACTGGGAAAGTCAAACTTGGAGCGAAGCCAATTTTCAGCAGAGGCCTGGGGAAAAATGCTCCAGATGCATGTCTTTGTATTGTGGGAAGAAACTGAAGCACCCAGAGGAAAAGTACAGTTTTGTACCTACCATAAATGTAGATGTTCGAGGATCCACATTGCTGCAGTCCTAACTATTGGGTAGTCCGCTGTCCAGTCGGCCCGAATACCAAAGTATATGGCTGACGTCGGTCAGGGCGCATTAGACTGACGTCAGTACGTCAGGGTACTAATGCGCATGACCGACGTCATATCCTCAGTCTTTTCTTGCCCCAGATGTCAGAAGACCCTGAAAAGATAAGGCCAAAGGCCAAAAAATTCCCAACATACCTGCACCAAAATATATGTACAATATATACAAAATTAGCAGAATATAACCTCACCTACACAACCACCCCTAAACACAGAGGGGAAGGAGGGAGGGTAAATTGGACTGCAGCAATGTGGATCCTCGAACATCTACATTTATGGTAGGTACAAAACTGTACTATGTTCTTCATTCCACATTGCTGCAGTCCTAACTATTGGGTAGAATCCCAAAGCAGAGGTAAGGGAGGCTGGCAAATCATAAGGAAGCAGGAACTGACAACATGCCTTGCAAAATAGCAGTGGCAAAACCAGCCCTAGACTTAGAGTAGAGAGGAAGGTGATAATGCTTAGAGAAAGTATGCACTGAACTCCAAGTAGCTGCCTCCAAAATATCCTTTGTTGCCACCCCCCTTAGAAATGCTGTTGAAGTGGCAGTAGCCCTAGTGGAATGAGGCCTAATCCCAGCTGGAATCTCCTTGCCATGATGGGAATAACAAAATGCAATGCAACACCCAATCCACCTAGAAATAGTTTGTTTTGACACAGGCTTGCCCTGCGAATTCAAAGCAAAAGAAACAAACAACTGCTGAGACTGCCTAAAATCCTTAGTCCTGCTCAAATAATAACGCAATTGCCTGTGTACATCTAAAGTGTGCAAAATCTTTTCCCCTTTATTTTGGGGATCTGCATAAAAAGTAGGCAAATGAATAGTTTGGTTTAAAGCCACACTAGAAACCACCTTAGGCATAAAGGAAGGATTAGTACGTAAAGATACCCTATCCTTATGAAAAATCAAAAAAGGCTCCACTGCCATAAGGGCCTGCAACTCAGAAACCCTTCTTGCAGAAGTAATGGCCAACAAAAAGCAGTCTTCCATGACAAGTATTTCAATTCAGCAGTAGCCTTGAGGCTCAAAAGGTTGTAGAGTAAGTTTCTCCAACACAAAATTGAGATCCCAAGCAGGAGTAGGAGCTCTACGTGGGGGTCTTATATTCTTTGCCCCTCTAAGAAATTGCTTGAACAAAGGATGCGAAAACAATGGTGGGTCACAATCATAGTGAGCTGAAATTGCTGCAGCATGAATCTTAATGGAAGAGAAAGACAAACCTTTGTCCAATAACTCAGTAAGATATTGAAGAGCCACACTCAAATTTGGCTCAGAAATCTCCAAATTGTTTGCTGCACTCCAAAATAAAAATCTCTTCCATTTTTCTGCGTACACTTTCCTTGTACTAGGTCTCCTGGCTTCCATAATCACATTTAAAACTTGTTGAGGAAGTTGAGACCTGCTGTCTTTCAAAACAGAATATGCCAGGCTGTTAGATGAAGAGAGTGAAGCTTGACATTGAGTAGGTGACCGTCCCTCTGAGACAACAGGTGTGGAATCAAGGGTAAAGGCCATGGAGGCTTCCTTACCAGACTCCTCAGTAATGGGTACCAGTGCTGCCGAGGCCAATCTGGAGCTATTAAAATCATCCTTGGCTTGTCTTGTCTGACCTTTAGAAGCACCTTTGGAAGAAGAGGCAGAGGTGGAAATGCATACACGTGAAGATTTTTCCAACTGAAAGAAAGAGCATCCACTTTCCAAGCTGTGTGATGAAACCTCTTTGTGCAAAACTTTGGCAGCTGGTGGTTTAGTGGAGAAGCGAACAGATCTATGTCTGGAGTTCCCCATGACACTGTCAATTTTTGAAATACATGAAGATCCAGTTTCCACTCGTGGGGATCCATGATTTGTCTGCTTAACACATCTGCTAAGGAGTTCTGTGCTCCCGGCAGAAACCTTGCCTGAAGAGTTAGTTGCAAGCTGAGCGCAGTCTCCCATAAAATCATTGCTTGCCTGCACAATGGGTAAGAATGTGTTCCCCCTTGTTTGTTGATGTACCACATGACAGTTGTGTTGTCTGTTAGAATCAACACCTGCCCTGGAAGAAGTAATTCCTTGAAAGCCATTAATGCAAACTGGACTGCTAACATCTCTTTCATGTTGATATGTAGATGCTGTAGTCTGGCAGGCCACTTGTCTTGTATCCACTTTCCATTTAGATGAGCTCCCCAAGCAATGTCTGAGGCATCTGTCGTTAGAATCTGACTCGCCTCTGGTCGGGTCACAGAGAGTCCCTTGTTTAGGTGACATTCCTGAGCCCACCACAAAAATTCCTTTTGAATGCAAGGGATTATTTGAATGACAGTGTCCAAATCCTGGCAGTGCTGTGTCCATACATTTTTGAGATACCATTGCAGCTTCCTCATATGCAGTTTGGCATTGGGAAGCACCAGAATACAAGATGCCATGAACCCTAAGGCTTGAAGGACTGTCCTTGCAGTCAGCCCGGACTGAAGAGATAGTTGATGAAAGTAACTGGAAAGATTCTTTTGTTTGTCCGGGGTTAAAAAGGCCATCTGGGCTGCTGTATTCAGTCTCACACCCAGAAAGCACATGTCTTGAGAGGGTACTAGACTGGACTTTATTTCGTTCACAGAATACCCTAGGCATCTTAGCACTGCTATGACATATTCCAAATGCTGTAGAAGGTCTTCCTTTTCTTGAGCCAGAATCAGGCAATCGTCCAAGTAAGGATAGATTTGAATTCCTTTTAGCCTGAAGTAAGCTATCACTGGAGCCAGAACCTTCGTGAATACTCTGGGCGCAGTAGATAAGCCAAAGGGCAATGCAGAGAACTGATAATGAGAATTTCCAGTTCGAAAACGCAGATACTTTCTGCAATTTAGTCTTATAGGCACATGAAGGTAAGCTTCCTTGAGATCTAAAGTTACCATCCAGTGATCTTTGCCAAGCAGAGGTAAAAGCTGTTGTAACGTCAACATTTTGAACTTGGGAATGTCCAGATAAGTGTTGAGGATAGACAAATCCAAAATTGGTCTCCACGTGTTCCCCTTCTTCGGTACTAGGAACAGGCGAGAATAAAATCCTAGGCCCCTTTCTGGCACAGGAACTGGCTGAATGGCCCCTATTTGGAGTAACAGAGAAATTTGCTTGTGAGCCTCTTGTCTTTGTAGAGGAGGAATGTCTGGCATGCCTTTGAAAGGAGGCAAGGTATGGAAATAAAACCTGTAACCGTGGTGAATGATATCCAGAACCCATCTGTCTTGGGTAATAAAATCCCAATTTTCTTTGAAAAGAGACAGCCTTCCTCCCAACGGTGCTGCCAGGCGAGAATGAACTGGCAGCTGAAAAGGCAGGTCATTGGGTCTGCTTACGAAAGGACTGACCCCTGCCCTCACCAGAAGTCTGAGCAGGGGAACTCCCTGTCCTAGGCCTAAAAGAACCCTGAGCTCTGCCCCTACCACGTCTAGACCTACCCCTAGACTGGGAATCATAAGCAGGATAAGTCCATCCCTTAGTAGGCCAATTTCTACTAAACTTCGGAGGCTGCACCTGCAAAAAATCTTTAACAGTTTGCATAGACTTAGCCTTGTCCTCCATTTTCTTTAAAACTGCTTCCACAGGCGAACCAAACAACACATCAGACTGTAAAGGAGCATCCAAAATCCTTGTCTTAACATGCTCAGCTAAATTCTGATCTCTCAACCAGGCGTGCCTACGAAGAACAGAACCAGTGGCAGCCACCCTGGAGGAGGCCTGCACAGCATCAAAACCACACTGCAAGGAATGTTTACCCACCTGTTCAGACACATGAACTAAATCCTGCAACTCTTTACACTCAATACCTTCCGCCAGAGCATCCACCTTAGATTTCAACTGTGAAAGAAGATAATTCTGATATTTTAACATGTGAAACTGACAATTCAACGCCCTCATGGCTAAAGTGGAAGAAGTATACACTTTCTTTCCCCATCTATCCAAAGCCCTTGCCTCTTTATCAGGAGGGACAGGATTTTTAACAACTGAGGCCTTCACACCTTTAGGCCCCTGAGAGACAGTATCCGGGTCTGCCCTAGGACTCTTAAAAAGATACTTATGAGCTTCAGGCACCCTATAATACCTATCCGGTTTAACTGGGGCAGGAGGCAAAGAATCAGGATTCAGGGAAGCCTCTGCAAAAACATCTTCCACCACATTCAAAACAGGAGGTATAGCTAAAGGCCTATGCTGGGGTAAAAACAAGAATTCCCTAAGCCTTTTCCTGGAATCAGAGAAATCTTGACCTTCCCATTTAAAATGCTCCCTCATGGAATGCAGAGTCTCTGAAAATGAAAAATCCTCAGGAGGAGAAGCCGAAGGAGTAGAATCATCCACATCAGAATCAGAATAAGGAGGAAACTCCTGCAAGTCTTCAGCCGAAGACTCAGAAGCCTCCGAACATTGCTCAAAACTCTCAAACTCAGGTTCCACCCTAGGCCTCTTATCAGGAGGGGGCATAGAACCTCTTATCATAGTAATCAAATCCTCTGCCATTTTAAGCATATGTTTCTTAGGTAAAGACCCTGAAGCACTAGGAGAAACCCCCACTGAAGCTAAACTTGACCTGCCTCTCAAAGAAGTCTTGGAAACAGAAGGGGAGGCTCTAACCACCTTAGGAAGAGAGGGAAGAACAGCCACCTGAGAAGCCCCCTCAGCCTGGCCTACTTCCTGAGAGGATACATCCTGTAACAGTAAAGTCTCTTGAGACTCCAAAGAAACACCCGGCAGAACCTCCGGCTCCACTGAGCCTTCCAAAGAACCGACGTCTGGGACTGTCGGTTCTTCCCCTCTAGGTTTTGCCGTTTTGTCCTTGCGCTTTTTGGCCGAAGCCGGCGTCGGAGCATCCGACGGCATTTTATAATTACAACGCTTTCCAAACACTAACCTGGCACAGTCTAACCTTCTCTTAATAGTGCGTTTGTTAAATCTAGCACAAGAGCGGCATCCAACAACGTCGTGCTCAGGCCCTAAACAAGGTATACACAAAGTATGGTAATCCCTATGAGGTATCTGTTTCCCACAAGAAATACAGTTATTCACTTTTTCTGACATCCGGTTAAATACTGAGGCAAGAAAAAACCAAAATAATCCCCAACGGGGTACTTAGCCAACTTTGATTCGGTCTGAAACTCTGACTTCAGTAACTTTCAGAACGCCAACCTGCACTCGCAAAATTGCTTCTGCATCGGACCATGCGGCAAAAAAGACTGAGGATATGACGTCGGTCATGCGCATTAGTACCCTGACGTACTGACGTCAGTCTAATGCGCCCTGACCGACGTCAGCCATATACTTTGGTATTCGGGCCGACTGGACAGCGGACTACCCAATAGTTAGGACTGCAGCAATGTGGAATGAAGAACATCCCACACAAACACAGGGAGGACATGCAGACTCTGCGCAGAAGGCACTTCAGCCAAGAATCGAACTACAGAACCTCTTGTTGTGAGGTGACAACACTACCACTGCACTATCCAAATTTTAAGAGGAAGAGACCAAAAGTATGAGCCAAACATTCCAGACATTCTGTGAAAATTTGTACAGTTGAGAGCTATAATTTCTTCAATCAGAAGTGGTGGTATGGGTAGAGAACTCAGGCTCCTGTACCTAAGGTACAGGGTTTGAGCCTGAGTAACCATAAAGTACAGTTTTGTACCTACCATAAATGTAGATGTTCGAAGATCCACATTGCTGCAGTCCTAACACTTGGGGTAGTCCGCTGTCCCAGTCGGCCCGAATACCAAAGTATAAGGCTGACGTCGGTCAAGGCGCATTTGTCTGACATCAGGACGTCAGGGTACAAATGCGCATGACCGACGTCATATCCTCAGTCTTTTCTTGCCCCAGATGTCAGAAGACCCTAAAAAGATAAGGCCAAAACCAAAAAACACCAAACACTCCTGTACCTAATATATGTACAATATATACAAATTTACAAAAATAGAACCCCACCCACACAACCACCCCTAAACACAGAGGGGAAGGAGGGAGGTATTGGACTGCAGCAATGTGGATCTTCGAACATCTACATTTATGGTAGGTACAAAACTGTACTATGTTCTTCATCTCACATTGCTGCAGTCCTAACACTTGGGTAGAATCCCAAAGCAGAGGTAAGGGAGGATGGCTAAACTATAATGAAGCAGGAGTTGCCAAAATGCCCTGCAACACAGCAGTGGCAAAACCAGCCCTGGATTTAGAATAGAGAGGAAGGTGGTAATGCTTGGAGAAAGTATGCACTGAACTCCAAGTAGCTGCCTCCAAAATATCCTTAGTTGCCACCCCCCTTAGAAATGCTGTTGAAGTGGCAGTAGCCCTCGTGGAATGAGGCCTAATTCCAGCTGGAATCTCCTTGCCATGATGGGAATAACAGAATGCAATGCAAAACCCAATCCACTTAGATATAGTTTGTTTTGACACAGGCTTGCCCTGGGAACTCAAAGCAAAAGAAACAAACAACTGCTGAGACTGCCTAAAATCCCTAGTCCTGCTTAAATAATAACGCAACTGCCTGTGTACATCTAAAGTGTGCAAAATCTTTTCCCCCTTATTTTGGGGATTTGCATAAAAAGTAGGCAAATGAATAGTTTGGTTTAAAGCCACACTAGAAACCACCTTAGGCATAAATGAAGGATTAGTACGTAATGATACCCTATCCTTATGAAAATCAAAAAAGGCTCAACCGCCATAAGGGCCTGCAATTCAGAAACCCTTCTTGCAGAAGTAATGGCCAACAAAAAAGCAGTTTTCCATGACAAGTATTTCAATTCAGCAGTAGCCATGAGGCTCAAAAGGTTGTAGATTAAGTTTCTCCAACACAAAATTGAGGTCCCAAGCAGGAGTAGGAGCTCTACGTGGGGGTCTTATATTCTTTGCCCCTCTAAGAAATTGCTTGAACAAAGGATGAGAAAACAATGGTGGGTCACAATCATAGTGAGGTGAAATTGCTGCAGCATGAATCTTAATGGAAGAGAAAGACAAACCTTTGTCCAATAACTCAGTAAGATATTGAAGAGCCACACTCAAATTAGGCTCAGAAACATCCAAATCCTTTGCTGCACTCCAAAATAAAAATCTCTTCCATTTTTCTGCATACACTTTACGTGTACTAGGCCTTCTGGCTTCCATAATCACATTCAAAACTTGTTGAGGAAGTTGAGACCTGCTGTGGTTCAAAACAGAATATGCCAGGCTGTTAGATGAAGAGAGTGAAGCTTGACATTGAGGAGATGACCGTCCCTCTGAGACAAAAGGTGTGGAATTAAAGGTAAAGGCCATGGAGGCTTCCTTACCAGATTCCTCAGTAATGGGTACCAGTGTTGCCGAGGCCAATCTGGAGCTATCAAAATCATCCTTGGCTTGTCTTGTCTGACCTTTAGGAGTACCTTTGGGAGGAGAGGCAGAGGAGGAAAGGCATACACATGAAGATTTTCCCAACTGAACGAAAGAGCATCCACTTTCCAAGCTGTGTGATGAAACCTTTTCGTGCAAAACTTTGGCAGCTGGTGGTTTAGTGGAGAAGCGAACAGATCTATGTCTGGAGTTCCCCAGGACACTGTCAATTGTCGAAATACATGAAGATCCAGTTTCCACTCGTGGGGATCCATGATTTGCCTGCTTAACACATCTGCTAAGGAGTTCTGTGCTCCTGGCAGAAACCTTGCCTGTAGATTTAGCTGCAAGCTGAGCGCAGTCTCCCACAAAATCATTGCTTGCCTGCATAGAGGATAAGAATGTGTTCCCCCTTGCTTGTTGATGTACCACATGACAGTAGTGTTGTCTGTTAGAATCAACACCTGCCCTGGAAGAAGTAACCCCAAAAACTAACCTGGCACAATCTAATCTTCTCTTAATAGTGCGTTTGTTAAATCTAGCACAAGAGCGACAGCCAACAACGTCGTGCTCAGGCCCTAAGCAAGGTATACACAATGTATGGTAATCTCTATGAGGTATCTGTTTCCCACAAGAAATACAGTTATTCACTTTTTCTGACATCCGGTTAAATACTGAGGCAAGAAAAAACCAAAATATTCCCCAACGGGGTACTTCGCCAACTTTGATTCGGTTTGAAACTCCGACTTCAGAAAATTTCAGAACGCCAACCTGCACTCGCAATACTGCTTCTGCATCGGACCATGCAGCAAAAAAGACTGAGGATATGACGTCGGTCATGCGCATTTGTACCCTGACGTCCTGATGTCAGACAAATGCGCCTTGACCGACGTCAGCCTTATACTTTGGTATTCGGGCCGACTGGGACAGCGGACTACCCCAAGTGTTAGGACTGCAGCAATGTGAGATGAAGAACATCCACCAGTTATACCTAACTGGTGCATTTTAGCCACACACACACACACACACACACACACACACACACACACACACACTACCTTCAAATGCAGCAATAATTCCTAATTCCAACACTAAATAAAAAATGGAAAGTAATTCAAATGCTTATCATTCCAAATGGAAAGTAATTAAAATGCTTGCAATTGCGTGCGACCAGAAAGAACGGAACGGTCACGTTATTCCACGTAAAATTCAACTATTCACACATAATAGTCCAAAGTCTGAATGGTCCTGCTTCCATATCATCATCAGCACTTAAGAATAAAACCTCTGGACTGGAAAGAACAGAATGGTCATTGCAGCTAAAGTTAAAAGTGCTTTAGCAGCTAAAACTAAAAGTCCTTTACCTGGAGGAGCTAGGGAAACACCGCTGCAGACCTGCAGTCAACACATGCACGCTACTTTCTGCCCATAAACAAAGTGAATCAGTCAGTCACACCCCTCAAGCCCTCAGCCAATTCCGACAGGCTGCTTATGAAGTTGACATCATTGCGCACGCCTCTGCATGTGATGACGGCAGCGGAAACAAATCATTTTAAAAAAGCCAGGAATAAAGGGGGCCACTCTGGAATTCGTGGCACCCCATTGTTTGGACCTCAAAACCGGTAAATGCCGAGGAATTCGGTACGGTTGAGAGGTATGAGTCCCACAACTGCATATCTACACAAACAGTCAATTTCAAGGAGTCCCATACCTCCTTCAGAATAAAAGATGTATAATCTTGTTATTCACTGTTTTTATACACCATTTGATAAGCATGACACATTTTCTTGTTTTCATATCTGTTTTATTGCTTTTTATGGCCAGTCTGTCACACCAATGCTCAAAGACAGAACAGGAAGAGCAAACTGATTTATAGCTTGAGCTTTAATCCTACATGTTAAAGCAGTTTTAAATATTAGTTTTAGTCTTCTGAACTGTTCTTTAGTGAGTTTTATTTTCATTTGTTCATGTTTTACTATTGACCCTTCATCTACTCGCAAGTATTTATACATTCCCTCCTGATCAAGTTCTTTTATACCGCATACCTATTCCAGGGTGACATTTTTTGGTGCTGCAGTTTCCCTTTTATAAATGTTGCTTTTGTACATTTATCAAGACCAAATATCACTCTTATAGTTTGATAAAATTTTAACTATTTGCAGCTGTGCTTTCGGATCCTTGTTTGATACACCATACAATTTTAAATCATCCACAAAAAATGTATGCATTGTCTTTAGACACATTTGGTTTCTAGGAGTAAAATTATAACCATAGTCTAACCTATAAAGGAAACAGCTTAATGGGTTAAGGGCAAGATAAAACAACAGTGGTGACAACAAATTATCCTTGAATATCTTCCTTTGAATTTCTATCCTGGGGATAACAATTTGCTTTGTCATGGCTTAGCTTCAAAGTGTTTTTCTAGTGTAACATAGTCACTGTGACGTAACTGATTAGTGTAGGATGTACCTCATATATCTGTAAGCATTCCATTTATCCATGGATGTGAGATCCTGTGAAATGTTTTGTAATCCATCCATGCCATACATTCTTCCCCATTTTACAACTACTTCCTTTTAATACCTTTTTTCTACTACCATAATTGATTTTTTTTAAATGACTATAAACTTTGTCTGCATCAATTCCACTATATAACTTGCGTTCTTTCAGAAGGCAAGTTATTGGTCCATAGCAGGTTCAATCTTAAGGAGTTGTATCGTTTTCCTTGTTGTTAACCATGTCTGTGTTTGTTTGGGATGTACATATAAATAATTCTTACTTAAGGTTAAATCTCTTGTGTAAAGACATTAATACCTTCAGCCAGAAGTTAGGTATTGCATCTGATCTCACGATTTTCCATTTAGGATCTTTTGTTAATTTTGTCTTAATTTCTCTGGCTGTTACTTCATCCCATTTCAAATCATCTTCATTATAGCTCTTCAGTCCTTCTACATTAGAGCTCCTTACCACTTCTTTTAATTCTTTTATCCATTCAGCATCTCTGTTATAGGTTCATAGAAGGTTACTAGGCTAACGGCCCTACAGCTCTTACAAGCCTAGCCATATTTATCCCAAGCTGCGCCAATTGTCGGTAGTTAGGTGAGTGAAGTTCATAGAGGTAAGGGTCTATGGTAGTTAATACCATCTTCCTCTGTCCAGGAAGGACATGGACACCAACCCAGATGTGAATTTACTGTCACCCATCCATTGATCTACATTGCATGTGAAGATGGTCAGGGAGGGGCTGTGTTTCACATGAACTGGAAGCTTGTTCCAGAGAAGTGGCAGTCTCTGTAGGAGACAGAATACAGTGACAGGGCTTTCAGTTTTTCCATGTAAGACCAAAAATACATTGTACATTCAAAAACGAAACTGCACAAGTTTGTAAGCAAAATATAAATTTTTATGTCCAAAGGTTATAGCAAATGAAATTAGCATATGAAATGAAATGAATAATGTAATTAGCAGGGATGTCAGCTTTCCCAAAGGGAATAATAATGCATTTTTTTACATTTAGCTTTAATACATGGCTTTAGCACCAATCATTTGTCTACGTTAACCCTGCCTGCAGTATATTAACATCGTTTAACATGGTCTTCATAAATACTTCTCCAAAATGTACCTATTTTTTATGTTTCTATTCCATTTGCTTTATTTCTCAATTCTCAATAAAATCTTTTTGGGTCATTATTGAATTTCTTATTTTGTACGTCTCCTTTGCATTTATCTGCATACCTTCCAAATTTTTCCGCTTGTTCTGATATTTTTAGTTTATTATTGTAAATAGTGTATGAAAAATCTTGGTCTGTTTTGATACTCTTTCTACATTATTTTTAACATATCTATCTTTCTACGTATTTAAGATGATCACCATCATTCATGATAATCTGTTCTGTTTTTCAGCATTCTTCCATCAGTGATGCTTCTTGTCGTAGTTGCGTTATAATTTTCTCTGTCTGATGCTGCCAGACAGATATTCTGTCACTTTGTCAGGCAATATTCTAAAATAAAAAACAAGTATTCCATGGGAGCAGACCCTTTCATCAGCCACACAACCCTGGTATAAAGAAAAGGTGTACACCTTGTCTCTGGAAATCTGTTGTAAAATGTTTTGTAGAGGACGGATTTCATCTATCCTAAACTGGCCTTGAGCTGCAATGTGTGCACACTGCAGCATATAAATGTCACAAGTCTGGATGGTTCCAATTGAGAATCTGTACTTCATAACTCCAATACCATGGGCTAGCAAAGCAGCTGTTACTATGCTAAAGGAGGGAAGGGTACCAAGTCATTTGTCAAGACTGGGGAAATGAACTCTCTGCTTGCAGCTTCTGCTTTCCTACAATAACACCCAAGCAACTGTTGAACATCTTGTGAGCTAATATAAGACTAAATGGAAGACCCATTAACTGTAAATATGTGGCTCCTAGATAGAAGAAAAAATACTACTTTACTTAACAATGTTTAATGTGACATTAGGCATTTCAGAGGCACAAGAAACACATCCAACGTCTATGAGACACATCCACAAGAGAATGGACTGCAGAGTCAAAATCCAGACTTTTTCCCTTGGCTTAAATTGTGCTATAGTGCTAATGTTAACAGTGAGTCTAAGGTACTGCAAACAACCGTGAGTCGACAACTAATTTGAATAGCAACATAACTCTTTATTGTCTGATGGGACTGCCTAAATGGTTAACTGTCTACAAGTTAAAAGCATCTCTTCTACATGCATGTGCCTGACTGTGTGGGATTGTCAGGTACAGACTATGCTCAGGGATGTTTTTTAAAGGTAATGCACACTCTACTGAAACTATTTACCATATCCACTTTTTCTGCATGAAGGCCTGCCTCACAGACAGATGACTAGCAAATGGCTCCATAATGTCACCAGTATGGAGTCACAGTGAAGGCCTCAATATTTAATGTCAAGTTGCAATGGACATTAGAGGTAGATTTCATATGAAATATTTCTTAGTAAGGAAAGATTTATTTAACATTTGTTTACCGGGAAAGTCCAACTTGGAACGAAGCCAATTTTCAGCTGAGGCCCGGGGAGAAACGCTCCAAACGCATGTCTTTATAACGTGATGCTATAAATGCTATGCTGATTTTAAAACTTCAAATACTTAGGAGTTCTATGTCTTAATTCCATCTTAACTTGGAAAGTTGTACTGAAATATTTGATGTTCTTTATATAGCTTAGTCTTGCAATAGTCCTTCCTACTGAGAATTCAGCCATGAAGTTTCCAGTGCTCAGTGCCCTTTCCCCCTCTAAGTCAGGCATTTATCTGCTCTTTATGAATATAAAGATATTCCTTGTGCAGAGCTGTCTGTCTGTCTGCACCATTTCAGATCTTTCTTGCTGCAATTAACAGCATGTGTACCAATTCTTAACAGCTGCAATCTGCTGATGTTTGCCTACCCAGAACTCAGCTAGATATACACCCTGTTGGAGAAATTTTTCTTAACATTTACTGTGACTTGTTCATTTTGGTTAACTATGTGTAGTTCAATAGGGCTAGATGCCTGGTAAGATACTTCAGGGCATGTCCATCCCAAAGCAAGAAGGCAGATGCTATTGTGGGAGTCAGATCCCACACACAAAGGCTACTATAGTTTATGCATTATTTGTTTAGACCCAGAACATGATAATGAGAATTGTAAAGTCTATCAAGGGTTTACATAGAAAATTCTAAGACGGGAGCATTCCTTGCAAAACTAATTAGACTGGAAGAGATTTGTGGCTTTGACTCATACCACTATGGCATCTTCCAGTTCACCACGAACCTCACTGATTAGAAATGTACTGTAAGGAAGAGGCATTCAGGGATCTAGACAATGCAACTGAGGACAGAGGCTTTACTGAAGTACTTTTACAGCGCTAGGTCCTCATGTGCAGTGTCTCCACTATGTTAGTCATGGAGAACATTCACAGTCAAGACATGGAGGTTCAGGAATCCTAGCCTTAGTCTCTGGCCTTCAAGGTGGAAACCCCATTTAAGAAGACTCAAAATATAGGGTGCCCCACCCAGCTCCCTGCAGCTGTGTGGGTCTCAGGCAATGGGTAGCTCCTCACCAATTCCACCCCCCACCCTACCCCCAGCTATTCTCTGGAAGTGACTGCCTTGGCTCAGGGGTTCCTTCAGGTGACACAACCTGCAGCTAAGTGCAGATCAACATTCAGCATTTTTCATTCCCCTAAGAGAAAGAGAAATCCTCCTCAGGGAAGGCTGATGACTCCCCATAGAGGGAAGGGGAAGAACTGGACTAATCTTCCCATTAGGCGTGACACAAACGTTGATGGCAACAAGTCTTCTGTTTCACCATCTGAGGACACCTCATTTGGTGACTCTTTACTTAGGATTAAAGGTCACTTCAAATTGGGGGGAAAGAAAAGGTTATGCACTTACTATAACATTATATCTGTGTTGTCCATTTTCATTCTTCCTCAAATGATGGGTCTCGGATCTGACCACTTCTATCAGATCCTTGGATCAAAAACCCCAAACTTCTCCCTTTACCCAATGTCCCACCCACCTAACATATCTCAGACTGAGTCTGCTACCCATAGGAGACAGTGTACTACAATATCTTAATAGAATTCAAGAAAGTATAGAAATAGAAAAAAGAGCTGGAGTCCAAACAAGGAACAACAGTTCCCAAACTGAAACCCTTAGGCCAATCCAGGAGCAAAGGGAAGGAAGTTGAAGAAAAATGAAATGGACAATACAAATGTAACATTATGGTGAGTATATAACTTTTTTATCTAATGTCATTTTCATTCATTCCTCAACTGATGGGACAGAGTCCCAGGCTAGATGAACCTTATGGAAGGATATTCTGGAGTACGGAGGAGCCAAAAGCAGCTGTGTTCCTAGAAACCAAATCCAATTTGTAATGAGCAAAAGAAGTATGACAATTGGACCAAGTGGCAGCTGCACAAATGTCATCTATGGAAGCTCTTGACCAAAAAGCAGAGGATACAGCCATATACCTAGTGGAATGAGTTCTAGGAGGCTTAAGCAAAGATAATCCTGTTTTACCATAGACAAAGAGGAACAATCAGTTAACCATTTAACCAGTTTAAGTTCAGAAACTGACTTGCTCAATCTTTTAGGTGGGAAGGATACAAATAACTTGTCAGACTTCCGGAAATCTTTGGTTCTATGGAGATAAAAACTATGTACCTCCAGAAGATGGAGCATGTACTCTCCCTTGTTTCAAAAATTTGGAAAGAAAACTGGGAGGTTTATGACCTGGTTAATATTATACTCAGAAGCTACCTTACCCTGTCTTTGTGGAAAACCAGGTAAGGAGGTCTGGAAAACAGAGCCTAGACTTTGGATACTCATCTAGCAGATGTGATAGCAACTAGAAAAATGGTTTTCCAAAACAAAAATTTTAGGTTTGACTTGGTTGAGGGTTCAAAATGACTTTGGGCCAGTGCTTGAAGAAAAATAGTTAAATCCCAAGGAAGAGTAGGATCCTTTAGTGGAGGTGTAAGTAGAAAGGCTCCTTTGAGAAAGGTTTTACATAACTTAGAAGAAGCTAAGGAAGAATTATTTTCACCTAGATGGAAATCTGAAATGGCAGCCAACTGGAACTTAATAGTAGAAAAGTTAGCTGCTTTTTCACTGAAAACTGAAGTTAAAAAATCAAGTACAGTTGGTACATGGGCAGAAAGGGGGTCCAGATCCCTATTAAGGGCCTAGAACACAAATCCCTTCCATTTATTTTTGTAAATCTTTCTAGTATATTCTGTTTGAGAAGATAAAAAAATATATGACTGGCCAGAAAGGAGAATTTGGGCTGCCTATCAATCAGTGGAACTGGAGACACCATGCAGTCAATTTGAGGCCTGTTATGTTCAGATGGGTCATACCTGTTGGGTGAGACAGGAGGTTTGGACTGGGATCAGATATCCAGGGTGGAAGTAGAAGATGAGGCCAGAGGAAGGGGAACCAATCTGGTGAGGCCAAAAGGGTGCAATCAGGATAACTGTGCTCTTCAACTAGTATACTTTCTTTAGAAATTTTGGGGTGAGAGGTAACAGTAGGTAAGCATAAAGAAGACTGGAGGACCAATCATGGACTACAGCATCTCTCAGTAACTCCCTCGTTGGAGGGATCAGGGCAGAGAACCTGCTGCACTTGTTGCTCAGGGGAGAAGCAAATAGGTCGCAGCATGGCTGGCCCCATCAACGGAAAATTCTCTTCGCCACTTTGTTATTGAGAGATCACTCTTGAAGAATCAGAACAGACCTGCTTAGTTTGTCTGTAATCATGTTGGCTTTTCTCAGTATGTGTGTTGCTATTAGAAAGCTTTCAAAAGAGATTACCCATTGTCACACACTCATTGCTTCTTGACAAAGTGGATAAGATTTGGTTCCTCCCTGCTTAATGTAGTAAGACTACAGACATCTTGTCCACCTCAGTAGCAACTGTTCAGGAGGGGACAGTGTCTTGAAAGGCCTGCAATGCTAGGAGGACTGCTGTAATTTACAGGACATTGATATGCGTCTTAGCCTTTTCTGGAGCCCATGTACCTCGGACTGTCCTTCCCAAGTAGTGCTCCACCACCCCAGGAGGGAGGCATCCATGGTCAGTGTGGCCGTGGGCAGGGGAAGAACAAATGGATGGCCTTCAGAAACTTCATTTGAGTGAAGCCACCAAAGAAGATATCTTTTGCAAGCTTGTGTGATCTTGACTGGAGTGATTAAAGGCTGACGAAGAATGGACCACTATACTGACAGGGTCCATTGTAGGATTTGTATGTGAAACTCGTCTAAAGTGGCTAAGGTGATAGCTGCTGCCATGTTTCCCAAGGCATGTAATATTAGTCGAGCTGGAAGAGAAGAATGCAGGATTACTAGATGGAGATATAACTGGAGCAAGTAGTACCTTTCCTGTAAAAGTAGATGCCTGGTTGGGGAAGTTAGGAGCCAGTTGCCTAGGTACGGAAACACTTGGAATCCCAGCAGTCTCAAGTGAATTGCTACGACCACCAAGCATTTAGTGAATATCATGGGGCCTGTGGTGAGACCAAGGGGTAATGCTCTGAATTGGTAATAACTAGCTCCCAGCCAGAAGTGCAGATACCTTCTGGAGTAACTATTCATTTTGATGTGATAGCATGCATCTTGAAGATCTATCGAGCACTTCCAATCACCCTTTTGTAGTAGAGGCAGTATGGACTGAACCATGACCATCCGGAATCTTGAATATTGTACAAAGTGGTTTTATCTGCTGAGATCCAGGATGGGACTCAAGTCCCCTGTCTTCTCTGACACTAAGAATCTTGAGTAGGTCCTGGATCCTCTCTGGTCTGGGTGACTCTTTTTTCTGGCAGCTTTTCTATTTCTAAGGCTGCTACTTCCCTCTGATTGGGAAGAACATCGGGGATTCCCTTCATTGTTGTAGGGGGAATTTGGGAAAATGGTATGATATAACCTCTACATTTAATTCTCTGCACTCAAGAATCTTTTGTTATGGATAGTCAGGCTTTTTGGTGCAAAGACAAACACCCCTGACTGCCTCCGGAAGACAACAGTTGGGCTGCCTTTCAGGAGCGCTGGTAGAGCTTGTCCAAGAAGGAATCATGGAAACCCTGGTTCTGTAGGCCACCTCTGCTCTGGGGGTGGTGTCTTTCATTATAGCCCCCTCCTCTGCCTCTTGAACAACTATCTTCTTGTGTGTCTTAGAAAGGACCATGGCATTTATGGAGCCACATCTTTCTACCTCCTCAATGATTCCTGGAAAAGGGTCTTTGAGGGGTAGAAAATGTATCCCTATGGCAGACAAGGTCTTTCCTTCCTGTTCACATCTGGAGAGTGTATCTTTTACTTTAGGGCTAAACAAATAGGATCCATCAAACAGACCACTGATAAATGAATAATTAAAGGGTTCCACAAAGTTATATAGGAACATCCAGGCATTTCTCCTAATGGCTATGCCTAAACCTACCACCCATGAGGTACCTTCCACCACATGGGAGATCAGACTCATGGATGCGTTAGATATCAACTGAAGGGTGGCCAGTGCTAGGAAACTCCATTTTGGTCCTTGGCAGACATGGACACAGAAAGAGATTTGGAGAGTTCTTTAGTCACATCTCTTTGCAATCTTGTAAAATGTGGAAAATAATTCAATGACCACACAGCAAAGGTCACTGAAGCATAAACGCACTTATCAAATCTGTCCAAGACCCTGGACTCCATGTTAGGGGGATGGACAGATGAGCACTGCTCTGCAAAGTCTTTTTTCACATCTACCACCACAACCATGGCATCAGCTGGAACCCCCTTGCTCCAGTGTGTTCTGTCCTTGGGAGGGGCAAAAAATATATCTGGATGCTTAGAGATGGGCTCCACAGTATCCAGTTCCTTCCACGCACAGCGAGAAATGACAGCTACGTTCATCAGCCAGGGGTTCACCCCAAGATGTAGCTGGGTCAGACCCAAAAGCCTACAGGAACACCTACTCCTCTTCGGAAGGGGTATCAAAAGACCAACCAACTTTTTATTTTAAGAGCTCAAGAATGTCTCCAAATAAAATGTCTTCAGGTGGAGATCTGGAGGACCCTTCCCCTTCATTGAAATTGGAGTCCTCAGTGAGAGATTCCTGAGGGGAATCTTAGTGTTTTCTTTTACATGTTCTCTTTCAAGGAACCTCATCAGTTGGATGGTCTAGTGAGGTATCATAAGAGATGGGGGAGTCTAGAGAGACTGACTGGAGACTTGAACTGGCTGGCTGCCCCAGTGGAATGGAAGAGCAAGGCTCAGAGCAAAGAGGAGGAGGTAGACTGATGTGATCTGTGTGGGGTAAGGGTGTGCTTTCTCTAGGTAAAGAGAAGGCCCTTTCCACAATCTTGAACTCCCGGCCACTGGAACCCTGTAAGCACGCCACCTGAGGATGGATTCAGACCCAAACTGTACAAAGCAGAGGCTCTGAGGGTCAGGATGGCTCCGATAACTTCAGAGTCGAATCTGGTCCCCCGGATCCGGCGCTGATGCTTCAGCTCAGAAAGGCTTGGAGCTGCATAGCTCAGGGAAGTGACTGGAATCAAAAAAAGAATTGTCTTCAGATCCATTGAGGATACCTCAGGGATCCTGGATCTGAAGGCTCCAAAACAGAAGGTAGGACCGGATAAGGAGAAACCAAAGGTGGTACTAGTAACAGGCAGGTTCACAGATACACTGGGAGATGGAGACAGGATTACCCCCATCTGGATCTAAGCTCTGAGGAATTTTCTCATCATCCTATCCACTTCACTCAAGGAGATTTTTATCAGTGGCAACACCAGGGTCTACCAAGCAGGATGAGACATCAGAAAATGAGAAAGAAAAATGGATCAAATCAAGATGCATGAAGTCTAATGATTTGAAATGGTGACATCCTGACGGACGCATTGTGGAACCTCAGTCTATATTGCTTGGCTGTCTGCATCTGATGAAGTACTTTAAACGAAAACGTTTTTGTGGAGTTTGTTAAGAAACGTTAATGTGGTTTGGTTCATTGGAATAAAGCTGTTTTTTATTTGTTCTGTGGCTGGATTTCCCTTCTTTGGGTACTTTGGACTTTTTACTGGTGATTTTTTGGTACCTTGGCGTGTTTATATATATATATATATATATATATATATACACACACATAATATATATATACACACACATAATATATATATATATATATATATATATATATATACAGAGAATTATTATTACCACATTAGAGGAGAAAAGTAAAGTTCTGGAGCTCAAACAGGAATTATGGTTCCCATTAGCATTTCCATCAAGTCCTAACAGGCATGGACAGGGGGAAGGAAGGTTGAGGAAGAATGAAAATGGACAACATGGACAGAGCGTTGCAGTGAGTACATAATTTATTTATCTGATGTTGTAATTTTCATTCGTTCCTCAACTTGTGTGACAGAGTCCCTAGTTACACTGACCGTGGGTGCCCCTCATGGAAGGATATTCCGGAGCACTGCAGAACTAAAATCAGCTTTATTTCTGGAAATAATAACAAGCTTGTAGTGTGAAATGATATATGGGGGTTAGACCAAGAAGGAGCTGCAAAAATATCATCAATCGAAACTCTACACCAGAAAGCTTGAGAACGGAGACATAGACATGGTAGAGTGGGCTTTGACATGTGTGTTGGTAAAGAAGTACCTTTAGATGCATATACAAAGGAAATACATTCTTTTAACCATCTGGATAATTAACTTTTAAAACTGATTTAACTTTCCTGATATTGGAGAAGAATATGAACAATTGATCAGATTGTCTGAATGATTTAGTTCTATCTAGATAAAAATGTAACTATGAACATCTAGGAGGTGGTGTGTATATTCTCCTCTGCTATGAAAGTTGGGAAAGAACACTGGTAGGTTGATTAACTGATTAATATTGTTCTCTGTAGCAACTTTGGGTAAAAAGGAAGGGTTGGTAAGAAGGGTTACCCTGTCCTTATGGAAAATCAAATAGGGAGATTTGAAGGAAAGAGCTTGCAGCTCTAAAAATTGTCTAGTGGAGGTGATAGCAACTAAAAAAGCAGCTTTCCAAGAAAGGAATTTCAAATCTACTTTGGCCGAAGGTTCAAATGGGGGATGAACTAGTGCCTGCAAAATGACAGGTAGATCCCAAGGTGGAGTTGCATCCTTGACTGGAGGGTGAAGTAAAAAAGTGCCTCATAGGAAAGCCTTACACAATTTAGGGGAGGTTAAAGATGAAGAATTTTCTATGATGCGGTAATTTGAAATGGCTGCCAGTTATACTTTCACAGTGGAATAACTTACCCCTGTATGGATAATATCAGTCAGAAGGTCTAGGATTGCAGGGATAGGGGCAGTAAAAGCATCTAAGTGTGTCTATTGAGTCCATATGGAGAACCTTATCCATTTGCTCTTGTAATTTTTCTGGTGGATGTTTTGTGAGAAGAAATTAGAATCTTTTTTGGAAGGAGGATGAATGTCTGGAAAGTCTTGCCATCACTGGGACTGGAGATACCATGCAGTTAGTTTTAGGCCTGGAATATCTGGGTGAGTTTGCCCTGACGGGTGGGAGAGCAGGTCTAGAGCTGGTTCCACTGTCCCTGTCCATGGGGGGGGGGGCAGATCAGATAAGACAAAAGAAAGGTGAACCAGACTTGTCGAGGCCAAAAAGGGGCGATGAAGAAAATGTGCTCTTCAACCTGTGTGCTTTCTAGAGAAATCTGGGAATCAGTGGTAGGGGTGGGAATGTGTAAAGCAGACGAGGGCCAAGCATGAACTACGGCATCTCTCAGGGACTGTTCCTAAGGAGGGATCAGGGTAAAGAACCTGCTGCATTTGTTGTTGTGTGGGGATGCAAAGTTGCAGCAGGGTTACCCCATTTTTGAAAGATCACGTTTGCCAATGATTTCTTCAAAAACCATTTGTGAGGCATCAGTAAAACCCTGCTGAGCATATCCGCTAAAATGGTGCATTCCCCCAGAATATGCATTGCAGTCGGGAAGTGGTTGGTAGACATGACCAACTGCCACACCCTCACTGCTTCTTGACACGGGGTAAGATCTGGTTCCTCCTTGTTTGTTGATGCACCACACCACTGACATGTTGTCTGTACAGCAATTGTCCCTAGAGGAAGAAAGTTGTGGAGGGCTTGCAACACTAGAAGGACCACACTCATCCCTAGGACACTGATATGCAGATTGGTCTCCTTTTGCATCCACGTACCTTGGACTGTCTGACCCAGGTAATGCCCGATCTCCCCCAGCCAAACTGGGAGACAAAGAAGAGAATCTCTGCACACACGTGACAGTTTGACTGGATGGTTTAAAGGATGTTGGTGGACAGACCACTGGACTACTAACAGCCATTGTAAAATTCTCATGTGTAAGCATGCAGTAAGTAATAGGGTTATCGTGGCAGCCGGAGAGCCCAGAGCTCTGAGTACTAGCCTTGCCAGGGGGTCAGTTACTGCTAAAATCTGTCTGATATGCAGTCTTATGAGTCAAAATTCTGTCTGAAGGGAGGAGAGCCTGGGTTCTGGTTGCATCCATATGAGCACTAATCAAATCTATTATCTGAACAGGATTTAACTGAGACTTCTATGTACTGACAGTTATGCCCAAGGCAGGGACTAGATTTATCAGATAGTCCCTAGCTTGGATGAGTAGATGCATGGTTGACAGGGTTAGGAACCAACTATCCAGGTAAGGAAACACATGGAATCCTTGCAGTCTCAGGTGAGGTGCATCTACTGCCATGCTTTTGGTGAACACCCTGGGGGCTGTGGTAAGGCCAAAGGGAAGTACTCAGAGAAATGGTTGGCTCCCAGCCTGAAGTGGAGATACCTTCTGGAGCATCTGTCTATTCTGATGTGGTAGTATGCATCCTTTAGGTCTATACAGCACATCCAGTCACTCATTTACAATAAGGGCAGAATTAGCAGACCATGACCATCCTGAATTTTGAGTTTTTTACTGATTTGTTCAGGGATGTCAGGTCCAGGATTGGCCTCAGATCCCCTGTCTTTTTTGGTACTAAAAAGAATCTGAACTAAAATCCTGATCTGGTTTGATCTGGTGGGACCTTCTGGATGACTCCTTTTCTTAACAGCTTTGCGATCGCTAAAGCTGCTGACTCCCACTGATTGGGTGGAACATCGGGGAGAGAACTTTTCTGTTTGGGAAAGTTTAAAAAGGGAATGGAGTACCCTCTGGATACAATCATTTGCACCCACAGGTCATTTGTGATGGCATACCAGGCTTCAGGGTGCAAGGAGAAGCATCCCCCAACTGCCTCCAGAGTAGGACAGTCAGGCAATACCTCAGGAATGCTGAAATGGCCTGTCTGAGAATGAATCTCAAGACCGTGGATTCTGTGGATCCTCCTCTGCTGCACTGGTGGCATCTGCCACTATAATTATTTCCCCCTCTACCTCTAGGGGGAAAGTCTACCTGAGATTCTTGGAACAGACCTTGTGATTTCTTGAACCACAATTTTTTTCCTCACGCTGATTCCTGGAGATGGTGCTTAGTGGTGTCGAAAAATGGATTCTGATGGCAGACAAGGTCTTTCCATCTTTCTCACTTCAGGAGTGTGTGTCTCTCACTGTGGGACCAAATAAGGTGATCCATCAAAAGATGCAATGATGAAGGATGCCTTGAAGGGCTCTGAGAAGTCACAAAGCTGCATCCAGGCATGAAACCTAATGGCAATGCTGGAACCAGCAGCCCTTGAGGCAGCTTCCACAGCATGAGATACAAACCTCATGGACAAATTAGAAATTGATTGGAGAGTGGCCATTCTTGAGGAAAAAGTCTTCTGCTCCTCTTCAGACATGGACTCTGGGACAGAGCTAGAGAGTTCTTTTATTAAATTCCTCTGTAGCCTTGTGAAATTAGAAAGGTAGTTCAGAGCTCTTAAACTAAAGGTAGCCGGGGCATAAACACTCTTGCCAAATCGGTCCATAGCCCTAGACTTTCTGTTAGGGGGATGGACAGTGGAGCTTTCCTGAGCTAGCTCCTTTTTGGTGGCCGCTGCAACAACCATAGCCTCTACCAGGACACCCTTTGTCCAATGGTGTTGGTCTGTGGGGGCACTAAGAATCCTATCTGCAAGTTTGGGGATAGGTTCACATTGTCCGGTTCCTTCCATGCCTTGCTGGGTACTAGGCTGATGAGGGCATTTGCAGGGGGGGGACACCCAGGATGTAGATGGGTCGGACCAGAAAGTCTCCAGAACACAGTTTCCCCGTGGGTATGGTTTTGGGGAAAACATCCACCTTTTGGGTGCAGGATCTGTAGTTTGTCTCCAAAGGAGATATTCTCAGGTGGAGATCTGGGGGATCCTCCCCCTTCCTCGAAATCAGTGTCATCTGTAATGGATTCTTCTAGGAAATCCAAATGCCTCTTCCTGCACCTTTTCGTCCAGGGTACTTCTTCGGTGAGGTGATCCGGAGACGTATTGGAAGAGACTTGGGTTTCCATGGGTGGAAGAAACTGTAGACTTTGCTGGGTTAGCTGTCCCTGAGGTGGCTGCCGTGGGACCTCAGACGTAGTATCCATGGGGGCCAGGGATGGATCCAAAAGAGTGGGAGCCGAGGATCTCCTAGGTAAGGAGTGGACTCTCTCCACTACCTTGAATGCAGACAGACCCGGAGAAGTAGAAGACAATCTCCCCGAAGCCAAAGCTGCTGGGACAGAGAAGCCTCGAGCCTTCCTGGTCCCCCATTCTGAGGGGGAAGTTGATGATGGGCTATTGAACGCCAAAGCTCCAAGGGGTAACAATTGCTCCGAAAGCTTCAGAGTCGAGGTCAATCACTCAGAGCCGATGTCCACAATTCAGCTCCAAAAGCTGCTCTTGTCCGATGCAGTTGGAGCTGAGAAAGTCAGGGAAGTAGTCGGGGTTGAAGAAGCAATTTCTATTGGCTCAGATGTCTCAGGTGTCAGGGCTTTTGGAACCAAGGACTCTGACTTCGGAAGATGTAGTGGTGAAGGAGTTAAAGGTCTAAAGGGGGACTGTCTACTCATGAACCTGGTGGGGGACGGAGCTGGCAAAACCCCCATCTGGATCTTTATCTGAAGAAACTGTCTCATCAATCCATCCACCTCGGATTCTGAAAGACTGTAGGAGGACCTGACAGAAGATGCTATGGAGGGAGGCTTGGACGAAGGCTTGGGGGGGGGGTCTCTCTGTAATGGGAGAACCCGTGGATAGAATTGGCAGCTCTGTGGGTATAGGAGCTCATGGCCAAGAAGAAGATAGGGTGGACTTACTAAGATCTGAGGATTTCAGGTCTGACACCCTAGGGGGCCTTCTTAGGAGGCTCACCTGTAGAAACAGAGGCTGACTTGTCTGGGGAACATTTCTTGTGTTCCCAGGCATCCTTATGTTTTCTAGTGGGGGGTTTCAGCCTCTTAAGTAGAAGAGCCCATAGAAGGGGCGGAGGAAGGAATAAGCCCTTTCAAAATCAGTTTGTTTCTCTGGTTGGCCAGCACCCTCTGGTGGAACCCCTGACAAATCGAAGAGGGGGCTTCCAGATGAGCAGGACCGAGACAACAGCTGTGCTCCCTGTAGGCATCAGACAGGGGAATCTTGTGCCCCCAGGAAGTGCATTTTTAAAGCCTAAGGACTTGTCAGACATAGTTTTCTTTTTCTTTGAAGAAAAGTAAGAAAAGGAAGGGCGGAGAGAAAGGGAAGAACTCCTGGGAAGAAACTGGCAGCGACGCCGAACAAAAGAAAAGTATATTACCTCTAAGTTTTTTTTATACAGTAACAGAGAATTATGGAAAGTAGAGAAAAGAAGTGTGTGTGTGTGTGTGTGTGTGTGTGTGTGTGTGTGTGTGTGTGTGTGTGTGTGTGTGTGTGTGTGTGTGTGTGTGTGTGTATGTATGTATGTGTATATGTGTATATATATATATATATATATATATATATATATATATATATATATATATATATATATATATATATAAACTTTTACTGAGTCTGGGGGAAATAAGGAATTGTGGTTAGGGAAGGAGCTTGAGTTTCACAGCCTAAAGCTTAGAAAGCAGCCGAGTCGGACCTGAGGATCAGATCTGACGAATGGTGGCAGCAAGGAAGATCTGAGAAGGAAGGAAGGAAGATCTGAGGTATGTTAGGCAGGCATGGCATTATGGGCAAATGTAGGAGCTTGAGAGTCTGGATCCAAGGATCTGGTAGAAGTGGCAGAGTCAGATCCAAGACTCACCAGTTGAGGAATGAATTGTTGAAAGAAAATAACATCAAACTGAAAGCTATGTACTCACCATAAAGTACAGTTGTGTACACTAACCACAAATGTAGATGTTGTGTACACTAACCACAAATGTAGATGTTCGAGTGTATTCACTACTGCAGTCATCACACTTGGGTTATCTGCCTGTTTAGCCCTCAGTCGGCCTGAATACCAGAGACTTAGTATTTCTGCGTTGGTTGCTGTCACTCCAGGACTGATGTTAGGGGTATAAAAACAGGCGTCCGATGCTATTACATTAGTTTTTCTTGCCCCAAATGTCAGGAGCCTCCCAAATAGTGTGCTAAGTAATGGTAGAAAAAACACCACCAGTAAAACGTAAATACCAATAGCCCTAAAAGAGTTGAGTAATAGAGACAGTGAAGGAGAGAGAGAGAGACAAGGGGACTGGAGGGTGGGAAACCAGGACTGCAACAGTGAATACATTCAAACATCTACATTCAAGGTAATTGTACACAACTGTACTATGTTCTTCATATTTCACTGTTGCAGTCATCACACTTGGTAGATTCCCAAAGCTGAAGAAAGGGTGGAGGTTGAGTACCGGCGAACTGGCGACTAGCTTAACGGAAGTGTTGTCGGCAGTTTTGAACCTGTGCAGTCTGTCTCTGTCTTTATCTCTAAGTTTTTTTGGAAGATCGCTAGTTGGATGGCTTACCGAAGCCATTTTGGAATAAGGAGATTGAGAGCAAAAGTAATTAGTGACAATAAGGGACCGACGATGAAGAGTTCTGGCGTTCAACAAAGCACAAAACTGACAGCTAGGTATGTCGTGGTCTGGGCCTAAAGAGGTGATGCAGTAAGAATGGAAATCTCTGTATGGTATTTGCTTTCCACAGGTGAGACAATTGTTAACTTTTTCTATCATCGGTTAGAGCAAGAAAAAAGGATCCCCAACAGGATACTTAGCTTTAGAAGACTTCAGGATGATTCAATTCAGAAAAGAAAACTCGGCCGACCGGCAATCGTGCGAACTGCTTCTGCTTCAGGCTCTTCAGCAAGAAAGACTGATGTAATGACGTTGGATGCCTGTTTTTATATGCCTGACGTCCTGCTGTCAGTCCTGGAGTGACAGCAAGTGACGCAGAAATACTAAGTCTCTGGTATTCGGGCCGACTGAGGGCTACCTGCAGGCAGATAACCCAAGTGTGATGACTACAACAGTGAAACACGAAGAACATCAATAGATCTGTGTTCAACCTGTGGGACTTTGGTTCTGACTTGGATCTGACACTGGCTAGTTCAAAAGTCTTTAGCCCATTTTGGCTCCACCTCCTTTACCCATAACTCCTTAGGTTCATAGGTAGGTACTAGTCTATTGGCTCTAGGGCCTATACAAGCCTAGCCAAAAAGGTACCCTGACTTTTGCCGCCCAAGAAAATTATTTTCCTGTGCTCCTGTCGAGCAGAGCCCCAGAGGTGATCCCCACGGTGAACTTCCTATTTCCCATCCAGTCATCAAGATTTTTCTTGATGAGTGCTAATGAGGAGCTTTGTTTGATATAGATAGGTAGTTTGTTCCAGAGTATGGGAAGTCTCTGGGACAGGAATCTATCACTCCAGCATGTTCTGTTTATTGTGGTGACAAGGTTTAGGTCCCTAGAGCGTGTAGCTCAGAGGGATTGGGATTTCTTTAAGTGAAGCATGTCCAACAGCTCTGGGTTTGACATAGCTTTGTATGTTAGGCAGAGATTGCCTCTGAGTAGGCGATATGTGATGGAGTAAAGCTGGAGTTTTTTAAGACGGTCTGCAGAGGGCATCTGTTTGAGGCCAGTAATCCTCTTTGTGAGGTAATTCTGTGGCCTTTCCAGTCATTGAAGATGTCTTGTCGGGTACATACCAAAAGGGGCGTTGTACTATATAATGGGTCTAATGAGTGACAAGTAGAGGGGAACAATGACGTCTTTTTTTCCTGGATGAGAAACCTTTTGTGATGAGGTGTGCCACGTAGAAAGATTTCCTGACTACTGTGGTGATGTGATTATTAAAGGAGAGACTACTGTGTATCAAGAAATGAGAAGTGGGAATCCTGGGGCATGGTGGGGGATCTGTAGCAAGTTACAATTTGGATTGCGGTCTTACCCAGAGTTAGTTGCACTTGGATAATCTCGGATTCATTATGCTGGGCAACTAACCTGGAGGTGTGGCTATCCTTAATGAATATGGACACGCATCCACCTTTAGTGTTTCGGTCCAGGTTAGGTGGCCGAAAGGTGTGGTATGAATTATAGCCTGGTAATGCAGGGGTGCACTCTGGAGCCTTGAACCAGGTCTCTGTTACTGCACAGATGTCGATGTTCTTCATTTTAAGGAGTGCCTCGAGTGAATGCATTTTGAGGTTTAGACTTCTAGCACAGAGTAGCATTACCATCAGATTTTGCTTGCTTGTACCTGTTACGGTGGTGAATTTGTCATTTGAACCTTGCCTAAAAAAGGCACTATAGGGGTGGCAAGAGCCTTAGTCAGTATCCAGAATCCCAAGGGCGACAGGTGCAGGCCATCTCTGGCAAAGCATTGTGGTTTGTTGATCATGTCATCCTAGGCAGACTGGATCCCCTTAGAATGACACCAGAAGCTTAGCCAATTGCTGAAGTCAATCATTTTGTCCTTGTACTGTGGTATCATACTGGGTGATGTCATTCACACCAACTTGAACAATGACAGAGCCATATTTGTACTTGTTGTGGAGTGATCTGAGTGCATGCGTTATGTGGCGGATCCTGGCACCCGACAGGCAGCTGACAGTAACTTTTTCCTTGTTTAGCCTGGTGAGTGGAACATCAGTGTGCCTGACTGTAGAGTCACCTATGACTAGAGTGTTGGGTACGTTGTTATGCCTTATGGGCTGTGGTTGAATGGCACACTGAGTTTGTGGGCTATGTGTCATTTGGGTTGTGTTGGGGGGGGGGGGGTGGAGGTTGCTTGTGTTTCTGCTTTGGAGTTCTCTGTTGCTTGAGCAGATTTTTATTGAGAGCCCCAGCAAATGTAGGTGTGTGTTTTGTGTTTCTATGTGCCTGTTTTGGTGGTGTAGGTTTTGAGGGACTATGTGATTAGTGTGGTGTGGTGCAAGTGTTTACCTTCTCCTCTTGACTGTCTAGTCCAATCTTGGGTGAAGATAGCTTTTCTTCCAATTTGGCTATATAAGTGCATCTCTCACAGGTTGTAGTGTTGGGTGTTAGGAGGAGAGGGTTGTCTGTGTGTCCTTACTACTCCATCAACACCCTAGATCAAGTGTGCCCCACAAGGAAAAACATGATGATAAAAACATATCCAACTAAAAAAAATATATCACCCACAACTTGGAAATAGACAACCTGTGGAAATGTGAGACTCCAAAAAATTTGAAAGAACAACCTCCAATGTCCGGTCATCACAGGAGGAAAGACTTGCCATGTCAGCAACCAGGTCGAGGGCAGGAGGGCAGAGAGGTTGAACCACATGAAGACAGACAACACAGATATATCATTATGGTGAGTACATAACGTTTGTATCCGATGTTGTCTGCTCCATCTGGATTCAACCTGTGGGACAGAGTCCCCAGCCACAAAACAATCCGTGGGAGAATCTAAGAAAGGATATTCTGCAACACAGTGTAGTCAAAGGTAGCCCTATACCTAGACTGAATGTCCAGCTTATAATACAACACAGAAGTGTGGTGACTTAGCCAAGTAGCAGCAGCACAAATATCATCTATAGGTACTCTAAAAAGAAAAGCTGTAGAGGTGGTTACAGCCATTGTTGAATGACCTTTAGGTTAGTGTAAAAGAGCCTTACCTTTCAAGGAATATGCAAGCAAAATACAACTGTACAGCCCCTGGATAAATTTACTTTAGACACTGGAGAGCCAGCCTAAATTTAAAAAAGGAAATAAACAACTGCCTAGATTTTCTGAAAGACCTGGTATAATCAAGATAGAATCTTAATTGCCTATGCACATCCAAGCAATTCAAAAGATATTCACCTTTGTTGGAAAAATTGGGAAAAAACACAGGAAGATGAATGGAACTGTTAAGGTTATTCTCGGAAGCTAACTTAGACAAAAAGGAAGGATTCGTATGAAGAGAAACCCTGTCTTTATGGAACACCAAATAAGGGGGTGAAAAATCAAGAGCTTGCAGCTCTGAAACCCTACTTGCGGAGGTAATCGACACCAAAAATAAAGTTTTCCAAGACAAAAGCTTCAGTCTCAGGAGGCTGAAGGCTCAAAACCAGGATCATCTAGGACCTGTGCAATGAAAGGCAGATACCAGGAAGGGACCAGATCCCGTACTGGAGGACGAAGTTGAAAAGTACCTTTGAAAAAAAAGCCTTGGATATCTAGAGATAAGGCAAGGGTGTACTACCTTTACTGATGTGAAAGTTAGAAATTTTATTTATTTATTTTTTATTTATTGCAGTTGGTTTGCCAGGATGATCCACTGGGACAATAAGAACCCGGTTTCAATGGAGTCCTGGGGAGAAAAGCTCCATTAAAGACAATACTATCATCAGAGTTATACGTTACATAGTAATGCAGAAGTACATATTAAATCATAGCATTTAAAGATACAATTCATGAAATTTCACAATAAATGTTATAAACATAAAAAGAAGTTATGTCTTACCATAACGTTCCATCTGTGTTGTAGATCTTTATTCATTCATTACTGTTAGGACTTTGGTTCCGTCCTAGGAACCAACACAGCCATTACCAAGCTCGCTCCAGCCAAAACCTCTCAGCTAACACCTACCCATAATGTCCCTCTCATAGTCTCTTCAGAGTGAGTTTGCCCGGCCGTCCCTATAGTATGGAAATAATAAAAGCGACAGTATGAGGATCTGTCTGAGCAAATACCTTAACTAAGTAAATCCTAAAGTCCACCAGGAGTCCAGGCAGGGGGAAGGGGGGGTAATGAATGAATAAAGATCTACAACACAGATGGAATACTATAAGACATAACTTCTTTATCTGATGTTGTAAATCTTTATTCATTCCTTACTGTTAGTACCGAGTCCCCAGCTACTTGAGTTCTGGGTGGCCCTAAGGAAGGATATTCCTGAGCACCATAGAACCAAAAGATGCTCGTCCCCTGGAAGCCAAATCCAATTTGTAATGAGTGATAAAGGTATGAGGTCTTGCCCAAGTGGCTGCTGCGCAGATATCATCCATAGAGGCTCTGGAATGAAAAGCCACTGAATTAGCCATCAATCTAGTCGAATGAGCCTTTATTCTGGGAGGTAAAGCCACTTTATTGTGATGGTAGATGAAGGTAATAGCGTTTCTAAGCCAAGAAGATAAAGTCATTTTGGAAACAGGCCTACCCAATCTGGGTCCTGCAAAGGCCACAAACGATCCGTTTTCCTGAAAGATTTAGTTCTGTCCAAGTAAAAATGAAGTTGCCTATAAACATCAAGGGTATGCAAAAGATATTCCACTCTATTTGAATGATGAGGGAAGAAGACCAGCAGGTCAGTAGATTGGTTAACTGATAACCCAGAAATGACCTTGGACAAAAAGGATGGGTCAGTATGTAGGGACATTCTTTCACTATAAAAACCAAGTAAGGTCTCTTGACACTCAAGGCCTGCAACTCAGATACTCTTCTCGCTGAGGTAAGGGCTACTAGAAGTAGAATCTTCCAACTCAAAAATTTCATATCGCATGAATTAGAAAGTTCGAAAGGAGGGCTTGTTAACGACTGAAGCACCAAAGTCAAGATCCCAAGGTTCTATAGGGGGCTTGACAGGAGGTTTAACATGTAATACTCCTTTCAAGAAGGTTTTGCACAGACGGTGTGACATAAAAGAAGCATTATCGAATTGAAAGTTAGTGATAGCCGCCAAATGCACAGTGATTGTTGATGCTGAGGCTCCTGCATGTAATAAGGTAGTCAGGTATTGTAGAATCTTCTGAAAAAGCATGGAGTAGGGGTCTATGTTATGATCTTTGGCCCATGTAGAGAACCTAGCCCACTTACTAGAATACATTTTCCTGGTGCAAGGTTTGTGTGAAGCCAGAAGCATCTCACGAACAGGAGATGAAATATCGGGTAGCCTGGCAATCATCGGAAGTGGAGAAACCAAGCTGTGAGCTTGAGACTGTGGAAGTTGGGGTGAACCAGTCCCTGAGGGTGAGACAGCAGACCCTGGGATTGATCTAGGATCCACAGGCTGTGAATCAGATGAGGCCATAGGAAAGGGAGTCATACTTGACAGGACCAATAAGGGGCAATGAGGATCACTTTGCTTCTCAACCTATGAGCTTTCTGGAGAAATTTCGGGATGAGGGGCAACGGGGGAAAGGCATACAGCAGACCCGGGGGCCAATCATGCATCAGAGCATCCCTCAGTGACTCCACAGAGTGGGGATCAGGGCAAAGTTGCTTCTGCATTTGTTGTTTAGGGGGGAAGCAAACAGGTTGCAGCAGGGCCTGCCCCAATGGCGGAAGATCTGATTCGCTATTATAGGACTGAGGGACCACTCGTGAGGCATCAGAATGTTCCTGCTCAGATTGTCCGCAATAAGGTTGGAACTCCTGGGAATGTGCGTCGCTATAAGAAAGCAGTTTGAAGCTATCGCCCAGTGCCAAATTTTCATGGCCTCCCAACAAAGGGGGTAAGACCTGGTTCTGCCTTGTTTGTTGATGTACATGATGGCTGACATGTTGTCAGATTGAATTGCAATAGTCCCGGAAGGAAGGGATGTGTGGAACGCTTGCAACGCTAAGAGAACTGCCCTCAATTCCAGGACATTTATGTGCAAATTGGCCTCCATGGGGAACCAGGTACCTTGGACTGTCTTTCCCTGGAAATGCCCCCCCCCCTTGCAGGGAAGCGTCCATGGTCACAGTGGCCCTGGGCTGGGGAAGACAAAATGGTCGACACCAAAGATTCGATTCTGGCTTCATCCACCAAAGCATTTCTTTCTTCCAAAGGTTTGTAAGGCATAACATGTGGTCGAGTGGGTGGGTTAATCGACCATTGTGATGAAAAGAGCCACTGTAGTAGTCTCATGTGCAACCCTGCCAATGGAACTAAGGTAATGGTTGCTGCCATAGATCCCAATAGCTGTAGTACAAGGCATGCTGGTACAAATGTCTGTGGGAGGAGGACTTTAATCTGGCTTCTTATTTTTGAGAGCCTGTGAGGAGGAAGGGAAGCCTGACAGGATGTTGTGTCGAAGATTGCTACAATGAATTCCAGTGCTCTTGTTGGGGACATTTGAGATTTGTCCATGTTGATCGTGATACCCAAGCGAACAGCAAGGCCTTGAGTGTAAGTGAGGCTGTGAATGAGAAGATTCCTGGTCGTGGCAGTAAGGAGCCAATCTTCTAAGTATGGAAACACCTGGAATCCTTGTAGTCGGAGGGGGCTGTCGAGAGACCGAATGGCAGTAGCCTGAACTGATAGTGATTGGTTCTCAGCCAGAAGTGGAGAAACCTCCGGGAGCATTTGTCTATCTTTACGTGGTAATACACGTCCTGAAGGTCTATAGAGCACATCCAGTTGTCCTTCCCTAGAAAAGGGACGATGGACTGTACCATGACCATCTGGAAATTTTGAGGTTTTATGAATTTGTTTAGTAAGCTGAGATCCAGGATTGGTCTCCAGGCCCCTGTCTTTTTAGGCACTAAAATGAACCCTGAGTAAAACCCGGATACTCTCTGGTCTGGTGGGACTGGCTGGATGACTCTTTTTCTTAGCAGCTTTTTCATTTCTAAGGCTGCTGCCTCCCTCTGACTGGGTGGAACATCGGGGATTCATTTGATGGATTTGGGAGTAAGATCGAATGAGATATGGTAACCTCTGGATATTATTCTCTGCACCCATGCATCCGTTGTTATGAGTTGCCAGGCCTGTAGGTGCAGAGAAAATCGACCCCCGATTGCTTCCAGAGGAAAGCAATTGGGCCACTGTTCAAGAGCACAGGTGGGGTTGGCCGGAGAAGAAATCTCTAGCGCCCTGGTTGCGCGGACCCCCTCTGCCCCAAAAGGGGAATCTTCGGATGAGTTGCCCCCTCTGCCCTGGGGGATTGCTCACCACGAGTATCACGAAAAGATCCTTGGGACTTCTTGAACCACATTTTTCCTCCCCTCTGGTTCCTGGAATAGGATCTCTGGAGGGTGGAAAAATGTATGCCCACAGCAGACAAGGTCTTCCCGTCCTTCTCACTATGTGATAGTGTGTGTCTTACTTTCGGACCAAAAAGGGAGATTCAACAGGCGCATTGATGAAGGAAAATTTAAAGGGGTCGGCAAAATCAGATAAGCGCATCCAAGCATGTAGTCTCATGACGATGCCTGATGCGGCTGCTCGAGCTGCCCCCTCAGTGGTGTGAGATATCAAGCGCATCGAGGAGTTCAAGATGGATTCCAGGGTAGCCAGCTGAGAGGCAACAGTGTCACACACCTCGTCAAGCTGTACCCCCGCCAAAGAGGCAGAAATTTCCGATATTAGGTCTCTTTGGAGGTGAGTAAAGTGTGCCAGATAGTTCAGTGATCAAATAGCAAAGGTCGCTGAAGCACAGGCCCGCTTCCCCAGTCTGTCCATAGCTCAAGACTCCCTATTCGGGGGATGGACAGTGGAACTATCCTCTACCAGTTCCCTCTTGGTGGCCGCGGCCACAACCATGGAATCAACTACTAACTGCTTGGACCAATTGGGTTGGTCTTCGGAGGTGGATAAAATTTTGTCCGGCCTCCGGGGGACACGTTCTATGTTATCCAGGGGTTAACATCCATATTAGAAATCCGACTTAGGCATTCAGTTTGAATCTGCGAAGCAGTGTTGCCATTAGGGTTACAGTTTAACTCCACATCATAACCCTCTGCCATGTCCCGGTCCTGATAATTACAAAGTATACACGAACAGAAAAGAACAAAACAGGTACCGGACAATAATTCGGCGTTCACACATATATTTCATAAATAAAAAATCATTGAAAAGGCAGTTGTGCTATAAAACACAAACATTTAAACCTAAGAATTTATCACATAGGTTAGGGACATACCCATGCAGGAATTGTACAGCTTGTAAATATATTTTTTTCTGGAACCACCTTTATACATCCAGAACTGAATTTTAAAATAGAGACTGAGTTTTATGCTGACTGTAGGACTAAAAATGTTGTATATTTCAGTTTCTGTCAGTACTGTAAAGTTTTTTTATTGGTAAAACAAATAGAATGTTAAAAGAGCGCATTTTATAACATATTAGGGACATAGTTAATAAGACGGAGACTAGTGTCTTAGCTAAGCAAGTGGGAACAGAAGGAATACATCATGAATTTAAATTTTTAGTATTAGAAGTGATAGAGGAAGGCCTCAGAGGGGGTGATATAAAAAACAGAAGGGAAGAAGCAGAACAGAAATGGACATTACAACTGAATGATGACAGACCCCCAGGAATTAATGAAAGAGTATCATTGAAACCATTCCTTAAAGCAAGAGCACTTAGGCACTGAGTCCCTTTTTTAGAAATGTTGATGCTCTTTTTATAAAAGTTTTATAATAATGAATGTTTATGCTTGATATTGTTTGATTTCCCTTAAGTATTAAAATGTTTTATAATAGATGCATTTTTGTAAGAAAAATTTTTTAGAATGGATTTTTAATTAGTTGAGCCCTCTCAGATTACATTTGATGAATGGTTTAATTTATCGCAAATGTAGATTGGTTACTTGAATATTCAAATATGATGAGGTAGTGTATTACTGTAGTTTGAAGAAGCGATCAGATAGATTGTGAAAGCACACACTCTTATTTTTGCCCGTATTTATTTGTTAATAAAGTCAGTCTCTTCCTCAGCCATGGTGATTCGGCTCGTTTTTATTTTTAGTTTAAAATCATGGAGCAGAATTTCTTTAGTCGTCTGTCCTGAGACAAGGCAAACAGACTTACTTGAGGTGTTGCCCACAGCTGAATCAATTCTTGGAAGATCCTGCAGTGAAGTTTCCATTCACAATGGTCTATCCTGGTTTTGACACTGAAGAAACAAAGACTTCCTAAGGTCCAGAGCCTCTTGCACAACCCCAAGAAATACCTCATCCTTGTTAAAAAAGTAGTTTTATTCACAAATTATTAAAAAAAGATAAAAAAAAAAATTTTTGTGTCCTATAATGATTTTATTATGTATTTATATTAATTTGGGATGAGTTTTAGTTGTTTTAAAATAAATGTAGTTTAGCTGTATGCAAGTATTAGGATTTTTAACACTCTCCCTTTAAGACCACCATTTTGAACAACTGAAGTTATATAAGCAATGCTTTGGTGGTGGGCCTTTTGTCTGAGGAAATTTTCACTGGAAAATGAAAATGCTTACTTTATCATTATTTTTTTAATAATTTGTGAATAAACCCCCTCTTTAATGAGCACAATGTATTTCTTGGGCTATGTAAGAGGCTCCAGACCTTAGGAAGGCTTTGTTTCTTCAGTGTTTGGTTCATTGGCTGTTGTTTTTGTGGAGTCTGTCCTGGTCTTGCTTAGCTTGTCTGCTACCAAGTTTTTCTCTGAGGGAATCTATGAAGCCTGAAGAATCAACCTGACCTATGTTGCTACCTCCCAGGCTATCACATCAAATTTACAAAGATGATAAGATCTGTTATCCACATTTATTTATGTACCACATCACTGTGATGCTGTCTGCAAAATCTTGTAGAAATCCTGAAGACCAGAGATTATACATGGCTTTCAAAGCATTTATTACAGCCATCACTTTTTGACATTTATGTACTTTTTGTTTTGTCATATTTGCTCCACATACCTGGCACTTTCACACCTTTAGAAACCACTCCCTACATCGGGTCTGAAGCATCAGTTGTAACAGCGAGAAGAGGAGGCAGAAGGGAGAATGGAAGACCTGTATTCCGAGAGAACTTGTCTATCCACCAAAGAACCTCCCTCCTTACAAACTTGAACATAGGGATCTGAAAAGATAAAGGGTGTAGATGCTCAGTCCTGACTGACCTGTGGTATCTAAATTTTTCTCATGAAAAGTCAGGCCAAGGGAATCACAAGAATGATAGAAGCCATGTACCCCAGAATCCTGAGAAATTCGCTGTCAGATACCTGATTTGACTGGAAGAAATCCAGAAGGACTTCTGGAACATATCTACTTTGACAAGAGGAAGAAAAGCTCTTCCCAGGGCAGAATCTAACAGACATCCCACGAAAAATATTCTTTAGGAAGGGATGAAAGAAATTTCTGTTAAGTTCATTTGGAAACCCGGACAGGGTAGAAAGGACTCTTGAGAACTGGAAGAAAAGTCTGCGAATAAAAGACAGATATGGAAAAATGTGAATTCTCTGAAGTCTGCAATAAACAACTACTACAGCTGGACACTTTATAATACCCTTGGAGCAGTAGGTCCAGAGGGTAAGACAGAGAGAACTGATAATGTAAGCAAGATACAAAAAAAAAAATCTCAAAGAAAATCTGAAATGTTTGCCAATGGAAATGTGAGGGTAGGCATCTTTTAAGTCTATTCTTACCATGAAAACTGGTAAAGGGATAACAGGTAATAGGGTCTAAAGGGGGTAACATTTTGAACTTTAGGACCGTTAGAAAAAGATTGAGAAAGGAGAGGACTAGCACTGGCCTTTGAGTCACTTCTATTTTTATGAGGCACCAGAAAAATCCTTGAATTGAATCCATTGAACATCTATCTGGCAGGCAGGCACTAGATAATAAGGCTGCCCGAGATAACATTTGTTCCAGAAATGGATGTAAAAAGAAGTTATGTACTTACCATAACGTTCCATCTGAGTTATCCATTTTCATTCTTCCTCAACTGTTGGGTTCAGATCCAATCCCTTGATCTGACTCAGGTGTTAAAGCTCGTGGCAACTTAGAACTCTCAAGCTACTCCCTTACCCAGAGTGCACCACCACCAATACCTCAGATCTTCTTTTCAAGCTTATGGTGAAAACATTTTTGTGTTATCAGCTATACATGTGTAAAATACCTGTCTCTCTCTCTCTCTCTACATATATATATATATATATATATATATATATATATGTACATATATATATATATATATATATATATATATATATATATATATATAGGTTTACTATTGTTTGTTCGAACGGCAAAACATTTGCCGTTCGAAACAGTGAAAAGTAAAACCGAACACAAACATTCCGAATGGCCACAATGTCGACCCAAATGATCGACACATTTGAGTCAACATTGTTACTGAAACCATCACGTGATTGCCGTATAGGAACTGATGTAAATCAGACTCCTATACGACATATCACGTTTTTGCAGGGGGGCAAGCCTCCATACACCCCCCACTACTAATATATTCTAACTCCGAGATCACATTACAGTGGGGATATGGATGACTTTCCAATCCCCACTGTATCACGATCTCTGTGCAGATAGTCGAATGCACTACTGCATTCGCATAAGTGTGTTCGACTAGCCCATCCATTTAAATTTTGTGCACGACATTCTGATTTTCGGCAGCAGTGCTGCCAACAGACTTGTTCGCACAAACGATAGTAAACCATATATATACAAGTATAAACACATCATTGGTAGAGCAAGGCTATGACTGCAGCCAGATAGATTCTGAGGTACATATTTTGTACATCTATCTGCTCTTCCAGAAGGGAAAAACTGTAAGGGTCGGGGGATTGTGGGTAGGAGTTGAGGAAGAATGAAACTGGACAACTTAGATGGAATGTTATGGTAAGTACATAGCTTCTTTATCTGATATTGTCAATCTTCATTCATTCCTCAACTGTTGGGACAGATTCCCCAGCTAACTGAATCCCTGGGTGGTCTCATGGAAGGATATTCCTAAGTACCACTGAATTGAATGATGCCCTACTGCTAGAGACCAAATATAGTTTGTAATGGGTGACAAAGGTATGTGGGGAAGCCCAAGTTGCTGCTGCACATATATCATCCAAAGAAGCCCTAGCATGAAAAACTGATGATGTGGCTACAGATCTTGTTGAATAAGCTTGAGCCTGTTTCAGCAAAGACAGACATAATTTGTTGTAGACAAAGGAGATACAACTGGTAAGCCATCTAGCTAAAGTTACCTTTGACACTCGTTTGCCCACATTTTTATCAGCAAAGAAAACAAATAACTGGGCTGATGTTCTTATGTCCTATGTTTTATGTAAGAAGAAACATAACTGTCTGTGAACATCCAAAAGATGTAACAAGTATTCACCTTTGTTTGTACGATTTGGGGAAAAGACAGGTAGATCGCCACGGTGGTGCAGCGGTTAGCATTGTCACTTCACAGCAAGAGGTTCTCCAGTTCAGTTCTCGGCTGGAGTGCCTTCTGTGCAGAGTCTGCATCTCCTCCCTGTGGTTGAGTAAACTTTAAAAAGACATGCAGGTAGTGCGTGAGTGTGTGTGCTTTCTGTGAAGGTTGGGCGCTGGGCTAGCAACTCGACACAGTAAAAATCCACTGCCAATCAATAAAAGGACCAGTGATCCGCTGTAGTGACCTCTAACTGTGAAAAGCCAAAAGTCTTTATTGATGGATTGATTGATATTAAATTCTGATACTACTTTGGGTAAAAATTATGCATTAGTTCATAATGTGACTCTATCCTTACGGAAAATCAAACTTATTATTAAATGGATTTGATGGACAAAGGTTGAATTTCAGAGATCCTTCTGGCAGACATAACTGCAACTATGAACAAGGTCTTTCAAGAAAGAAATTTAAGATCACAATGATGTGCCAGATTAAAAGGTGGACTAACCATAGCCTGTAGTACCAAACTTAGGTCCCATGGGGGAATGAGGTCTTTAAAGAGAGGGCTTAATAGTAATGTGCCTCTTAGAAAAGTCTTGCACAATTTATGATAAGCTATAGAAATGACTGTAGAACAGCTGGCTCTCTGATTAAAAATCAGTGCCAAAAATTTGAGAAAACTATGAACAGTGGCAGAGAATGTATCTATTTGCCCAATGTACAAATCTCTTCCATTTACTAAGGTAAAGCTTTTTTGTGGATGGTTTATGTGAAGATAACAAAATCTTACGGACAGGGGACAAGAGCATAGCTTGTCTGGCTATCACTGGAAGTGGAGAAACCAAGATGTCAGCCTGAGATTTGGAAGGTCCGAATGTAACATGGCCACTGGGTGGGATAGCAGAGCTGGAATTTGGTGAGAATATAGGGTGGGTGGACCAGATGAGGCCACAGGAAGGAGAACCAAATTTGTTGAGGCCAATAAGGAGCAATGAGGACAACTTTGCTCTTCAACCTGGCTGCTTTCCGTATGAATTTTGGGATCAGTGGAGTCAGTGGATATGCCTCAAGTAGACTGCTGGGCCAATTGTGTAGAAGAGCATCCCTCTGTGATTCTTCCTGTGGGGGGATTAGGGCAAAGTAACTGCTGAACTTGTTGTTTAGGGGAGATGCAAAGTGATCACAGCAAGGTGTGCCCCACTTCCAAAAAATCATTTCCCCCACATTCTGGTTCACAGACCATTAGTGAGGTAAGCACCTGCTCAGTTTGTCTGCTTGTACGCTGGACTTACCCAGAATGTGCACTGCAATGAGGAAGTGATTGGAAGAGACTGCCCATTGCCAAACCCTGAGTGCTTCTTAAAGAGGAGGTAGGGTCTGGTTCCCTCTTGGTTGTTGATGCACCAAACAACTGACACACTGTCTGTTTGGACTGCAGTTATTCCTAGCGGGAGAACAGTGTGAAATGCTTGCAATGCTAAAAACACTGCTCTCAGTTCTAGAACACTGATATGCAAGTTGGCCTCTTCATGGGACTAAATGCCTTGGACTGTCTTTCCCAGGTAATGCCCCCCACCCCAACTGGGTCATATAGCTTTGGGAGAGAGGGAATGAAAAGAGGGCCCTGTGTAACTTTTCCTGAATGAATCCACCACTGTTGCAAGAACTGGTTACTTGTACCTGAGCTGATAATGGGAGGTGAAATACTGACCATTGCCATGCCAGCATCCACTGAAGGAGTCTCATGTGGAATCTGGCCAAGGGTATTAATGTTATCGCTGCTGCCATTGATCCTAGAGCTTGACGGACCAAACAGGCTGGGACTTTGGTACTGTGAATTAATGTGTTCACTTGTAATCTTACTGTCTGAACTCTGGACAGATGACGAAAGGCAATAATTGACTGTGTACCGAGTCTTGCTCCAATGAACTCTACAGCCTAAGTTGGCTCTAATAGAGATTTTTTTGTAGTTTATGGTTATTCCTAGTAATGTGCAAGTCTGAATTACTTTTCCTCTTGCTATTATTAGCTGATGCCTGGACGAGGTGGAAATGGACCAGTTGTCTAGGTATGGAAACACCCAGAATCCTTGCAGTGTGAAGTGAGCTGCTACTACTACCATACATTTGGTGAGCACCCTGGGGGCTGTGGTTAAACCAAAGGGCAGAACTCTGAACTGATACTGACTGACTCCCAGACAAAAGTGTAAGTACCTTCTGTATCGCCTGTTCATCTTTATACGATAGTACGCATCCTGAAGGTCTATCAAGCACATCCAGTCATCCTTTTGCAAGAATGCCAGAACAGACTGAACTGTTACCATTCGGAACTTAGTCTTTCGAATGGATTTGTTTAATATACGAAGATCCAGAATAGCTCTCCAGTCCCCTGTTTTCTTTGGTACTAAAAAGAGCCTTGAGTAAGTTCCTGATTCTAACTAGTCTGGGTGGCCTCTTGGATGACTCTTTTGTCTACCAATGTTTGTATTTGAATTGCTGCTTGTTCCCTTTGACTGGGTGGAACGTCAGGGAATTTTCTTGACTTGGGAGGCAGATGGGAAAATGGTACTACATAACCTCTGGATATAATCCTCTGCACCCATGTTGTCTTCTGTAAGTTCTAGCCAGGTTCTCTGGTGCAGGGATAAACAACCCCCCCCCCCCGATTGCCTCCAGAGGGGGACAATTGGGCCTCCTTTCAGGACTGCTGGAAGGTTTTGCCAAAGAAAGATTCTTTGGATCTTTGGTTTTGCAGACCAACTCTGCCACAAAGGTGGCGTCCACCATTTAATTCCCCTCCCCCGTCCCTGGGGAACCTCTTTTGGAAAGCACCTTCGGATTTCTCTGAATCACAGCTTTCTTCCACCTTGATGATTCCTGGAGAAGGATCTTTGAGGGGTGGTCAAAGGTATCCATCTTTCTCACACTTGGACAAAGTGTCTTTAACTTTGGGACCAAAAAGGGATATGTCGTCAAAAGCAGCATTGACAAACAAAGACTTAAATGGTTCTGCACAATCACACAAGCGCATCCAGGTGTGTTTCCTAATGGAAGCGCCTGTACCCGCTGCTCTTGAGGTTCCTTCTTCTACATTGTGAGCCTCATGGAGGAGTTTGATATGGCTTGAAGGGTTGCCAACTGAGAAGTAACTAAATTCTTCACCTCTTCAGATACGGATCCTGAAAGGGTATATGATAGTTCTTTTAGTAGATCCTTCTGTAGTCTTGTGAAATGCTCCAAGTAGTTCAATGACCTGATTTCAAAGGTTGTTGAAACACAGACACACTTCCCAAATCTGTCCACTGCCTGGGACTCCTTGCTGGGGGGATTGAACAAAAGAACTCTCCTCTGCAAGTTCCTTTTTAGTGGCTACTGCCACTACCACGGCATCAACTGGAGGGCCTTTGGACCAAAAGTGTTTATCCTCTGGGGGAGTCATAATTTTGTTATGTTTCCTGAGGATAGGCTCAATGGTGTCAGGATCCTTCCATGCCCGCCGACAGACCAAATCGATGAGCTGGTCAGCGGGCAGAGTCACCCAGGAGGTAGATGGGCCAGTACCAAAAGCCTCCAAGAGTCCAGATTCATCCGACAAAGGGTTACTGGACTGAAAGCCACATCTCAGTTTATGGATTTTGAGGATGTCTTCAAATGAGACATCATCAGGAGGTGACCATGGATCTCCTTCGCCATCAACTAAATCTGTATCTTCAGTAACAAATTTAGGAGAATCGATATGCTTCCTCTTACATGTCCTCTTCTTTGGGACCTCCTAAGTGGGGTACTCTGGAGGGTATCAGAAGAGGTGGCAATGTCCTGATGGGATGGTACTGGCTGTCCCTGTGTAGAAGGCAGTTTAGACTCTGGATGCAGAGTGTGGACAGGTGTAGGACTCAGACATGAAGGGGCAGGCATTGTCTTAGTCAGAGCTGTAGACAAAACTCTCTCCAAAGTCTTAAATGCAGATTGTCCTGGACAGGGGTAGGAACCTGGGTCTGAGAGAACAATTCTCTGATCCGTGGTCCACCCCTGATCTGTGGACGGTCACCCAGAGGCAGAAGTCGGAGTCGAACTGACCCTTGCCTAGGCTCTGAGATGTAAACACAGTTCCGAAATCCTCAGAGTTGAATGAAACACCTCGGATCCAAGAGGGCAGAACTGGCTCTGAGAGCTCTCAGGATCCGAAAGAATTGAGGAGCTCAGAAAACCCTCGAATCCGAAGGAACAATGGCCTTCGGATCCGAAGCAGACATGCCTGGATGACTCGGCTCTGAGACTGAAATAGGAGTTGGAGGAGGAATGGTAATAGGCGGTGTCAAAGAAGTACGGAGATCCTGACCTGATGGGGTATGAGCAGAGGGAACTGTTAGCTGGCTCCGCACCGACAAAATCTGTCTCAATACCCTCTCCACAACTTCTAAAGTCAAATTTCTGGAAGAGTGGATGGATCTCTCTAAAAAGGGAGATGGAAGTCTCGATGAGACTGGATCATATAAGGACAAGTACCTTGTTCTAGGTAGAATGGTCAATTTAGAAGACTAATCCAAAGCCTTCGGATCTGAAGAATCTTCAAATTCTTGAGACTTCGGATCCAAAATGAGATCTGAGGTATTAGGGTGGTGCATTCTGGGTATGAGAGAAGCTTGAGAGTTCTAGGTTGCCACAAGATTTAGCAACGGCTGAGTCGGATCCAGGGGACTGGATCCAAACCCAACAGTTGAGGGATGAATGAAAATTGACAACATCAGATCACGAATATTTGGCTTACTGTGCAAGGAGGAATCCTCTGGAAAAGAGGGAAGGACTCCCACTGCCAACTGTATTCCTCTGAATAACTCTCAGAACCCATTTGTTTGAAATAATCTGGCATCATAAAGTAAAGCCTCTTTGTCATTGCTTTTTAAATGCTGTTTGTTGGTACTTTGCTGCTTAAATTGCTTTTTGAAAAAGAGAGCCGAGGAGGAAAGAATTGTTTTTACTTCAGAAACACAAGGTCTTTAAACTCAGCTGCATCAGTATAGCTAAACTAGCCATTTGTGCTGACAAGGTCAGTAAAAGGCCAAAACATGCATGTCCACAGCTAGTGTAGTTTGGCTATACTTCAGAAACATAGAGTTTTTAAACTCAGCTGCATCACTACAGCCAGACTATCCACTTGTACCGGGCTGACAAGGTCAATAAAAAGGCTGAAACATGCATGTGCACAGCTAGTGAAGTTTAGCTTTATTGGTCTGAATGTAATCATAAAGACTTATAAAGTAAGAAAGTGATGGACATTCAGAAGCCATGCAGCTGAAACACTTTGATGTCCTTAAGGGGTCATTTGCATACAACTCATGGATATCCAGTACAGGAGGTTTAAGGTATCACACAGTGAAAAGTCTAGGTTGGCTAGGTTTGGCTGTTATTGTTATACCATGGTACATGGTGCCATACAGTATAGGTACACACATATTTATGTCTAACTGACATATCCTCATTTTGCAGGTGCATGATAACTGCATCATGCATGAGTCTCTATGCCACACGTATGTGTATGGATGCATTATGGATTGGCATTACAAAGGTGTTCCTGTGCACATCAGCCATAACATTAGATAAACTCTGAAATTATTTATTTATTTATTTATTTACATTTGTTCACCGGGTAGTGTCCAATCGGGCCAGTAGCCCGTTTTCAGTGGAGACCCGGGGAGAAAAGCTCCAAACAAATTACATTACAGCAAATCCAAGCAAAACAACAATTATTAAGAATGCGGTAGATAATAAAGCACAATACAACAGTACAGTACAGCAGTTAATAAGTCACAGAACAGTAGTGCAATACTCAAGGATGCTATACAAAACAGATTTCTAGGAGCATAATAACACAAAGTTAGTTGTGCCCACAAGTTCTCTGATATTCTAATCAGAACTTTACTAGCAAAAGGTGAAGACAGCTGTTATGCCTAAACTAATATGAACATGTAAACTATAACCTAAAATAAGAATATTGTAATGTAACACTGTACACAGTTGCCATGGTTTATCTTTGATACCTCATTGTAATATGCAAAGTATGTAATTAATGTACACAACAGTAAATACAATTTATTTTGTACACATCCTAAAAATCATAATATATGTCTTTCTAGAGGAATACTTTGCATGTGTGATGAAAAAGTTTTAATTTTTATGTGACTATGGGACATACATCTCTTGCTCTTTCTCTTGGATTATGGAAATGAATTGTGTGTGTGTGTGTGTGTGTGTGTGTGTGTGTGTGTGTGTGTGTGTGTGTGTGTGTGTGTGTGTGTGTGTGTGTGTGTGTGTGTGTGTGTGTGTGTGTGTGTGTGTATGGTTTCACTTCATAATCTCAAAATGCTGAAATACCGAATTTCAGCATTCCGAGATCATGAAGCTGAAACTTCAGAATGCCGAAAGTACATAAGACCGATTTTGAATATCTCAAATTCGCGCTTATGCATTTCCGGAACGTTGCGTGCAGTGTTATGGTGCCCGAAATTGCAGGTGAGTGAGTGTCTGTGTGTGTTTTTCTATGTTGTATGTGTGGGTAAGGGTAGGGAGGTGTAAGTATGAGTGTTGGATTTGTTGGTGTTTGTGTATGCGTGATGTGTATTTGTGTGCGAGCGAGTGGAGAATGCCTTGGTGTGAGGGTTTTTTTTATGTTATGTGCGATCTCGGAGTTGGTATACATATACATATATATATATATATATATATATATATAAGTAGGGGGGTGTGGGGGGGGTGCAGGGGGGCTTGCCCCCCTGCTTATCTGTAGTGTAGGGTTGTTTGGTTTGTGGGTTTGTGTGCTGTGGGTGGAATGGTGTGTGTGTATGCTCGTGATTGTATGATTTCTGATTGTGGGATTTGGTATTGTGAATGGTTCGGCTTCATGGTCTCGGAATGCTGAAATTCAGTATTTCAGCATTTCGAGATTATGAAGTGAAACTATATAAATATATATATATATATATATATATATATATATATATATATATATATATGTGTGTGTGTGTGTGTGTGTATATTCTGTGCTGTGATTACAAGTCAGACTGTCACGGGATAATTCTGCAATGCCAGACATCCTTGAGTATATAAATGAATGTAATGTGTAACAACATGAAAAGCTGACACAAGATTTGTGATGACATGACCAAGGTTAGTTTTTCTAACACTAAGCAAGAAATTGACATTTTGCCAAATTGTGGAAATGTGACAAAGGTGAGTAAGAACAAGCTCATACATCATAATTTTTATCTCCCTGTTAACAGAAAGAGCACATGGCAAGAACTTCTGAAACATTCTTTGATATATGAACAGGCATTTCACTTTTCTCACATTGTAATGTTTTTATTAGTCATAAAACATGCTGGGCTTATACTTGTATGCATTGCATACTTGATTTTAGCAGAGACTGAATCACCTTGCTTCTGTTATAACAGGTAGTTAGAAATGTACATAAAACTTATGACAATAATATGCATACTCATTTGAAAATGTGTTTCACTGCATTTCATTCTATTAACATTACCTGGATAATACAATGCATGCTAGCAGGAAAACAATGTGATGTGAAATATGTAAATTATGTTTTACTTGCCCCTTGTCTGATGTTCCCTCTCAAATAGTTCATAGGTAGGTACTAGGCTATTGGCACTAGGGCCTATACGAGCCTAGCAAAACGAGGTACCCTGGCTTTTGCAATCCAAGAAAATTATTTTCCTGTGCTCCTGTCGAGCAGAGCCACAGCAGTGATCCCCGGGGTGAATTTACTATTTCCCATCCAATTGTCAAGATTTCTCTTAAAGAGGGCTAATGAGGATCTTTGCCTGACATGAATGGGCAGCCTATTTCAGAGCAAGGGAAGTCTCTGGGACAGGAATCTATCCCTCCAGCATGTTCTGTTTATTGTGGTGACAAGGTTTAGGTCCCTGGAGCGTGTGGCTCGGAGAGATTGGGATTTCTTTAAGTGTAGCATGTCCATCTAGTCTGGGTTAGACATGGCTTTGTACGTTAGGCAGAGGTCGGCTCAGAGTAGGCGATATGCAACAGAGTAGAGCTGGGGTTTTTTGAGACGGTCGGCGTATGGCACCTGTTTGAGGCCCGTAATCCTCTTAGTGAGGTATTTCTGTGACCTTTCCAGCTGTTGCAGATGTTTTGCAAGGTACATGCCAAACGGGGTGTTGTACTCTATGATGGGTCTAATAAGAGATGAATGATGACCTCTCTTTTTGTGGAGGAGAACCCCTTTGTGATGAGGTGTGCCACGTAGAAGGATTTCCTGACTACTGTGACAATGTGATTATCAAAGGACAGACTACTATCCACCTGTGTCTTAAGGTCTCTTATCACACTTTCAGTGTTTAGCAGGCTACCGCCTATGTGGTATTTCATGGGTATGGTATTTTTCCCAAAGGGGATGACAATGCACTTCCTGGCATTGAGCTTTAGACCATGACTTTGACACCAAGCATCAGTCTCAGTGAGGCCTCTTTGTAGAATGTCCACATCCTTAGGTGAATCGACTATGGTTCCTAGTTTGCAGTCGTCTGCGAATTTCGTTAGCCAGAGACTAGCTGTATTAGTCTGGACTTCAGAGAAGTAGTCACCGAACAGGAGAGGACCCAGGATCGAACCCTGTGGTACTTCGCTTGTCACTGGTCTGAAGTCGGATTTAGAGTCGGCTACTTTCACTGTATGGGTTCTTTCACTGAGCTAGTTGGCCACCCATCTTGTAATATAGGGATTTATGCCTAGTCCAGTGAGTTCATCTATAATGCCAGAGTGGGGAATGGTGTTGAAAGCCTTGGCGAGGTCAAGGTAGGCTGTGTGCACCACCTTACCCTCATCTACGGCACTGGTGACTGCTTTGAAGAAGTCAATCACGTTTAGGAGGCATGATCTACCTTTCACAAACCCAAACTGAGTGGGGTCCAGAGTTTGGAGGTTACTTATGTCTTTGTTTATAAGCTCTGGGATGATGCATTCCATGGCCTTGCAGACCAGGCTCATCAGGCTAATGGGGGCGATAGTTCCCGGGGTCTGTGGTGGTACCCCCTTTGTGGAGTGGGATAACTGTTTCTGTGCACCATTCCACAGGCACAAAGCCTGAAGTGAGGGTGCCAGTTTGTTCTGTAGTTCGTGCAGCACGCAGCCTGGGATGTTGTCCGGTCCCATGGATGCTGTGTTCTTGGCTTTGGAGAGTGCGGTCTTTACCTGTGCGGCCATTATTTCAGGAGCTTTGCAGTCATCCATATGGGCCCTTTGGGGGGTGAGGGGAGCTGAAGTTAGCACTGAACCTGTCTGCCAGGATGTTAGCAATATCAGTTGGTTCGGTAAATGTAGTGCCATTGTGCTGTAGTTTAGAGCAGATCTGAGTGTTGCCATTGAGATTCTTGACATAGCTGTAGAAGGCTTTGTGGTTGTCTTTAGAATCCATGGTGATTTTATTTTCGTAACTAGCTTTGGAGGATTTTATGAGGGATCTCAGCTTCTTGCTGATGCTGACCAGGGAGTTCCTGTAGTCCTCAGATTTTACTCTTTTTTTGCAACAGTTTCTTCCTTCTGTTGTAGAGCTTGTTTATGGCAGGGGACCACCAGATTGGCTTCTTTTTTCTGGAGGATAGCGTCTTGGTTCTGTTGGGGATGGCACGGTCCATGCACTCGTGTATGTGCTTTTACAGTGCATTTGTATCAACTGTTTTCTCATTGTGGATTCTATAACACCATAGAACAATTATGGAGAGTTGCATATGTGACACAGTAATGTGACATAGTACACTATGTCACATGGTGCAAGTCATGCAAATGAGATTAATGTCTACAAATATAATTCTAAATAGAAGTATTAATGAATTACAGATTAAAACTGAACAAACAATGCTATACATCAGACATGCATAACTTGATTATTTTAAATTATATTCAACAATCAATATATCAGCTGTCGACGTAACACATACAACATTCCAACTAATATTAGAAGTTAATATACATTACTTTGAGATGGATTCCTGGTAGTTTAATACAATATATACATAATTTTCTCAATTAATGGAGATCCTTTAATCTTATGATATACACGCAAAATAAGAGAATAATATGGAAGATGAAGAAGACATACTTAATAATACTACATTACATTATGATGCTCACCCACATCTAAGAGGACCAATATAAACTGGCTCTGTACAGAAATGTCAGCGCTCATAACACCACTGCCAACAGACTGAAAGAAACAGACCGAAAATCCAGGGTTAGAGAGAATCTTGAACATTGCTCTTCTCCTTTAGACTTCTTCTTTGCAATGGAGCAGATGTAGGGGACAAGCTCCCCACATCTCTGAACTTATATATATAACTTCCGAGATCACCACACCTCAGAAAAAAAGGGAATATTCTGGGAAATGGTCATTTCAGGCTTGGTATATGAAAGCCCATTTTTTCAGCCATTCAACTCTGTGTTTTGGGACTTGCTCTAGCAGGTCTCAACATTTCAAATAGTTATCATATAAATTATTAAGTGCTTAGCACAAAGCTACATCTGGATAAGCAAGTCCATACATGTTAACAGGACTAAATGCCACTTAAGCAGATCAGTACCTGGAACTTTCACAGGCTACTAACTGCTCACCTTTTACACATAATGCCCTGTGACTTCACCTTCCTCTGCAAACGTTAGTGATGACACACAAAAGCTGAGCATAAAACCAATAATGGCCTCTAGAAAGTTTTCCCTATGAGTCACTGAGTTACATCAGGGTGAAGTTGCAACTAGGAAAAAAAGAAGTTATGTACTCACCATAACGTTCCATCTGAGTAGTTCTACTTCATTTGTCTTCAACCTGTGGGTCCTCGGATCCAAATCGGATCTGACACGGCCACATTTTCCAGCTATGGCTCTGAGCTCCATGTTCCTTCCCTTACCCATAATGCCCCCCTGTCTCCCTTCTCCCTTCAGATCGAGTTTGCTGCCTAACAGGTATCAGATACCCGACCCAATGACACCTTATTCTCCAACACAAAAATGTCACAAAAGAACTTTAGCCCTGACAGAACCAAAGATCCCAACAATAACCTTCCAGTACAAGTGACATGTCATACCTCAAATGATAAAGTTAGGGGGAAGGAGGGGGGGAATGGTTGAAAGCAAATGAAGTAGAACTACTCAAATGGAACGTTATGGTGAGTACATAACTTCTTTATCTGAAGTAGTTTACTTCATTTTTTCTTCAACCTGTGGGACAGAGTCCCCAGCTACCTAACTCTTGGGAGGGCCTCATGGAAGGATATTCCAAAGCACCGCAGAGCCAAAGGATGCTCTACTCCTAGAGACCAAATCCAGTTTATAATGAGAAATAAAGATGATGAGGCCTAATTTGCAACTGAACAAATATCATCCAAAGAGACCCTAGACCAAAACGCCACTGACGTAACCATGGATGAGCCTTCACTTTTCCTGGCAGAGACAAACCTCTATCCGAATAAGCCCTGCCTATGCGTTGTAAAATCCAGCAAGCAACAGTCACTTTTGAAACAGGTTTTACCAAAGAAGGGCTTGGCATAGGACACAAAAAGCTGATCAGACTTGTGGAATGGTTTAGTCCTGTGAAGATAAAACCTCAACTGCCTATGTACGTCCAGTAAATGTAATTTGTATTCCCCTTTGTTCTGGTAGTTTGGAAAAAATACTGGTAAATTAACAGTCTAATTAATATTGGCTTCCGAAACTACCTCAGGAAGGAAGGACGGGTTAGTGTATAGCGACACTCTATCTTTATGAAAAATCATATAAGGGACTTTGATAGAAAGAGCTTGAAACTCTGACACCGTTCTAGCAGCTGTAATGGTAACCAAGAAGGCAGTTTTCCAGGTCAAAAATTGTAGATGCACAGACACCGCAGGCAGAAAAGGAGGAGAAACCAATGCCTGCAACAACAAGGTGAGGTCCCACAGCGGAATCGGGTCCTTAACCGGGGGTCTGAGAAGAAAGGCACCTTTGAGAAAGGTTTTACAAAGTTTAGAGGAAGCCAATGAAGACATGTTTACCCCAACATGAAAATTAGAGATGGCTGCTAGTTGGACTTTCACCATAGAGGAACTAGCTCCCTGATGAAAAATGCTAGCTAGAAAATCTAAAATTGCCAAAAGCGAAGCAGTGAAAGAATCCAAAGACCTCTGAATGGCCCATACAGAAAAACGTTTCCATTTACTACGATAAACTTTTCTGGTAGATGACTTATGAGCTGCCACCAGAATGGACTTAACACAAGATGACAGACCGGGAGTCCTAAGAATCATGGGAACCAGAACAGCCAAGCAGTGAGCTTCAGACTGTCCAGATCTGGATGAGGGATCCTCGAGTGAAGAGACAGCAGATCCGGGACCGGATCCAAGGTCCATGGTGGAACAACTAGATGAGACCTGAGTAAAGGAAACCAAACCTGTCAAGGCCAGAATGGGGAGATGAGGATTATAGTGTTCCCCGGCCTTCAGGCTTTCTGTAGAAACTCTGACATAAAGGGAAGAGGAAGATATGCATAAAGAAGTCCGGGAGGCCAAGCATGAATTACAGCATCTCTAGGGGCTTCCCCCGGTGGGGGGTTCAGAGCGGAAAACTTGCTGCATTTCGCATTGGAAGGAGATGCGAAGAGATAGCAGCAAGGATGACCCCACTCTAGGAAGATCTGTTCAGCTACTGAAGGCTTCAGAGACCACTCATAAGGCATCAGGATCGATCTGCTGAGCCTGTCCGCTAGAATGTTGGACCGTCCCGGGATGTGCGCTGCCACCAGAAAGCGGCCAGTGGAAATCGTCCATTCCCACACTCTCATGGCCTGTCGACATAAGGGATAAGATCTGGTTCCCCCTTGTTTGTTGATATACCAGACCACTGACATATTGTCCATCTGAATTGCAATAGTTCCCAGAGGAAGATGAGCATGGATGGCCTGCAACACCAGAAGAACTGCTCTCATCTCTACAACACTGATGTGCAGATAGGTCTCGGAAGGGGACCACGTGCCTTGAACTGGCCTTCCTGAGCAGTGCCCCACCCCCACCCTAGTAGGGAGGTGTCCGTGGTCACCGTGGTCTTGGAGAAAGGAAGTTAAAAAGGACGTCCCTTGAGGAGATCCAGGGACTGAATCCACCACCAAAGAGACTCCTGCACGCTTTTGAAATTCTCACTGGGAAAAACAATGGAAGGGCTAACAGTGACCACTGAACTGCCAGTGTCCACTGCAGTACCCTCATATGATGGTGTGCCATAGAAAGAAGATTTATCGTGGCTGCCATGGAACTTAGAGCCCTTAACACTGCTTTGGCTGTTGGTAAATGAGTCTGAAGAATGTGTAAGATGTGTAACCTGAAGCTGTGAATCCTGTCTGACGTGAGGAACACCTTCATTTGTATTGTGTCCAGCCGTGCCCCAATGAAATCTAAAATCTGAGCCAGGTGAAGAGCAGACTTGTTCATATTGATCGTAACACTCAACTTGTTGGCTAGCTGAAGGAAGGAGTCCCTGGCCTGACATAGTAGATGCTCTGAAGGGGCAGTAAAGAGACAATTGTCCAGGTACAGAAAGACCTGAATGAATACCCTGAAGCCTCAGGTGAGCAGCTACTACCGCCATCACCTTGGTGAACACCTGGGGGACTGTGGTGAGACCAAAGGGGAGGGCTCAAAATTGGTAATGATTGGCTCCCAGCCAGAAGCAAAGGAACCTCCGGGAGCGCCTGTCCATCGTGACGTGATAGCACGGGTCTTGGAGGTCAATCAAGCACATCCAGTCTCTGACCTGCAGATAGGGCAGGATAAATTGAATCATGACCATCCAGAATTTTGTCTTGGTTACTGATAGGTTCAAATTGGACAGATCCAATACTGGTCTGAGGTCCCCTGTCTTTTTTGGCACTAAAAAGAACCTGGAATAAAACCCGAATCTGGACTGGTCTGGGGGGACCAGTTGGATGACTCGTTTTCTTAGTAGTGTATCTACCTGCACTGCTGCCTCCTCCCGCTTTGCGGGTGGAACATCGGGGAGGGCTTTGTTGGATGGGAGAGGATCCTTGAACGGAACGAAATATCCTCTGAATATGACTCGCAGCACCCACTGATCTGTAGTGATGGACTCCCATGCTAGTGGGTGTAGCGAAAAGTGGCTCCCGACTGCCTCCAGAGATGGACAGCTGAGTATCACCTCAGGGCTGCTGCCCGGGTTTATCCGAGAAAGGTTCTCGGGACCCGAAATTCTTAGGACCCCCTCTGCATCTAGGGCAGCGTCTATCATATTCCACTCTGCCTCTGGGGGAAGGCGAGCTCAGAGCATCCTGGGAAAACGCCTGAGATTTACGGAACCACATCTTCTTCTGGCCTCACTGGTTCCTGGAAAAGGACCTCTGAGGCAGTGAGAAGCGGATCCCGACAGCAGACAGTGTCTTCCCATCATTCTCATTCTGGACCAAAGTATCTCTAACCATCTTCCCAAAAAGAGAAGAACCACCAAAAGGGGCGTTGGTAAAAGACGCCTTTAAGGGATCCGAGAACTGACATAAGCAGAGC